>NC_056526.1:80377156-80677128 GCF_019175285.1 Sceloporus undulatus | reverse complement strand
TGGCACTATAGAAAGAAAGTCCTCTAGTTTCCCTTCTAGTGGAGCTATTATAATATTAGGAACATGCAGATTCAGACTGCTCTAGATCTCTTAAGTATCAGCTATTGCTAGTCAGAAAATGATATAAGAAGTATCATATCCTGCTTGTGGGGTTTCCAATCTAATTGGCCATTGCTGTCAACAAGAAGGTGATCTAGATGGAGTTGTAGTCTGATTCTTAGGTTCTTACGTACATCTTATTAATTTTAAAACTAAATGTTTGTCTGGGATACAGTCTTGCATGTTTTTGTGGGTGTAAATGTATATCCCAGAGTATGGAAAAAGCAGTTTTTTTGAAGACTAGGTGATTCTGGAAGGCATAGTAGAAGAAACTAAGGGTCTGAGCAGACACAACAGAATAGCATGGGTTGAGCCCCCAGGGTTGGTCCCTGGGTTGGTTGCAGGGATGGGCAGGTGTTCACACACGCATCATCACACCAACCCAGGGCTGCTCCTTACCTTTCTGGTGGACAATTCATCTGAATTGATGGTTACTCAGAATTGTCCAAACATCTCTATGCTTTTAAAGCATTGATGCAAATTGCAAGGGTTTAGGAGGTAATCAAGAAAACAGCCCATGCTGTTCTAGCCTTAACGTTCACCTGGGTCGGCACAGAGATAGGTGCATGTTTACACAACCATCTCCGTGCTGACCTGGGACCTCCACCAGTATGTGCTCCTTATCTTGCCATGCCATCACTGATACTGAAAAGCCCCTCATCACTATGTATGATGTAGAAATGAGGCGCCTGGCTTCACGCACTTGGCCAGGTGCTCCTTTTCTACATCAGGCGTGATGACCATGGGCTTCTCGGTGCCAGCAATGGTGCTGCAAAAGTAAGGAGTGGGGGAGAATCATATAAACAGTTTGGGTTTGCCATAGTTTCCAGGAAACTCTGTGGGAAACCAGGGGGAAAGTTGACCTGCAATAAAAGCTGTTTACCCTAGGATTGGTCTGGATGCACCAGATCCATGACTGGTCTGGCAGGATTGGGCTTGATCCTGGCCCTGAGGTTTTGGACTGCGTCTTCTGAACTAAATGATGCATGGCCAGGGGGAACACAGATCTTTGGCCCATGCAGACAACCCCTGACAGAGTATAATGTGCCCAAGGTCATGCAGTGGGTTTCCATGGCTGAGCATAAGTTCAGACCCTGGTCTCCTGGGAGTCTGGTCCAACATTCAAACTATGACACTGCTGGAGAAGAGGGTGACTAATTGCTCTCCCAGACATGAAATAATTGTAGTAGTTCTATTGCAGTAGTCTTGGTATAAATACTTAAGGTGCATATATTTTATGTTGACTGCTCAAATACTTTTGCCTAGAAAAAAAACAAGGAAAGAAAATGGGATGGATCTGTGCAGATGACATTGCAAAAGTTACTAAACACTCAGAAAACAGTTTCTTCACATGGGTGGAGGGGTTGGCATGGAAGAGAACCTCACTAGAAGCCCAAATTACTAAACTGAGGCTGTCGTACTGTGGACATATCTGGAGATGAACCAATTCACTGGAAAAGTTGGTAATGCTTGGTAAAGTGGTAGGCAATATTTCCTATTGCAGAAATTCAACAGGTTAAGTCCTTTCCAAGATGGAAGTGTGTTTATGAGCAAAGTGGAGGGCTGTGTCCACATACAATGTACTAGCCCTTGAAAATGGCCTTGGCATCTCTGATTGTCACATCTGCTGTTGCTTCTGTATATTGCCTGGCTGTTCTACATGGAAAACTAAAATATACAAGCTCATAACACTTAACTGGGAATAAACATCACATAAATACACATAGAATTACAATATGAGTGGCGGATTCATATCCATCATTGTTATTGTCCCAGAAGATTCTTAACATGATATTGCTTGAAAGCATTACTGTTTGATGTGTAATTTTTTGTTTCTTCTTTTATCTGTAGATCTACATGAATGCTGTATGGCATGGCTGGGCCATTCCTATGTTCTTATTTTTAGCAATTTTGAGGTTATCTCTAAATTACCTCATAGCCAGGTAATCATGCTGCTTTCTTCTGTCTTAAGATTTTACTTTGTAGCTTGGTTACTAATATTTCTTACTTTAAACAGAAGACTATATGGTTTTCTTTTTCTTTTGTTCTAAAAAGCATTTCACTCCACCATCTTCCATAATAGTTCCTTGGAACCCTTACTCTCCAGAAATTAGGGATCTATAAAAAGTGTTTTACTCTCCATTTTATTTTTTAATTTGTATTTTATATTTTTAAACATGTTATGACATATATTATAATTAAATAATTAGGATATGATATATAAGATTATTATAATTGCATAATTACTCTGTGTGTGTGTGTAGACAAACTGGAAACTGGCGATGGTGGTCTGGTACATTCATATACCAAGTTTTAAAAAAAGTTAGCTGCTGTTCTGGCTGCCCATAATTTTTGTTTAATGAAAATATTGTTTATTTTTAGAGGATGGAGAATACAGTGGAGTATTGTGCCTGAAGTTTCTGAGCCTATTGTAAGTCAAAATAATTTTGAAACTTTGAGAATTTTTGTATAAAACTTCCAAAGCATTTTAAAATTGTATTTTGCTGATATGTTCTTTTCTGATTATTATAATAAACTAGTTTTTATATAATTAGGTAATATTCAAGAGATTTATTTCTCAATTAAGCTTCATTTTATAATTCTTTTAAAAAATCCAAACAATACCTCATTTTAGAAGGTATAGCTGAAGAGTAATTAAAAAAAATACCTTTGAATATATTTTGATATTTTCAGCTCAAAATACTGTAAATTAAAAGTTAATGGACTGGTTTGGCATAACTCAAAACTACAGTATGTAAGGCTTGTGTGCTTCCCCTCTTCTCCTCTGAAGCAAATTGATCCAGAACCTTTGCTTCCATTTATAAATAATTCAAATATGATTGGCTAAACCAATCCCTATGTTTCTATAAGATTGAAGGATACAGGGGTAAAATTTAACATCTCTTTGGTCAGCCTAAGCAAACTGTGACGCTAAAGGTAAAAATATAAACATATAATTAATTTAAGTAATATACATGATATACATTTAAATAATTCTTTTTATGAATTACTTATTCTTCAGTTACATAGTAACTGATTACTCAGTAATTTTATGAATTACATATTATTTATCACTCAATTACAGTGGGTCCTTGGTATCTGCTGGGGACTCCCCTCCCATGGATACCAAAGTCCATGGATGCTCAAGTCCCTTTAAATACAATGGCATATTAAAATGATGTCCCTTATATAAAACAGTAAAATCAAGATGTGATTTTGGGAATTTGTATATATTTTTTAATATTTTCAAACTATTGATGTTTGAATCTGTAGCTAAAGACTCTGTGGACAGGGAGGGCTGACTGTATTTATTACTCAACAATAAGTAAATTTTATGAATTATTTTTTACTCATTTATATACAATTAAGAAATTAATTTAAGTAAATATAGTCATTTAATATTTCATTTAATTTATTCATTTATCTTTAAAAATTATTCCATCCTTCCAGGATTCTTAGAGAAGCATACATGGTCCCATATAGTGTAATAGTCCAATCATGTATAATTCTCTCATCACTGGCACAACCCTATGAAGTAGGTTACACAAAGAGTTTGTGACTCACACAAGCAAGGAAGCTGCATGCCTGAATGTAGGTGTAAATCCAAATCTATCTACGCTGCAGGTGCTGAGTTCACTTATACTTAATAAAAATATCAGTATAAATGAGATTAATTTAGTCAGGTCTGGGAATTAATTGTTACTAGGATTTTGCCTCTGGTTCTCAAGAGACTAATTTAAAATTACGCTTTTGCTTGTAAATAAGCAGATAATGTTCATGTATTCAGCCTACATTTGAACATATAAGTTAATTATGGCTTATTGTTGCGTGAATGATCCTTTGTAGATCTCAGATTCATATGCTCGCTTCTCTCCTCTGGTTTGGCCATGAGGAAATCAGAAGTCCCCCCCCCCCCCTTTTTTTTTTAACCAGTTGAATATTGCAGTTAGCATTATGTCCAAACCTGGGCAAATTGTGATTAAATATGGTTTATAGAAAGGAGCCATCTTCAGGCCTCAGCTGATGAAGATGGCTTGTTTTGTAAACTAAATTTAAATTAACCATTATCTGAAGGCAGCCAGTTAATAGAAGAAATGGTTTTCTTTGGCTGATCTAAAATGTGGAAGAAATATCTAATCTAAAAGGCTCAAATTCTTATGGCAGATATTTGATCTTGTTTCAGGAACCTCCAAAGGAAGACCTAACTGTGTCAGAAAAATTCCAGCTTGTTCTGGATGTGGCACAAAAAGCACAGGTATGCCATCTTTGGCATCTCCAGGTAGAGAATTGCAGGTCTGAAAGAGATTTTTGCAGGAGAATGTTGCTGCCTGGGAGAATATATAATAAAGACAAATGGTGTGATTCATTGAAAAAACAGTTCATGTGTATCATATTGGATGTTTTCCCTCTTTTTAAAAAAATTATTCACATAGTCAAACCTATGAAGGGACATGGTGGCTCAGCAATTAAGACACTGACTCTGATGACCACAAGGTCGACAGATCAGCAATTCAAGGGCCAAGCACCACATGATGGAGTGTGCTCCTGTCACTAATCCCAGCTTCTGCCAACGTAGCAGTTCAAAAGCATGTAAAAATGCAAGTAGATAAATAGGTACCACTTTGGTGGGAAGATAACAGCGTTCCTTGCACCTTGACATTTAGTCATGCTAGCCATATTACTACAGAGCCTTCTTTGACAACACTGCCTCCCTTGGCTAAGTAACAGAGATGAGCACCGCCCCTACAGTTGGACACGACTAGACAATCACGTCAAAGGGGAAAGTTTTGCCTTTACTTTTTAGTCAAATATATATCAATCTTCACATTAATCACAATATCAACAAGAAAAACGTTTCTCCAATTATTAAAAACATTCATATTATTTTCCTTTCCTTAACACATGAAATACACCTGCTTCTAATACTTCAACCCATATCTCTCCTTCTCTCATCCTGTCTTTCCATAACTTTCTTCCCATCTCCATTCCTGAATCTCTTATCTACTTCCATTCCTCTACATTGGATGTTTTCTCCATCAGTAGAGAAGTAACATAACATGACATATTTAGGTTTAGGATTTCATATTATTCTATTTTTATTGGATTTATAGCCCACCCTTCCTCTCCAAGTAGCTCAGGACAGTGGATATAGTCCTCCCTTTTCTGTTTTAATTTCATAACTGCCCTAGAATTAAAGATCTGAAAGGACCTTTGGAGATTTTGACTAAAAATAGCGATTGGAAGCAATATCATTTCTGGCACACTTGGACATGTTGGTGCAGGCAGTGGTGGGAGGATGTGAGACGGAAATTGGTCCTCATCCCTCATGCAGTTGCCCACTCTGTTGTCATCCTTTGGTATTTAAGATAACCTCCATATTTTAGTCTCACTCTAAGGTAATGCTGGCACAAGTCTAGAGAACCTAATCTGGGTGGGATCTGAAAGACTATATCTCCTTATACAAATATGTCAGATTTCTATGATCTACAGGAGAAGATATTCTCTTGTTCCCACCACCATTACTGGCTTGCTTGGTGAGGACATGAGAGAGAACCTTCTGAGTGGCTGCTCTCACTTTGTGCAATTCCTTCCCTTGGGAGGCTTGGCTAAACACTGCTCTCTTTCGTTTTGGCTGGTAGGCAAATATCTTTTTGTTAAATATCGGCCCTTTCCAGAAGGGCCTTTTAGTATGTACTGTGTACGTACTAGGGTTGCCTGGGGGCGTCTTTTTCAGACGCCCCCAACCCTAGTACATACACAGTACATACAAAATGGCAGCACCCATTCTACATGGGCGCCGCCATTAGGATGTCACGACTGCGCCGCCTCCAAACAGGGCGGCACGGCGTGATGTCCTGGCACCGCGGAAGGGCGCCTGTGGCGCCCTTTCTGTGGCGCAGTAAGGAGCTCTGAAACGGAGCTCCTTCCTGGGTTTGTGGCGCTGGCGCAGCCTTTACACGGCTGCGCCAGTGTCACAAAAGAGAAAGGGGGCCAAGTGGCCCCTTTCTTCTTTCCCCATCGCTGTTGGGGTGTCCATGGGGCTTTCGCCGCTTCCCGCAGCCTGGAAAAGCGGCGGATCGGGGCCTCAGGGCCTTCTTTTAAATAATTTTATATTGTTTCGTGTGGTGATTTTAATTGTTATTTAAAAAATGTATCGTTCTGATTTTTAGTGACTCTTTCTGGATTCTGCCTTGGATACCACTTTGGGAGAAAGGCAGCATAAAATAGATAAATAGATAAAATCTGTAACTTAAGGCCCTGGCCCGCTATTTCCTGTGATGGTATTCTGAACCCTGCTGAGCTAAAAGACTATAGCTACTTTTCTATGCTATGAAACACATGCTGTATCAATTAATTTTCAATAATTTCCAATTTGTACTGCTGGTTTTGTCTCAGTTTGATCACACACTGATCTGTTTTGATGTGGTGGGCCTGATTTAGCCCCAGTCTACAACATAAAGCTAAATGATTGAGATTACTGATTATGGAACTGAAAAATTGTGATGATCCAGAATTATGACTTCATAGAGAAAACAGAAACACAGCAACTACTCATCTTCAATTACATTTGTATATTCCAAACTCTTGTTCTTTCTTTCTCTTGATATACAGAACTTGTTTGGCAAAATGTCAGACATACTGGAAAAAATAAAAAAGTAAGTTTCTTTGTGTTTTTTTCCTCTTCTTAACAAAGCATGAATTTAACAATTTTTTCCTACAATGAACTGCTGTAACAGCTAACATTATATTGTCTTTCTTTCTTTCTTTCTTTAACAGCTTGTTTATGTGGGTCCAACCTGAAGTAACGCAAAAGCTGTATATTGTTTTGTGGGCAGCGTTTATTGCATCTTGCTGTATTCCATACAGGATCATAGGGCTTTCACTGGGTAAATTTGTAATGATTTTGTAGTGCACGTATTTTTAAATGTTAAAATTCCATTTCTGGCTTGGGATGGAATCATATTTTTATTATAAACTATTGGATTAACAAACAAAAAAACTCCCCACAACTGCTTGATGATAGGTTGTAGTTGAAAATGTATTTGCTTAAATATTTATACTTATATCCCACCTTTCTCCCAGTATAGGGATTCAAGTCAGCTAACAAAATTTAAAACAGTACAAGTTAAAAACAATGCAAAGTATTAAAATGTAAATACAATGTTTAAAAATCAAACATTTTTTAAAAGTTAAAAACATTACACATTAAACTTTAAAATATATTAAAAAATTCTATATAAACTTTGCACAAAGTCTAATCCTTGTCATTTAAAAAAGCCTGGCGGCATAAGCATGTTTTTGTCTAGTGCCAAAAGAGAGCAGGAATGGTGCCATCCTGGCCTCTCTAGGGAGGGAGTTCCAAAGCCTGGGAGCAGCCACCGAGAAGACCCTCTCTTGTGTTCCCACCAAATGAGGTGGAGATGGTGGTGGGACAGAGAAAAAGGCCTCTCCTGATGTTCTCAGTGCTCTAGTGGGCTCATAAAAGGAGATACAAATAACCTTGACCCAAGCCATATAGGACTTTATAGGTCAGTACCAGCACTTTGAATTGTCCCCCTAAAAGGACTGGCAGCCAATCGAGCTGTTGTAACAAGGGTGTTGTGTGCTCCTTATAGCCAGCACCAGTTAGCAACCTGGCTGCATCTCTTTGGGGCAGCTGAAGTTTCTGAGTACATTTCAAAGGCAGCCCCATATACAGAGCATTATAGTAATCAACACGGTATGTAACCAAGGCATGTACTATCATGGCCAGATCTGACTTCTCCAGAAATGGGCACAGTTGGTGCACTAGTTTTAACTGTGCAAAAGTGCTCCTGGACACTGCTGATACTTGAGCCTCCAAATTAAGAGCCAAATCCAGGAGTACCCCTCATCTCAGAGGATCTAAAGATGGTGAACAACAATCAGTTTGATTAGCATAAAACTGTTTAATCCTATAAGAACAAATAAAAATATTAGCAGCATATTAAACTGTTTCACACTTTGAAAGCTTTACAAGCACACAGTTTAAAAACTTAAATTTTAAATTGTTAAAACAATTTGAAATCATAACATATGTGTGGAATTAGATAAAATGAATGAGGCCCCAAAGTATTTAATAAAACCGCATGTTACTGACTTGGTCCTGGAATGAAGCCAGTGTTGATGCTAATGGGGTCTCAGAAGAATGGGTTTTCCATAACTGGGGTACAACAGCAGAGAATACCCTCTCCTGTATCCTCCACAGTGTACAGTTGGCCCTCCATATCCGTGGATTCTGCATCCACGACTTGAAATCCCCCCCCCTTTGATTTTGCTGTTTTATATAAGGGACACCATTATACTATACCACTGTATATATTGGACTTGAGCATCCACGGATTTTGGTATCCACAGGGGGTCCTGGAACAAAAGCCTAGGCTGGGTCCAAGGGTCCATTGTATTACCCCCATTGATGGGATACAGAGGTGGGCCCTATTAACAGACCTCTGTTTTCAAGGAGGTGTATATGGATGGAAGTACTCATTCAAATATCAAGGTCACAAGCTGTTTGGGGCCTTACATGTTATCACTGGAAGCTAAATTCAGACTAGAAGCATATAAGCAGCCCATAGAATTTCTTTAAAAGCAGTGATATATGGTATATGTATGGTGTTTTGGTCAAGAGTCTAGCTGATGCATTTTGGACCAATTATGGCTTCTGTGTCATCTCAAAAGCAGCCCACATAGAGTACCAGGGTATGGATTACTGTGACTCAGTTATCCCTGTCCAGGAAAGGTTATAGCTGGCAGACCAGTCAGAGCTGCACACAAGCATTCTGAACCATGGAGTCTATCGGGACTCCATATAGATATAGAAGTACTCCCAAGCTACATGCTACTTCCTTGGGGAGTGCAGCCCCAGTAAAGGTTGATTACCTAATTCCTTCACCAGAGAACTACTAAATAACATTTTATTAGGATTCAGCTTCAGTTTATTGGCCTTCATCAAGCCTGTTACAACATCCAGGTACTGGGTCCATCACTTGCACACACCAGTCAACTCCATTGACAAGGACAAGTAGAGTTAAATGTAATCAGTTTACTGATGGCACAGACCTCCAAAGCTCCTAATAACCTAATTAATAAACTAATTGGCATCCTTTTGGAAATGTCATATCATGAATCCCACACTGAGAGAAAGGTGGGATATAAATACTTGAAATAAAATAAAATAAATATTGATACAACAATGCATTGTTTTCATATGGGGAAATCCTCTGAAAGTAGTTCAGTGATTGAAGGGCCATGAACATTCCTGAGTGGTCCGTATACTTATCTGTATATCTTTTGACAGCCTAGACTAGAGTATGGGAAATGATAAAGCAGTAGTGTAATGGGGGCAATATGTATTGGGAAAATGGCACTTGAGAGGTGCTTATCCCAGCACCTACATTCTACTTTGCCTTGCAACCTCCATCCAAGCATTTCTCTCAGTTAAAGATTGAAATATATTTGCTATATCATGGGAAACAATTGCAGGAGAGAGCAAATGGTGGGAGGAAAACTGTATGTGCTGCAAAATTGCAGCAGTTTTGGCTACTAGGATTCCTGTGTTACAATCATAGAGTTGGAAGAGACTTCAAGGGCCAGCCAGTCCAACCCCCTTCTGCCATGCAGGAATACATGCTCAAAGCACTCCTGACAGATGGTCATCCAGCCTCTGTTTAAAGGCCTCCAAAGGAGAAGACTGGAACACGCTCTGATGGAGCATGTTCCACTGTCGAACAGCTCGTACTGTCAAGAAGTTCTTCCTAATGTTGAGGAAGATGTTTCTGCTGATTATTCATTTCCAGCTTTGGTACAGCGATAAACCTGGTTTGAGTGATATGTAACATAGCATGAATATGCATGCCTTCATAAACTGATACTTTGTCAACACTGTTTTTGCCTTTCTGCTTATCCAGGACTTTATGCAGGAATCAAATTTTTTCTTATTGATTTTGTCTTCAAACGATGCCCAAGGCTGCGAGCGAAGTACGATACTCCTTATATCATATGGTTAAATTTGCCTACGGATCCTCAGCTCAAAGAGAGGGCTAATGCCACAGTATCAAGACGGGTAAATACTTAATAATTTAAACACTTTTTAAATTATTACAACAGATCAGTATCCATGTGGTTTCAGTGACTAGAGCACATGCAGGGAGGGATAGATATTGAAACTTGTATACACATTTTTGTATGACCCTCACAAGAAGGAGTCACCAGATATCTTGAAGTAATTGTTTTTGTTGTAAATGAAGATCTATCCAACAAAATAATTGTCTTTGCTTGAATTTGGGGTGTGTAGGTGGTTTTTAGAAATTATAAAATATAAAAAGCACTTTTCTTTTGAAATAATTAATAAGAACATTAAACACTGTAATAAATCAAAGCATAAGCCTGCATAGAAAAGGAAAAATAGACATCATGAATACAAATCAGTGTTCTGTTAAGATGCTCGGCAGCCTGAATCAGTACCCCCTGCTTGTGCTGCTGTTCTTGTGGCTTCCACTTCCATAAACCAGTCACTAACCCATGCTCTGCAGCAAGTAAAGAAATCCATGCTATAGAGTACATAGCAGTTGCATAGATTCCCAGTAATCATAAACTTGCCTAAACAAGCCTAAATCTAATTATTAGTCCAGAGTAGACCAATTGAATAAATGAGGAATTGGTAAATTAATATAAGCTCAGTTGGTTCAGTTAGTCTGCTATTGTTGGGAGTATGGATTTATGGAAATCATTGTTCAACAGGCAGTCAACATCAGAAACATCACTGCTAACCTTTAATTCATATGCTGTGGGGAGGGGAGGGGTGAATTTCAGGAACAGGAAACTACTGTGGCTGGATGGCTCTCTTAAGAAGAGTCCATTTTGTTAAGAACTGTAGCATGAGCTAGAAGATGCAAACTCTTAGAATCACTTTCTAAAGTTAAATGAACGCTACCAACCCAAATTTAGTCTTAGTTGTTAACAAGGATGAAGGTTAGTGGCCTAAAATCATTGAACACTTCCCAAAGAGACTCAAGCTATATCTTGTATGGATTTTTCCACGGAAACCTCTAGTTAGTCAATGTTGACTGTCCAAAATTAACAGCAACTCTTATTGGGGTGGAGAGCTTAACTGGAATATCGAAGCCATTCAGTGAAAGTAGTCAGAACAGCAATCCTACTGAATGAAGGTATCAGATTGTCCATTTTAAATATGTTACTGACATGGAAGGGACCATGCAGTTAAATCATTTAAAATCTCAGGAAGTCTATAGTTTTACTGTCTTTTCAGAGGTGCCTATTTATTCTTTTTTTCACTTAAAGGCTCCTTTTTATCTGGAGAAACACCAAAATGTGATGTATAAGGTATAGGACTATAGCTTATACCAGTGGTAGCTTGTGGTACCAAAGGAAGACTGATCCATACATGTACAGTGAGCCCACATCATACATGGGTTTCACTTCCGCAGCTTTCAGCATACACTGAAGCCGCAAGAGAATCTAATTAATGGTGCGCATGCTGCATGCATGCTCCCCATTATTTGAGCATACACAATTTTCCCCTTACGGAGAGAGAGGGTCTAGAACAGATCCCCCGTGTAAGGGAAGGGAGCACTGCATAATACTTAATTGTGAAGTTGCAGTTGGAGGCTTCCGTGTTGGTAGGGCTGTGAATTGACTCCAGAATTTAGTCTACACTGTTTCAGAGACAGTGTTCAGCTCCTTGGAAAATTCCTTTAAAATTCAGACTAAAATCCAAAGCGGATTCTATGCCACCCAGACAAGGAAGCTTCCAGCTTCTTTTTTATAATGTTTGAACTGACATCATACAATTTAACAATTGAGCACTATGCACATAAGCATCAGTCCTCCTCTTGTGGTTACGTATTTGTTTAAAGGGGAAAAATGTGAATACTTGAATCATCCAGAATTAATTTTATCCCACACTTTCTCAGCTAATAAAAGGCCTGGCTCATACAGCTATTCCCAGTCCTGTACCTGGCAGTAGGCAGCAGTACGTTGTGGTCTGATGGGGGTTCTGCTAAAGTAGCCAGAAATCTGTTGGTTGGATGGTAGACCAGAAGGAGGAACAGCCACAAGGTGTCTCTCTCCATGTCTTCTCTATTGGCTTGTTTACTTCCACCTCCATAGCATCTCCAGCCCATTATGATCAAATTGGCAGCACCCCTATGTTTTATGTACACACATTTGGCTGACCAAAAAAACAGAGCAAAGAGACTATCATAAACAAACACACAGGTCATTTTTGCCAAAGCTAGTCCAATAGCTCCGTTTTCTATTTAGAAAGCGAATGTGCTGTTCTAGAGAAGTTATTAAATATCACAGTTGAAGGCAAATGGGTTAGGCAACAGAAATGGGAATTCCAATAAAGGAAATATAATTTCAATGAATTGAAAAAGTGTGCTCTAACCACTGATACGTTGGGTGGTTTTTTTGTTTTTGTTTTTAAAGACTGCAGTCATTGTGTGTACTCTCTTGGTATGTGAGAAAGATCTGGCAACTTCACTCAATTCATGTTTTTTATTCTGTATATGATAGTTAAATAGATTTTGCTTTTTTCTTTTGTCACTGTCACATTTGTGTTTGTTTGTTTTTTCTTTTCCTGCTAGCTGTCAGGGCATGAAAAGGTATGGATCTTAGCGTGGAACTATTTCTTTCAATTTGATCATTTGTACTCATAATGATCTGATGTTTTTTTTTCTGTGTATGTGTGTAAGCCTGTGCATTTAGCTTACTGATATGTGTGTGTGTGTGTGTTTTTATATATTAAATGCCTTGAATTTTAAGTCTCTTGGAGACATATAGTAAATGTTCTTTCTGGGAGCTATCCTACTAATTGATTGATCCTGACTTGTGTACAATCCTATTTTGACATCTAGTTGAAGGAATTGTCTAACATGATTTGGAAAAAATAATAATTCAACCTAGGTACTTTTTGGGAAACAAAAGAAAGAGCCTTTGTCTAAAACATAATATTGCAATAGAACAGGGATGGGCAACTTGTGGTCTGCATGTGTCCCAGCCCCCTGTCAGTCTCCTCTTCTCACATTTGCCACAACTACAACAGGAAATCAAACCACCATTTTCCTTTAAAACTTGCTGTGCACCCCTTGTTTACAGGCACAATCACATTTTGGGAAGCCTCCCAGAAGCACAATTCTGCTTAAAAACAAGTGGTATCATCTTATTGCATCTTGTTTTAAAAGAGAATTGTGGTTTGTTTTGCAAGTTTGCTGGGTTTTGTTTTGTTCCTTTAGGACGCAGACTTTAGGAGTATGTGGGGAGGGAGGTTGTCTTCCCTTGGAATAGATTAATAGTATGTCCAGCTACACCCCTGTCTCATGGCTGTAGGTATCCCAGAATGTATTTACAGTATCCTAATTCTTAGTTAAGGGCTTACCATATACAACGCGCCCGCGCCATACGCGGCCTCGAGCATATACGCTCAAGCCGCGGGGCAGAAGCAGCGGCGCGTCCCATTCAATTGAATGGGTGCTTGCGCGCTCCCGCGCCGCCGTGCCACCGTGCACGAGCCCCATTGTTTCCAATGGGGCTCAAGCATAGGCGGAATTCACCTTACGCGGCGGGATCCGGAACGGATCCCCCGCGTAAGGCGAGGACGGAATGTATACTCGATTATAAGTCTACCTTATGTATAAGGTGAGGGAAGATTTTGGGGCTAAAATTATGGATTTTGATATGACTCATGGATAAGTCGAGGGTAACACCTAGGGGCTTATAACAAAGGACCTAAAGGATGAAGCATAGGAAAATGATGTCAAAATAATAATAATAATAATAATAATAATAATAATAATAATAATAATAGATTTATTTATATCCCACCCAATCACAGGGAATCAAGGCACTTACAGAATTCCAACAGGCATAATTGTTTGTGCTCACATTAATTAAAGGCTATATGAGAGAGTAGACAGGGGTCAGTATTTCCAGGACAGACTATGCTCTTACCTTTCATCAGCGGATGGTGCCTTTTTTAAAGTAAAGTTAAAGTGTAGTCAATTTTCGACTAAAATTTCTAGACATATATATGAATAATATATACAGTAAATACCCTGACGGCACTAGAGCCTTTCTGTCTTGGAAGCTAGGCTGGGTTAGCCCTGATTAGTATTTCGATGTGAAAATGTCAACAAATACCAGATACTGTAGGGTATATTTCAGAGGTAGAAACTGGCAAAACCATCTCTTGAATGTTTCTTGCCCAAGAAAATCCTGTGAAAGTATTGGGGTTGCCATAAGTGGACAGGAGACTTGAAGTCATACACAGACACACAGGCACACACTTCCTAGTTATGTTTTCATGGAAATTTAAAAATATATATGGCCAGGCATAAAATGTAGTCAAGAATGAAGAATGTACATCAGTAAAGCTTGAAGTAAATAATTATTTTTTCGAATACAGCTCACTGAACTGGGAGTTATTGTAGACCAAAGTCCCCCCCCTCTCCAAAAATGCAAAAATGTCATACAGTTGACATTCCTTAGAGAAAGATTGGGTAATATACAGAATAACCCAATTAGATAGGGGCCCAAGGATGTTTCATGTTAGTAAAAACTTAGCAGATTTTAGTATTGCCTACTTGAACAGAACACTGCCTGAGAATGCCATGTAAATTTATTTTAATAAAATAATTTATTCTATTATTAAAATTGACATTTGAGTTTCCAGTTGATGTTATCACGGTGGCTTACAATAAAATGTACTTAGTAGGTTTGAAAGATAAAATGAGATTCTGTTGCCCTTTCCCTCAGCTTTTCAACAGCATCACTAATCAACATAAAAATAATGGAATAGCTGATTTTCTGTTTTCCCTGACAGTGAAAAAAAAAAGCATTTTACTGTATCTATTTTTATATCCTGGATTGTATATCTCCAGAGTGGCAGGTTGCTGATTTCTGGTAGCGGTCTTTTTTGTTTGTTTGTTTTTTGTTTTGGGAGTGCTGACCCCAAATGTTTTGAGAGGTAAAGCTGCTTCCATGTTGCAGAGTTAATTACTTTAACTGCCATGGCTCCATCCTATGGAATTGTGAGATTTGTAGCTTGTTGTGGCATCAAAGCTGTCTGACAGAATTCCATAGCTCTCTCTGAATTCAATAGCATTGAGGCATGGAACTTAAAATGGAGTCATACTGCATTAAGGCGTGGTACAGACCTCCCAAAAAGGGGGGTCTGCCGGCACCTGTTTTTCCTCTGCAGGGAAGCCGTAGCCGCCAAACTGTGCGGCTTCCCTGCGGAGGAAAAAGAACACGCAAAAAGCAGGTTCCTTTTATCCCATGGCAGTGGTGTACCGAGTGCACCAGTGGCACACTCAGTACATAAGCGCTGCATGGTAGTGTGTGGATGCCGCGCAGCACTTACGTAACAATGGCGGCACCCATGTATACAAGGTGTCACCATTGTTATGCCCTCGTCACGTGAGGGTTGTGGGGAGAACGGAAGTGCTACGATAGCATGCAGAGAGAGACAGAGATCAAGTCGCTACTCTCCCACTCCATTTGGATTCCTTTTCTCATGTGATAAGGCTCAAAGTACTGTGAGTTCACTAGAACTGCATGGCAATATCCCATGAAATCCTGAAATTTGCATTTTAGGTAACGATATTTAGAATTTTCCACCAAAGAGCTCTAATGCCCCTTGACTACAGAGCACAGCATTCCACAGAATGAAGCGATGGCAGTCAAAGTAGAATCATAGCATCATAATTGTATAGTGAGGAAGAATCCTATGTACAGAGAAATTGGGGGGTCTTTCCTCTCATGCAAGACCACTAGCCTGTAGTAAGAACTCATATAGTAAGTTGATTAGCTCTAATTTTGAGCCAAATGTGATATTGCTACTAAGCACAGCAATACAGTACAGAACTTAGGGTGAGTGAGGCCTGCAGCTGCATTAGGCCTTGATTTTCTAGCTGTAAGCACTCATTCTGAAAAACAAAGGCAGTGTGTTTGTCCAGTGGAGACATAAGATTGTTAAGCTTTGCTCAATGCATGCTTTTAATTGTGTGTTAATAATTATCATTATTTTATTTCCTTACAGCTCCAAACAACAGCTTCACGAAGTTGTGTAGGCTCAAGTGCCCCAACAGGAGTCACCAGAGATGATGAGACTAGCCGTTTTCATACCACTAAGCGAGGCAACTTCCATGAAGTCTTTAATTTGTCAGAAACTGAGCGTCCTTTGGCAGGTATGACATGAATGTAAAAGATGATGTTGGCCTTAAACAGAAGCATGTTTAAAAAGAATTGCGCACAGAGCAGTGGCATTCAGAAATGAACTGTACTGTAATGTTATCTGCTGTTGGGTTCTATGGATAGGAGGTCAAATTAATCTTTTATCTGATATCCATAAGATTCTTCAAGTGAACCTGATGCCCATAGCCTGGTTTGCCTTTGTGGTAGCATGAATTTGAGAGGGGAGAAGAAGTGCCTAATCCCATGAGACAAGTAACTTAACCCAGGGCTTGAAACAAATACTCACTGTTCAGAAGAGCTTTGTATGCACTTCTAAGTTTTTGTGGTTGTATGAAATATAATGTGATTGTACTATTTTGACAGTGTGTGAAAATGGTTGGCGCTGCTGCCTGATTAACAGAGACCGAAAGATGCCCACAGACTACATCCGAAATGGAGTGCTTTACGTTACAGAAAAGTAAGTCTTTGCACAATTTACAGTCTTAAGAATCAGAGGAAAGAAAGAACAGACTGGGAACGCATATATTGCTTTTGTAAATTATAAGAGGAGAAAGCTCAATGTGTATTGCCATGTTGCTGAACATTCCAGATGAGTGAAGACAACAGTTTTCCTTATGTCAGTTTCTTATACCCCCCTCTCTCTCACACACACACATACATACACACACATTCTCTCTCATTTTTTGGATAGCTAGGGCTACTTTACAGGGAAAAAATCTGCATACATCTAGATAACTGCAGATTAGTTTAGGGTAGATTTTCTTATGAGAATACTGAACAAATTGTCCGCCTGTTCGAAGAGGACAAATTCACATTAATATGTGGCAAAACTTCCCTGAAATAGTAACCAGGTCACTAGTAATATGAGCATTGGACTTAATGGGTCAGAAAAGAGCCATCAGTGTGCAGGTGTGACAGCTTATCCGTGGATCAAATTAAGTTCTCAAGAGCAGACAAGTCAAAGTTGGGTACAGGGAGAGGAAATTGTGTGTCTGGATTTCTGCAGTTTTGCTGTGACAAGCAATACTTCAGAACTCAGTGAAACCCTTTGAATCACTAACATAACCTGGTTTTGGAATCTTTGTGTGTATATAAATACAGTTTAGAGTGCTGATGTTTAGTGGTTTTACAGTGTTTTGATCTGCAAGTATTTAAAAAAATACGGAATGCAGTTCTATAAATATTTTGGTGTAATAAAATGGTTTCAGAAAACTTGAAAATTTCCCAATATAATGCCCTCCCCAAAGCATAACTTTCTGTGCCTATGTGCTAGCATTTATAATCCAGATGCCTTCACTATGAGGAATAGATTGTTTTCAATCTTTCTTCTTACCAACAGTAACATCTTTACATAGATAGTCCAGTTTTACATTTTTCAATTACAGTGGTACCCCGGGATACGAAATGACCGCCTTACGAAATTTCCGGGATACGAAAAAATTAGATAGGAAAAAACTGTTCCGGGTTACGTTTTTTTTTTTTTCGGCTTACGAAAATTTTTTTTGGTGCTTTTCGGCGCTTTTTCGCACGAAACGCGGCTTTCCAGCGCTAGCGGCTATGGCTTTTTCAGGTTGCAAAAAAAATCGGGTTACGAACGCCGCGGCGGAACGAATTAATTTCGTAACCCGAGGCACCACTGTAGTCTTTTACACTAGCCCAGTCTTTTCAAGAAGCACTTCCTTACTGAATTATTATTAAAGAAATTTATATATGACTCCACTGCAATGACACTGAGTATATACACATATCAGAAATGTTCACAGTAGAAGGAGGTGGGAAAAATTATCAGCCTATTTCCTTCCATCACTTGGAATGACCCATGACTGGGCTTCTGGGTGTTCTTTCTCCCCAAGAGGTCCGGCTGCTGGCCAGAGCGATGGGCTCATAGATCAACACTGTCCACCTCTCTCTCCCTTTCTCATTCTTAAAGTGTACCAGAGAAAAGTCTTTCCTTTGCAGAAAAAAACACACTAAACAAGTAGCAGAATTGGATGTGTGAGTGCTTTATAGCTTCTTTAAAAAACTTTAAAACATTGTAGTAGTTTGGGAAGCAGTCTGGTGATGCCTGAGCCTTGGATTTTCATTGTTTGTTTTCTTGATGGAAGGAAACTATACATGTGGAAATCTTTTTTTAAAAAAATCAAGTTGGCCTGTTTCTATCTGCATTGTGTATGAATATGTATGTGTTTTTAGGTCAGGGTGTGGCTGTACAAATTTTATAGAGTGTAGATGTTCAGTTCAGTGTAAAAATGTAAAAGCACTGTTATTTTTAAAACCATTTCTCATATTAACCGAGCTAATATTGTACTGCTTGTAATTAAAACTTTAAGTTAAGGCAAGATTTGAAATAATATTTTTTTCAAATGATCTTTCTTTGTTTTTGTTTGTTTGTTTATTTGCAGTTACTTATGTTTCGAAAGTTCCAAGTCTGGTTCATCTAAAAGAAATAAAGTTATAAAACTGGCAGATATAACAGATATTCAGAAGGTATGTTCATGATTTTGGGAGTTTGTTCCCGTCCCCCTTTTGGTCTCCCCCCCCCCTCCCCCAGAGTTGAAGTAAAAGATGAGGTTTGGACAATTTGCGGCCCTTCCAGAAGTCCCAGTATTCCCCATCATCGGCTGTGCTGACTCAGGTTGATGGGAATTGTAGTTCAGCCACAAGTTGCCTACTTTTGCTCTAACATTCCATGTTTATCACGTCCCTTAAAAATTGTGTGTTGTGGTGACCTTAAAATTTCACTCACATGGAAGTGGCAAAGGGTTCAGTTGTATACTCTTTTACTTTAAAGTGATTAATATTCTATTTTCTTCAGATAATTTAATGTTCACTTAAATGTGCTTAATGTTTATTTGAAAATGTCCAGAACTTCAAAAAAGAGACACCCCTCTAAACTTCCACTATACTGTTGGGAATATATATTTAAAATCCGAGGTTAAGCTATGTAAACTAGACTTGTTAAACTACAAGATGGATGTCATTCATTTTGTTCATTTAAATCAATTACATCTTGCTTTCCCAAAAACTGGAAGAAAAACACATGCACATTTTGTGTGCATGTGTGTGTGCATCTTCAAGTCACCTGCCAACTTAGGGCCACCCCATTGATATTTCATAGGGTTTTCTTAAGCATAGAATACTCAGATGTGGACTTGCCAGTTCCTTCCTCTGAAATAAACCCTACAGCACCTGGGATTCATTGGCGTTCTCACATCCAAGTACTAACCAGGGCTGACCCTGCTTAGCTTTCAAGAGCAGATGGGATCAGTAGATTAAAAATCCAGAGTTTTAAAAGAATCAAAAATTCTTTACTCTAGAGAAGCAAACCAACAAACCCCAGAAGGCTAAAAACATTAGAATAGCAAAAGAACCCAACTAAAGTAAAGGTCTTCCTAAAAAGGATTTTACTTGTACTGTATTGTGACAGATTTTTTTCAGTGACGTGCCAGGTAGTATACCAAACTGAGCAAGATTTTACAAAGCCCAGATAGTCACCACTGAAACACTCGCTGGGAACCAATCATGCGTCATCTCAGAACATAGAAGAGGGCCTCTGCTGATGATCATAACACTCTGGCAAGCTAAAATTGGAGAACATCAAACCACATAGGACTTTAAATATTATGAATCATATATTTGAATTGACCCAGAAATGAAATGTATTTTGAAATTTCTCAATACCCTTCTTTTTGGAAGCAGTTCATTGAAGCAGTCTAGTTTTTATGTAACTAAGGCATGTGTCATACCAAATCTATTCTTCCTTCGACAAAATGTATAGCCAGAGTGCCAGCTGAAACAGAAGAAAATTATGTTTGGGCATGGGTATTTCTTGGCCATTCAGGCTTTAGGGCAGGTCTAGAATTTCCAAAATTATGAACCTGTCATTTCAGGGGAAATATAGTGTGCTCTTCACATTCTCTAGGGTTAGGGGTGCAGGAGCCCTGTGAAAGTGGGGAAAATGCATATAAAAACCCACTATTTTTTTTTCCACCTGAGACTTCTTTAAGAATCTCTAGGTCTTCTAGTGCAACTCAGAGATCAACATCCATTGGAAGTTTGCCATAGAATTGTGCTGGAGGACCTAAATATGCCTAGAGAAGTGTTTTCTCTAGTTCTTCCAGCATGCCTCCATGATCAACGTCCTGCAGAATTGTACAGGACGAGCTAGGGATTCCTATAGATAACATATTAATCAAATCCGCAAATAATCAAATCTGCAAAAGTTGAAGCCGCAATTGTGGAGGGCTGACTGTACTATGACATCCACATTAGTTGACTCATGGATTTCCTGTTTTGCTAATCAGTGGCACCTCTGTCTTGTCAAGGTAAAACTTAATTCAGGTTATAGTCATTATTAGAGTGAAGATTGCAGCAGGTCATGCTAAAACCTTGTGTTAAATACACAATTTAGGGGGGATACAGACAGGCGGCTCCATGCTGCCTGTCTTTATCCCTTGTCGGCGCCGCACCAACCGCACCACACAGCACTGACATGCTCCCTAAAAAGAAGCTGCCTAGAGTGGCTTCTTTTTAGGAGCGCCATAATGGCACTTGTGCGCCTTGATGCCAGTGCTTCCAGCGTGTGGATGCCTGGGCATCATCGTCACACACCCTGTGTGGGTGGGGCCGCAGCAAGATGGCGCACAGGTGCCGCTAGTAGGGCTGGGTGCATATGGATGCCCAGCCCGACCAAGCCCTAAAATCAGTCCCAGGACAGCGCTTTGTGCTAGTCTGTATTGGGCCTCTTTCAACTCTATGGTGAAATCAACATGGGGTTTTTGTTTTAAATTTATATAATGTTAAAACATGAGAAAGGAACAAGGAAAACAACAGAAAAATGATATTTCTGTGCCTTTTGAAAATAATACCATTTTAAAAATCTGTCTAAAATCAGGAAGAAAAAGAGCTTTTTCAACTGTTTCCAGGGAGGGGGGGGTGACACAAAGGTGGTAACAGCGGTGAGAAAGCCTTGTCTTTCTATGTTTAAAAATTGATCTTTTTTCAGTGCTATTGACATTAGTTTCAGAGCCAGCTAGTGGTGGAAAGCACTGAGATATATCAACTCTCCAGATATCGAGCTCTGTGTGAATGTTTTGTGTTATGTTTGGAAGCATTTTTATCAAGAACACTAATAATTTTGCAATGGAAGCATCTCACTAGCATATTTCTAAGCACTACCAGTTTAGGCCATTACCAACCCTAGTACACCTTTTCAGGTGTCCTTCTGATAGCCATGTTAATAGAATACTGCCTTCTAAATTTCTACATAGTTGAGATCTGATCTTTTTCAACCTGTCTTTGCTTTTGTAAATACTATTATTTATTTTGTATTTCTTTTTAGTACAAAGTACTCTCTGTTCTCCCAGGATCTGGGATGGGTATTGCAGTGTCCACACCATCTACACAAAAAGTAAGCACTCAAATAAAAGCATTTTATCTATATATTGCAAAATGCCAGCACTATCAGTTGCACCTGTTTGAAATATTAATGATATGATGGCATCATCAGTTTTTCGAGCACTTGCTTTAACTTGAGCCCATAAGGATTGTTTTACTAAACCATTTATTGAGTTAGACAAGCATATGTGCTATAATTTGCAACTCAACAGAAATTATCAAGTACTTTCAAAGGGGGAGATGTTTAATTTTGATGATGTCTACGTGACATTAGACCAATCAATACCACTAAGTGTTGTTGTTGTTGTTTTTAAAAATTTGAACAAGTCACATTGTTGCCCTTTGTTGGTAATAACAGAAGAGGTGATGATTCAGAGATGAACCTGAAGGCATACATGTAGTAAGAATGGGAAGATGTCCCATTGAACTTATTCCATCAAGATGCAGAAGGGGAGATGTTAAGCAGGGCCAATTCCATCAGCTCTCCTGAGATGCCAGCTCCTTTTGCCTGTTTCCCCTAAACACATTCAGTCCTTTCTGACCTTTATAGGGACTCAGTAACTTCAAAATTGGTGCCTGAATTTGCTTGTTTCCTCTGCCTTCCTCCTCTGCTTTTCTTTCATGCTATTTCTTTTAGACTATAAATCTGTCAATTGGGATATTCTTTTTCTGTAAGCTACCCTAGGAGTGTGTTCAGCTGAAGAATAGGATAGAAGTATAAGTCAGTGAGTGGTACATAGCTCTGAATATAGGGTTAGGATACTGTAGAGATTTCCATTTTAAAATAATTTTTGTTACTAACAATTCTGCTTTTGTCCCTTCACCCAGCCTTTAGTGTTTGGTGCCATGGTACACAGAGATGAAGCTTTTGAGACCATTTTCAACCAGTATGTGAAGATAACCTCTGCAGCATCCACCAGTGAAAGCTAGTATATCATCACTGCTGATTCTCCTGGGGAGACTTTAATTTTACTCACTTGGTAGTGAATAAAAAGTGGAACACTCGTCATCAATTCTGCAATAATTTTCTTGGTTGCATATGTCTTACGTTACATAAGTGTATTTTATATATGCCTTCCATTTTTTGTTTTTTAAAGCTTTTTGTAAAAAACAACAAAAAAGTGAGAAAAAGACAGTGAAAGTGCTATCATCACTATTAGCCTTGCACATAAAGCACTTTTAATGTTTATTTACTGACATTAAAACGCTTAGGAACATACATGGCAATGGCAGCTTGAGGATAGACCAAGGAAGCTGTATTGTCCTATCCTAAAATCCCAGGGTGTGGCGATGCATTTTACTCCTCTTCTGCTACGGGTCTTACTGTATGACTTCTTTTTATTTCAGTGGCATTTTTAAACACATAACTGGGTGCAAGGTTGCAGCCTGACTTGGTGAAACATGTGGATAACAACACACTTTGGAAAGGTCTTTATTTCACTAATTGATATTTAAGTCATACTAACTGAAGGTATAAATGCTAGTAGTTGTGCTTCAAGTAAACCTTCTTACTAACTCCTTGATCTTTCCAATGGCTATGTAGATCTGGAAGACTGTTGTGAAAAGTCATTACTCCTCAGAGCCTGTTCCTTCATTTTCTCCCTTCCTTACTGACATCACAAATGAAGCCACTGCTTTCATTACAAGGTATCTTTATATACACATATATTTCCCAAAATTTTATTTTGATAGTGTACCTTTTTTTTTCAAGGATTTTTCCCTCCTTGGGATATCACAATAGCATTGTACTGGATTTTACACTGTCAGGAAAGCCATTTTCTTCCTTTAATATATTGGAAATACTGAGGGTGGTTTTTAGGTTGTATAAATATGTATGATTCTTTAACATGGGGGCTGGAGAACCATGGCACCCCTGATATTGTGGTACTCAAATTACTATTAGCTCAAACGAGTCTGACCAGTGAAGTAATATGATGGCGGGATGGAGTTCATCAATATCTGAAAGGCCAAATTTTTCCTGACCCTTGTAGTAAAATCACCTAGGATTATCTCATTCACACTGCAGTGTCCATAATTATTTCTTCTTTTGTGTTCCTTTTTTTAAAAAGTACATGTTGAACCTGCACAAAAATGCCAATTAATTTGCTGTTGCTGGTCATTTTAGCCTGTTCTAGGCCTTGTCTGTGCTTCCTACTGGAACAAACTTTGTATGTGGAAGTATTTAACCAAGAAAATGGACTCTCAAGGACATCAGTATATGCATTTGGGCAAATGCATATACTGAATTGCCAAGGGACTTTAAAAGAGCAACAGGTAGGACAGAAGTGACTGGGCTGGCCCTAGCACCAAGCAGCGTAAGGGAACTAACCTAGGTAGAAGGTAGCAGACAGTATGGAGAGGCTGTGAATTGTTTGGGGGAACAGGGCTGCATGTGGACCTCTCAGCCTGCCTTGAACCTGAAGCTGACCTCAGGTGCAGTAGAAGTAGCCAGCATTCAATTAAGATTCAACTGCCAATTTGATCTCGCTCTTGTACATGGAATGAGATGGGCGTACCTTTTTCTCAGGCAGCAAAACATCTTAGGTCTGCCTTGAAGATTGGTGAGTTTTGAGCAGAAAAGCAATATGGGATTTCTCCTGCATTTGACTTTTGTTCTCTCTCCACCATATCAGCTGCTTCCCCAATTATGTATTTGTTTTTAAGAGTTTGAATGTGATGGGAACCCCAAAGGCAATGTGGCAAAATGGTGTTTAGGGAATGTTGGGCAGTGTCCCTGTTCAATCTCTTTTCTCCATTGCTTCATCCCAGAACTCATACCCTTTGCTTTAAAATTGTCTGTAAGGCCTTTGTGAACATGTATTTGCATATGACCCGTAGTTAGCCATTAGGGGAACTGTCATAGGAATATGGGCTTCTGTCAGTTTTGGTCTGTGTTGGGACGGAAAACTACTTGGTTTACATGGTTTATGTTTTTAGAAAGATGCACTAATACATTTGTGGGAGAACTAATCTTGGAAGGATTTTACAAACACATTACTATGAACAAAGAAAATGCATTCTCTTTTCAAAACTGCTGCACACTTGGAGTTTGTTTTTGAGCCAAAATCTGAATCTGAGAAGGGTCACAAATTTCCCACAGCAAAACAGAAAATCTCTAGTATCAATGTGTAAGAAACTACTTGTTTATATACAATTTTGAAGATGGAGATTATATAAACTTTAGAATGTAATGAAGAAACATGGAAGTATGTAATAGAAAATGAACATGTTTTTTTCTGTGTAATGATTTTGTTACGTGTCAGTATAGCAGGTAAACAAGTGATGTAGTTGATGGATAAGTAAGCATTAAATTAGCGCAATGTTATTTTACTAACCTGAAGCTGACACATGGTACATTGAGTTCATCATTTTTTTAAAAAAATATATCCCTTGGGTGTTCATGAGGTTCTCATTTTTTGAAAAACAGATTATATTTTTTACAAAGTGAGCTGTGTTTCTTATTTTTGTATCATTTTCAAGTGTAATTTTTACCTTCACTCGGATCACGAAAATACCGGTTGTTGTGAAAATCGGGTAACAGCACTTATTACCTCCTCTCCCTACTGGCCGACTGATGTATTGTCCTAGGAAGTCGTTCCCTGAAGTCCTGCCTGACTGATATGATGACAGTGCCACAACAATTTGTCACATATATTGTCAGAATTAACCACTAATATTAATATGACAGAACATTTGATGCTTTTAAATTTGGCCCCTCTAATTGGATCTCACAGTTACAGTTTGGTTCAAAATAATCTGCATTTGTAACAAAGCAAACTTTTGAACAAATGTATTGCAAATTACAAAGCAAAATTACATTGCAAAATGTACTGCAAATTACAAAGCAATGGTAGTTCATTGCAATATCAAGTATACATGAACTGGATTTTTAAAAAGAAGAAATGTTTAATAAGACTGGCAGACATGCTCATGTTTTTTGCAAAGTCCAGCTTTACATTATGCACTGTAAAATCAACTATGTTTTATGATATGCCATTCATTACTATGCCCTAAAAATTACTTGGTGTACTTGAGTATCAAAATGCTTTTCATTTCCTATATCCTGAAGTGTTGAGCATTTGTCAGCCTATTCTGTATTCATATAACCACTCTTGGTCTGAATGCTTATCCTTATAGGGATTGGCAATATGGCTGTACTGAATTTACATTCAGTAGTGCTATTTAATGTGAAGTGTTATTTTTCAACAGCATTTTTTAAAAAGAAAAATCCATAAATTTGCTATGTGTTATTCTGATTCAAT
Organism: Sceloporus undulatus; assembly: GCF_019175285.1. Lineage (NCBI taxonomy): Eukaryota > Metazoa > Chordata > Lepidosauria > Squamata > Phrynosomatidae > Sceloporus > Sceloporus undulatus. The sequence continues at coordinate 80,651,137 of NC_056526.1, read as the reverse complement.
CTGTTACCTTTTTTGGGTGAATTCTTTTGTGTTTAATTGGATAACTGGAAGCATAGTGGTCAAGTGATCAAGTCTGAGAACCTTTGTTATCACAAAGGTGTATGAAAACTGATCGCTTTTTGTGTTCCCCTCTTAATTTGGAAGAAAGAGAATTTCTTTCACCTGTAACTACACTGTTAGTTTTGCAGAGAAAGTACTGACATATGAGTAAATTGTGTAGCAACATCGCTCAAAAATGAAGCCAAAACCAGTTCATTAGTTCTACAAACCGAGTGACGAAAGGCTAGAGCATAAGCATTGTGAACCCTTAAAAAAACAAACAGCAACCAAACTTGGTAGTTTATTATGAATGATGTACATTTTTAGCAGATGTTTTATTTCTACTAATCAGTAAATAGAATGGATGTGAGATAATTTTTACGTCTGAAGTTTGAGTCTATATTTTGAACTTGTAAATAATTCATTAGCAGTGTAACTTTTGTTCAAGAAGAGACTTGTACTGTATGAAAAACTGAACTGAACAATTTGCCCTGTACATTTTTTAAGAGAATCTTGTTTGTTTAAAAAAAAGGGGGGTGGGGTGGGTCTTGGTATAAATTATAATTTTTATTTAAATAAAATAAACTCTAAAAATATTTTATAAATGTTTCTGTTTTTCTTTAAATATGAGCAGCTTGTTTGGTCACAAGCCTTTAAGCCAGTGTTACTCAACATCTGGAGGACAAATGTTAGGGAATCACCGGTTTATACAATGCAGCCACCATACTGGAAGCTAAAGGTGTGTAAGACTAATCAGTTTTAGGATAGGATATTCCATGGCAAGTGGAATAGTAAATATTTCATCCCAATGTGCAAGTGAAAAATCACTGTCCAATTATGTGATCAATGTCATACAGTGCTTTCGTGCATACCATTTTGTCTGCTGTTAAGTCTCGACAGCTAAGCTCTATTCTTAGGACAAGGTCAGCTATGTTTTTTCATCATTTCTTAATATTTTCTATACACCCTCGTACAGTAGTGATTTGCATATGAAAAATAATTATAGTACCGATAACACACACACATACAAGATTGATTTATATAATTTGAAATACAAAACATACTGAGTGGAAGTGATAGAATGGTAGAATGCACACTGGTCTGAATCCTTTTGGTTAGTTGTACAGTGGGTCTTTGGTATCTGCTGGGGTTTTAATCCAGGACTCCCTGTGAATACCAAAATCTGTGGCTCTCAGGTCCCATTATATACAATGGCATAATAAAATGGTGCCCCTCGTATAAAATGGCAAAATCAAGGTTTGCTTTTTGGAAATTTGTGTGAGAATATTTTCCAGCTTGTTGGTTGAATCCATGGATGCAGAATCTGTGGATATGGATAGTCAGCTAAAGTAGTAACATTGAACATGAGAGAGCAATGTGATGCAGCAACTAAAAAGCTAATATAGGCCCGGTACAGACGGGCCTATGGGGCATCCTTGTCATTTGCTAGGGGTTGGCCGAGGGCACTCCGCCCACACGTGCCTCAACCCTAGCACGTGACGAGGACGTCAAAATGGCGGGGCCCTGTACAGATAGGTTCCGCCATTTTGACGTGACTGACGCTTAGCGTCTGCACATCACGGTGCGATATTGACATTGTGAGTGCACTGCTTTTTACGGGGCTTTTGCTCCGTGAGGAAGTCTCACAGTTTGTCCGCTGTGGCTTCCTTGCGGAGCAAAACAAGATGCCGGCAGACCGCCCTTTTGGGGCAGTCTGTACTGGGCCTATGTGTCATCTTTACCATATATACAGAACTACTCCTGTTTGTATTAATTACTGAACAGTTGGCAATGAAGAGAGTGCACATCTCCCAAAAGTACGAGATCCAGTAGGAACTTGTCCTGCACAAGCCCCACTGGGAGTCATGCTCTAGCATAGCTTTCAGGCACCTTATGCAAGAGAACATCCCTGTGGATTGTACCCCATCAGTATTTTGAGTTTGCTGTTGCTGAAAAAAGCCTCACCTGCACTGTAGTTTTCCTTCTGCAGAGCTGAAATATCAAAGGGTTGATCGTTTAAATCCTTTCATTTCATGCAAAATAAGCTTTTGGCATCCTTTGACAGATGTTGGGCTTTGGGCTGAGTTAGTCAGCAAGGATCCTAGCTCCTGTGCACTTTAGTTAGAGGAAGAAAGCTTTTGACCCAGGGCTTCTCAGCAGCTGCTTTTACTATCACCAGCAGAGAGCAACTGCTTGGCTGCAAATATACGACCTTGCCAAGAGTATCCTGTACACACTTCATTTCTCTAGAGAGAAAGCAGTTGAGCATGGGCACAGAAGCTCTGTGGCCACACACCTTCCAAGGCTTCATTTTAAAATGAGTTACAGAGCACTCAGGAGGCTTGGCAATGTTTTTATCCCCACTGGTGGTATTTGCAGCATGGAGAGCCACCATGATATGGATGTGCATGAGGTAATGCTTGGCATAGAAGCCACTAGGGACAAACAAAGCGTACAGAAGAGTGAAACGGAGAGCAGCACCCTGCCTGCCTTGGATACTACTGAAGGGGTGCAGGGGATATGGGCCACTGCTCTCCAAATGTTTAAATTGTTTTGCAGAAATGGGCTATGGTGTTCACCTGCTCCCCTTTAAAACTCTGGAGCTTAGAGGAAGAGAAGGCATGAGTGGGGCGAGGCTCAGTGGATAGAAAAAGGAGAGGTTTTTATTTCTTTTTTAACTCTTAAATTTTTCTTTAAAAAGATCACATCATACCAAATTTTTAATTTTTTCACAGCTGTTCACTTTAATCACATGGAACCATGCAGATGTAAATACATTTAGGCTATGCCTATTTATACTGTAATTTAAAGGTATAATTTTGATTTGGCTAGTTGATTATGTCACAACTATTTCTATTGCATTCAATGATATGTGGGAATTACAATATATGAGTAACATTAATACAAAAAAAAAATTACTAGGGATTCAGTATGGTGTATGGGAGGTCAATTAATGGGGAACAACTGTCAGTCCGTCCATCCGTCCTACCTTCCTCTTTCTTTCTTTCTTTCTTTCTTTCTTTCTTTCTTTCTTTCTTTCACATCCTGCCTTTCTCTCACTATGGAACTCATGGCTTGCAGTATAAGGCAAAACCAAGTATGCTTTAAACAATAAATAATACAAAGTTTAACAACAATGAAATAAACACCCATATTAAAGACATCAAATTAAAAGAGAAAGGCAGTTGAAACATAATTGTGACAATAAAAAATATATAGTATAGCCCAATTAAAATACCATTACAATGGGTAGTTAACCATCAAGGCCTGGGCAAATAAGAATGTATTTGCCTTCTGGCAGAAAGAGAACAGAGACCAAGCCAACAGAGCCTTCTGTAAGAGGGAATTCTATATCCTTGGAGCAGCCGCCAAGAAGGCTCTCTCTCGTGTCCTCACCAACCATACTTATGGTAGTGGTGGGAGCTAGAGACAGCATTCCCCTTATCTTCAAACGCAGTTGTGAGTTAATAATGGGTTCTTACCATTTTAAACTTTCAATTTTTCCCTGTGTGATAAACTCCATAATGTATACATGAGAGAGAGTGTGTGTGTGTGTGTGTGTGAGAGAGAGAGAGAGCTCATTGGGCCCTTTCTTCAGTATCTAGCCTGTGTCAATGTTTTTGCTACATATGTGTATGTAAGGAGAGATGGCATTCTGGGATGGTAATTGGAGGAAAAGCAAAGAAAGAGGATGCAGAGATGGCATCAGGTGGCCTCCCCTGCAAGTGACATTTATTAATATTGTTATTATTGTGACAGATTATGCGAATGCTTTGGGCTGGAAGGGAGGGGAAGAGGCTGGCATTCATATGGGGGGGGGGGAGGCAAGGCTTCAAAGGTGGCATTGGTCTGGAGGGGAAGAGAAGGGAAGAGGCTGGAATTTGCAGGGAGGTGAGGGCTTCAAAGGTGGCATTGGTCTGGAGGGGAAGGGAAGAGGTTCCAAAGAGGAGGAAATGCTGGGCTGGAAGTGAAGGGGAAGCTAGAGGCTTGGCATTCAGACACACACACACACACCTGGAGGTTTTTAAATTTGACAAGTTGACAGAATATGCAAACACTGACGCCAGTTTTTTTTTAAAGGGGGGGAAGCACCCATTCCATTGGCCAATGATTGCAGGATATGTCACCTTTGACGAAAGCGGAAGTGAATTTGATTGACAACAAAGGGTCCATTTTAAAGCGGTACTGCAAATGTGAACCTCAGAGGGGCAAATTGCATTGATCAAGGTAAAGGGTAGGGGGGACTTCTTTCCAGGGAGATTCAGTACCGGCTCAGCGAATCCAGACCAGATCTACCCAGGGCAGAGGAGCGAGTGGGAATGGGGCCAGAGAGAAGCCCAGTTCTCTCTGATCCTATGTCTAGAGTTGCTGGGACAGGAACAACTCAAGCCCAGTGATTTTGAAGCATAACCCCTGGTGTTTTTGCTAACAGGCCATTTCCCAGCCTCTACTGAGATGCACACAAAATGTCCTGAGCTATGGTTTACCGTTTGGGATGGGATGATGAGTCTTGTAAAACAAACAAACAAACAAAAGGAACTTTTTTCAACCTCTGTACAGCCTAATATACTACAGGTAGGATGACACCATAATACTAGCCGAAAACCTCATAGACATAGAACAATTACTACGGAAAATCAAAGAAAAAAGTGCAAGGAACTTACAGAAATTCAAACCAGACGATGAGAAAATAGAATTAGTAAAAGAATTCTCATATCTGGGATCAAATATTGATAGAAGCAGGGTCTGCAGCCAGGAAATCGGAAGATTAAGAATGGGGAGGGCAGCTATGAAAGAACTAGAAAAGGCCCTAAAATGCAAAGATATACAACTGAGCACAATTCAGCACAAAAGGTAGAATCATACAAAGTCTTATGGGAGTTTATCATTTAATCATTACCGATGTGATGTGAGATCCATGGCAGGAGCTATCATGCATTCACAAGCAGCCATTAGAAATTTGAAAATGTTTGTGAAGAGTCCCAATGAGATAAGAATAGTTATATCATTAAAAAAAAATATCTCTGATTCTCAAATTGACATAATTGCTCTGCACCTTGGAATCAGCTTGACTTGAGCAGAGAAAACAACCCTGGCATTAATTCAAAACTTCTGTCAAGCAGGGAGCGCTGTGAATTGTGTAGGTTCAGTTCTCATATCCTTCTTGCTCCCTTTGCTTTCTAGTGGTTTCAGATTGTTTCAGGATTTGCATATCTCTGTGAGAGTTGTGTGCATATCATCAAATGAATTGCAGCGTAGTAAGCTGGTGTGTTCATTATACAAAGTGCTGCAAAACTGGCCAAGACTGAATAATTAGGACCATCACCCAATTATAGAAAACAGAGTTGATTAGTCATTTCTAAGAATTATTTATATTTATATTCCCTCCTTCTTTCCAGTTTGTTCAAGGTGATCTTGAACTCTCCTCTTCATTTTATCTTTACAATAACCCTGTGAACTACATCAGGCTGAAAAAGGTATAATGAACTTAAAGTTACTAGTTTTGCAGTCCAGTGGCCACTCGAACTTGGATACAGTATCTTATCTTGATATAACACACAGAGAGAGAGAGAGAGAGTATGTGCCTTCAAGTTCAATTTATGACAGCCTTGTGGATTTTATAGGATTTTCTTAGGCAGGGAAATAATCCATTTTAAAACCACTTTAACTGCCCTGGCTCAATGCTAGGGGATTCTGGGAACTGTAGTTTTGTGAAACATTTAGCCTTCTCTGTCAGAGAGCTCTGGTTCCACAATAAACTATGGCCCATTACAGACCGCCGAGAAGCGGCAGTCTGTCACCGCCGTAGGTTGCAGCGTCCGGGAACTGCAGCAGCCAAACAGCACGGTTCCTGGACGCTGCAGAGAAGGAGCGCGAAAATCATGCTCCTTTCTGGGGCCCCGGAAGAGGTGGCGCAAGGCGCAAGGCGCGCGCTCGTGGTGCCACTTCCGGGGCGCGATGTCAGGACACTGCACGTTCGCAACATCAAAATGGCGGTGCCCATCTGTATAGGGTGCCGCCATTTTGACACACTCATTACGCACGAGGGGCAAGGCGTGTCAGGAAGCACCGCCCCTCACACATAATCACGGCGCCTCATGGGCCCGTTTGTAACGCGCCTATAATTCCCAGGATTCCCAAGCACTGAGCCAGGACAGTTAAAGCAGTCTCAAACTGGATTATTTCTGCAGTGTCTTTTGGACTGTAGCCTAAAGCACCAGGTATTCTTTGGTGGCTGTACTAACTCACAACTAAAAACTTTGCTGCTCTACTTTGATGAGCAAAAGAAACTTAAGACTGCAAGTGTGGGAAATAGCCCTCCCTTGAAATTTGCATGACTTTTGTTTTCTTGCAGCATCCTGTAACGTAACATAATCTACAATTGGTACTAAATTTCCCCATGTGTTTTCAGGGCATGGATCTCTGGGCCCTAGTAAATTGTACACATACACACTCATACATGCACATACACTGCTTTTTGCTGCCTTGACATCAGGAGAAAATGTACTGTTTCATATGGAACACATGAGGGGTGAATTTTAACTAGCCTCCACTCCCTGTGTGAATGCTTTAAAATGGTGGTACTTTTCTTTTGGGATAAAGGCAAGCAAAAAGCCACACACATTGCCTTGAGGAAAGGTCTTCATGGGCTCTTTCTAGCTTGATTTAGTGATTTTGTCAATAGTGGGTGACTCTCCACACACATACAGTAGGTCAGACTTCAGTGCACATGGATGAAATCTCATCAAAGGTTTGAGCTTAGAAGCTCACCTCCCCTGAAACTCCTCTTCTCCTGGAACAATGAACTTGTCTCAACTAAAAATAACAAAAGGAATTATTAAAGTTGGCAATAACAATAGGTTGACTAGATTTTTGTTTTATAAGCCCTCTTGCCAGACATGTTAACGTAGATTTGCACTTGCCGAGGAAGGATGAGCTACTTGTGGCTTTTCTAAAATCTAAAACCAGATTGGATTGCTTTATTATATGCCAGTCATTTCATTCTTCACTTACTTCTGGGTGGCAGTTATTCTTGCTGATGTCTCATTGAGAGAGATCAACGCCACCTGGAAAACTGAATGAGCTCCCGCTTCCATTTATTGGAGCGAGCCCGAGAGGCCGCAAGCATTTGTTCTGGTGACTTCTTCCCTAGTAATGAATAAATATCGAAGTGAACTTCGCAGAGAACTCCAGGAATGATTTACCAGCTCACCCTGGGAGCCAGTTAATTGCCTCGCTATTAATGTGAAATATTAGTCCAGTAGCTCTTTTCCGAATAGGGAATCTTGACATCAGCTGGAAGGAAGAACTCTTTTAAAATGAGCAAGCGTTGCTTGAAAATAGCTCCTATAAATGGAACTAGTAAATAAGTAGGTCCTGAGGTGCATTTACGAACACTTTTAGCTGTCTGGCATCCTACTGATCCATAAGAAGCTGCTGAAAAGTGTTACATGTGAAAATTTCATAGTTGGCAAATATTTTGATCTCTCGGGCCCATTTGTGGTTGTTATGTGCACTCAAACCAACTCCAACACATGGTGACCCTATCACAAGGTTTTCTTGGCAAGATTTCTTCAGAGGAGATTTGCTATTGCCCTTCTCTAAGGCTGAAAGTGTGTGACTTGCCCAGTGGGTTTCAATGACTGAAAGGGGATTTGAACCCTTGTTTCCCAGAGTCCTAGTCCAACAATAAAACCACTATGCTATGCTGGTTTTCACTTCAGCTCCATATACATGGCCAAACAAAACTTTGGATTAAGTTATATCATATTTAGCATTCTTACTTGCTGGCTTTGCTCTTTCCTCAGAGCTTGGTTATTTCCCTTTGTTGCAACTGGTAGCAGTAAGTTCAAAATTACAGACCTAAAGGGCTCTTAATCTTTGCAAGAGAGTCTCTTCAATTGTGGTCAATCCTCTGTGACTTCTTACTTAAAATAATCTGCAGTTTACAAGCATATTTTAAACAAGGTGGCCATATCTTGGTGGGGCCATTGTTTAATGTACTCTTAATCTGTTTCTGAAGTTAATAGTGCAAAATCGATGAGGACTAGAGGGGTTCTCGGGTAGACATTTAAATAGGGTGTTTCTCAAAAGGTTTTAGAGTGTTACCCAAATAAAGATTGGGGAGGGCCTGGGGGTCCCCACCAACCATCAGCTTCACTTTAAATGTTGGAGGAATTAGCTTAAGCTTTGCAAGAGTCTGGGTAACTTTAGGAAGGTTAGCACCTGTGTATACCAGTACTCATTGAGGGGCACTCCAGATTTGGGTGAATTGTGAAGGTTTTATTTAGAAATATGCAAAGTGCAATCACACATACAATATCAATTCAGACACAACATTCAGAGCTAACTGAAATGGAAATAAAGAAATTGGATGGCTGTGTTTGAGGGGTGCAGGTGTGTGTGATAATTACATATCTGAACAGTAGACCACAAAAGGAAGAAGTAGCTCAGACTTGGATCTGAGGGTGATATAGTGAGTGGAAGAATCTCTCTGTGCACACAGAGCACAGACTGGGGGCTAACTGTGTTCAAGGAGGCTATCTTTTGGGACTAATATTTATACCTGATAACTAGCCTCTGGGAACATGCTTAATTATCTCTATCAATGATGGCTTTCCCAGGAATTGGCAATGAGATTCCAGACTAGTTGATGGCTTCAAATTTAACAAAAACAGTGACTGGGTGAGGAGGACAAATCCAGGGTGGATGGACAGGAGATAGGCATAAAGAGCTGGCTTACTGCTTTGGTACAATGAGACCTCCATTGTCTCTTGGTGCAAGAGAAAATGCAAAAGGGCCAGTGTGAGGACACCCACACCCATTTAGCTTTGATTGTAGCAGTACCTGGATCATACACATGTTCTCGAGTCTATGCGCCTTTCCCATGGGAACTTGATCTATTGTTCCAAAAGGCATCATGCCATTTTAGGAACATGCTGGCTCCAGACATAAAAACATGAAAATATGGAGACCTCCAAATACAGCATGGGGTATGCAGGCTGTATGAACAGGGGATAAGTAGAAAGGAAGGAAACATGTGCAGTGGTGTGGACATTCTTAATGTGGTTGTGGACCTGGTGGTGGCTATCATCATCAACAGCAGCAGCAACAACAACAACATTGTGTCATGCACAGGCACTTGTAACGCTATTCTCATAAAATCACTATAAATTGCAATCATTTTACTAATGGAAAAAAGATCCAGAAAATATCAAAGGACACCCCTGAGAGAGGCTGTCATCTGATTCATTGGAGGAAATGTACAGGAGAGTGAGGACAAACTTACAAACCACACCTTTCCCCTTGCACTTTGTTGTGCATGTTCTTACTTTTCTTGCTCCTTGCACCTCCCTTCTTCACCTCTCACTTTCTCTTGTCTCATCTCATGCCTTCAGTGCCTTGTTTCTGCAGCTATAGTTCTGTTCCTTCCTTGCCTCATCTTGGTCATTCACCATACCCCCCTTCCATTTTTTTGTACTCTGTTTCCATGTGCTACCTTCCCTTCCCTCTTTGTATCATCTTGTGCCACTATTCTTTCCCAGTGCACGTCTCCTCTTCTTTTATTTCTTTCCCCTCTCTTGCTTCACCTCACACTTTTGTGCTGGCTCTATCCTGTGCTTCTTCACTCTCTTTCCCCTCTCATCCCATATACCCCTTTGCTTGTACCATGCACCCACCTGTTATATCTCCTCCTCTTCTTCCCCTTGCTTCTTGCAACTTGTCCATGTGCCGTGCACCACTTCTTTACAACACAGCTGCACCTCTGACCATCTCTTCCTCTTTGCCCTTGCTTCAGCCAGGTGCAGACAGTAGGGTTTCCACTTCTGCAACAGAAGACTATTTCCAGTGTATTTTGAGCCACTGCTTCTACCTATTGACTCACCCACCAAGTGGGTCCAGGAGCATATCTACATTGATTTCTGTTGCATCATATATCATGTAAAGTGATCTTTAAATCATGGCTTTGGGTGGGGTGGAGGAACAAAATCCACCTACTTGTTTTAATGGCTAGATTTCTTAATGTTGTCTATGCTTCTATAATTTAAGGAACAGCAACAGATTCAGAAATCTCCCAGCCAGCCTGCCCATTGGACACATTGCCCGAAGGATTATGGTTTATGTAGTCCAAGAAGTTAACATTTTGAAAATTTACAAAACAGTAAAATAATAGGATGTGGCACCTGCAAATAGAGAGAAAATACAATGCTACAGTGGTTCCTCATAAGCCATGTATTCAATGACATCCCTGTGAGATATCCTCCAGTGTAATGTCTGTAACTTTAAAATATTTCTTTGAACCTTCTTCTAATACTAGATGCAGAGGAGTTTGGCTGTGATGACAGCAACACTTCCATTTATTTTCAAGTAGAACTAAATATTCAAGAAGCCAGTACACTGTGTACTTTCCTATCCCCACTGACAGCAGTCAGTGATGTGAGGCAGAGTTATGGAAACTCACAATTATATAATGAGTGGGCAAAAGAGCAGTGTGAAAGAGCGGACCGAGTCTGCTTCAACTGCAAATGGGTCGGGACCACACCAACCACGTGACCTGCTCCCAAAGTGGGCTGTGGCAGCAAGGTCCAACCCACAGCACCAGGAGCCGGATTATCCTGGCTTCTTTTTGCTCTGGTCCAAAGGATTGGAGCGCGGCTTCGGGTCACTTTGGAGGCATGCATCATTTGAATGCCACACCTCCAAAACAGCTGGATGCCACTTCATTTGGCCCATCTGTTCTGAACCTATGCTAACAGATATCTTATTTTATTCCTCCTTGAAATCAATAATTTTGCTCAAAAATCTGCTCTGAAGTGTTTCCCAGTCCTCCCAAATAGGTTTTAGAGCTCATAAGGGACTGGAATGGGAGAAGGAAACAACCCTCACCCCAGTTTTACTGACAGAAAATATCTGAGCAGTGGAGCAAAACTGTCAGATGCCAGGAAGAAATATAGAACAATAATGGAATATATGCACAGTCTGATTTCCAAGCCTTACAACAATAGATGAGAAGTTTATAACTAAGGACCCTATTGCATGTGGTTAAAAGAGTGGCTTACCTTTCCTGAATTCAGCATTAATTTGGGAGACAGTTAATTCCTATCACATCTAAATCGCCACTGAATCACTGCCTGGGTCTGACTTCTAAAAATGGCCATGGAAGTGGCTTAGATGACCATGGCTGCATCTGAGATGGACCTGGGTAGAAATTTGGCGGCAATTTAGGTGTGATAGGAACTGTCTGCTTCCTGAATTAACACCACTTTTTTAACCCCATGAGATAGGGTCCTAAAACTCTGCTAAGCAAGAGCACATATTCAGAAGAGTGGATATGCCAATGGAGTATGGTTTTTTCTACCCCCCTATTTTTGGTGTTATCCATAAGTCTTAACAGGCTCCATGACTTAGCTTTTGTTAGCTTTTTAGCTTTTGCAAGTTAGCTTTTGGGGTACAACTCAGTGGTGATGTCATCTGGGGGATTCTGGGAGTTGTAGAGCAAAACATAGCTTTCCCATGCATTTGTCTTATGAGTGTCCTATTGTTAAGAAGGACCTGATTTTACAAGATGCTACCACCAACTATATCAGGGCTCCTAAAGCTTCCGTACCCTAACTGGAAGTCACCGAGGCCTACCCAGTCAATTTTAAAACATGTCTTTTTCATTTGTATATTTTAAAGAATGTACTCACACAAGTGTACTTTATTTGGTTTTATGGCATTGTATTTTAACTGTTGGTTTTATGACTTTTTTAAAAGGCACTTTTAAAAAGCTGCTGAAAAAGTAGGATAGTAGAGACTTAATCAGGACCTTTCCTGCCAAATTGAGGCAGTTGAGGAGTATGCTGTGTACCAATCTCTTATATTTTTGCAAGCGTGCTCACTCTGTTTTTTTCTCTTTACAATTTGTGACGGGGGGGCTTGTGTAAAAATAAATAAACAGTGGTAGCATTGACCAAGTCCTACAGCAGTGAAGGACTTTCACTGATTCCTGTTTGTCTTTTCAAATGTTGTGGTTATGTTTGGACCCAGACCTATATATGAGGAAAAGTAAAAAGCAAAGCACCTATCCTTTCTCTAGCCAAGTGACTCACTTCACCATCTCCCCATCAAACAACGTCTGATCAGAACGAAAATGAATATTGCGTATCAGAAAGAAGCCGGTGGTGTATGTAAAGGCTTCTGTGGCTTGTGTCGAGATAGGTGTGTTATGAAACAAAACCACTTGATGGCAGTAAATGCACAAGCAAAGAAACCAGCTGGGCAAAACAGATTATTCCACCAGGTACAGTAAAACTTGTAATATAATGGGTAATATGAGGAATTTATAGATAGATGTTTTTTTAAAAAAACACCAAACCAGTATTTTCCATTATCCAGTATGTGTTTTTTAAAAGAAAAAACTTCACAACATATCTCAACCTCTCAACATATCTGCTTAAAATACATAAGAAAAGGTGTTAGCTGTTGCTGTTGTTACAAGAGGAGCCAAACTATCAGACAGAAGCAAAAGCCCATTGTTTGCAAGAAAATTGCGCGGGGACAAAGTGTAAATCTGTTTCTTTGAAAATCTCAACAGTTTAATTCGTTTCCTTTCAAATGAACTTGATGCTGTTTAGTGCAATTGATTGCTTCTAATTTGTATGCAGGCAAATAATTGTAGCAGAGAGGCTGCTCTATTTCTTCCAGAACTTTCTGATAAAAGGAAAATAGAACATCTGAAGTTTGGGTGATTTATTAAATAGTACAGTAAAGTCATCCTGAAGAATGGACTGGCCCACAGTGCTATGAGAAATTTCTCTGGGGTTGTGTTGACACAATACACTCACTTTTCTAAGGCCTCAAAATGCTTTCATGTGCTCTGAGTCTAGTGTGGAAGGCACAGTTCCAGCTGAAACTGTAAACCTTTGTTTGGGATGAAGCACTTCATGTGGTAAGTGTCATATCAGGGAGGAACAAGTAATAGCCACTTATCAAATTACCCCCTAAAGCTGGATGCCTTGTCAATGTGTATACAGCAGCCACCTTTGGGTAGCTGTTAGTGGCTGCAATCACTGCTTTCCTCTCCCTGAAACTCAATGCTGTTTTGTGTACATTCACACAGCAGCCCCGTGCTTTGGGAGTAAGGGGGGAACAAGTGATTGTTGCTGAGACAAGCCAGTTGCTGTGTGAATGTGTACACAGCAGCTGGCTTCTGAAACCGGCTGGTGACCATGATAGTTGCTTCTCCCCATCTCCTGATGGTTGACACTATTGTGTGCACAGTGACCCAATCTAGGCTGATGGCTCTTAATGGTTTTCCAGGGACCCTGAGCTGCTGGTGCAAGTGTGAGTGGGGAAAAAAAGGAAATCCAGCATCCTCATCCCAGCTTCAGGCATACAGAGACCAGCTAACCTGGCTGGGCAGAGGAGAAAGGTGAAAGGGGCTGAAAAGGGTGTACAGCTTTGTCTGCTAGAAGATAAAATAAAATAAAAATAAAATAAAAGGAAAACCTGCTTGGGAATTGCAAGGGGAGGAGTAGAGGGAAAGAGAAACAGAATCAGGCCCACTCACACCACACCAGTTTCTAAGAAATGGAACTACAGTGAAAGGAACCTATTTCACAAAGGCAGCAATGGAATAACAGTGGGATTGAGAGCCCATTGATGAGTTTTGCCCATCAGTGACAAGGTCCTCCACAGTAACAAATGGAATGTAAGGCAGCAACGAGATGGATATGGCGTGTGATAAGTACCAGCCAAAGACGCTTTTATCCTGTTAAAATTCCACTTTTCTAGCCTCCTGTGATAAAGTCCAAATATGCAATAAGAGTAGAAGTGTGGTCTGTACAGTTCAGAATCTGAGCATGAAAAGTAATCCAAGAAGGAACCAAAGCCAAGAAGGGAATTATCGAAGGCAATAGTCCAAGGAACAATCTGAGGGTCAGGAAACAAGATGGCGTGGGATATAACACAATGCTGACAAAGAAATGGCCTTGGTTGTGCTAAATTACAGTGTGCCTACGTCATACGTGGGCACACTTTACGTGGGATGAATGGGGCGTGTGCCTGTGGCGCGTGCGTGCCGCCGCGCCACCCAGCTGCCACATGCATGAGCCCCATTAATTTAAATGGGGCTCGAGCATAGGCGGTATTTGCTTTACACAGGGGAGTCTGGAACGGATCCCCACGTAAAATAAGGGCTCACTGTATAGCCAGCTGTAAAGCAGCACAACAGGCCAAATTAGCTCAGCATTTCCTTTTCAAGCATGCCAAAGAGGGTTTTACTCATTCCCTGCTGCTACTTAAATTTCCAGCATTCAGAAGGATACAGTATCTCTGATTCTTGCTGTTCAGTCTAGATGGGATGGTCAAGGCTCCGCTTCCAAGGTAGGGGTAACAGTTACTTTTGGCTCTGACTGGATCCTTTTAACTGGGCTCTCCTCTTCTGCTTCCTCAGCAAAGGAGGCCTTTTCCATGTAGGACATGACTTTGGGAAAGATCTAAACTGTGCAGCTACAGCATATCCCAGCATGTCTTCTGTAAATAATCAATACCACCGAGTGACATCTAACACTGTTCTGACTACATCAGCTTTTCTGCAATGCATGCAGAACAGGAAACTCAAATAAGTAAAGAATCAAGTATTATCAGGCAATGAATCATTTGGAAAACCCATTTAGCAGTTTTAGACATGGTGAATTCATATGTAAATTCATGGCAAAATAAGTAAATATAAAAATTTAGAAGATATGTGGTGAAAATCAACTGAGAAAGTGAGCTAGGTTGCCACAAGCTAAAGGTCAGGCCTTGAATTTCTGCAACATGAGGAAGGACCTGATGATTTAGAAAGCATTTTCCAACTGCAGAATTTCCCCCCACCCATATCTTTCTATACACCCTGTCTCTCACAGTCTCATTTACCCATTAAAATGGACAGGTGCTCCCTCCTAATTCCCCAGACAATTGACTCTGATGCTTATTGCTCCTTCCACTTACTGGGATGAATACTTATTGCGGCCTTTTACATCTTTCACTGCCAATACAGAGAAACTAATGGGAAAAATGAACAGGTGGTGAACAGTTTAGATGGGGTGGATGAAGTGAGATCTGTAGGCCACATACCACCAAAGCACAATTTTTGTGCCCCTTCCACCTCCGAGTTTGAAAATTACTTTTTCCAAATGCCCCCATCTCCTCTAGGGGACATGGGGGCATTTTGGGTTTTGTCACCCAGACCATCCTAGATGCCCAGAATCCTTTTTTAAAATATAGGAAATGAGCAGGAACTGGGCCACGTCCTACTGTTCCTGGACTTAAACTGGACCAAAGGGACTCCAAAACATGGCAGAAGTATCCCCACACCCTGTAAAGGTGTTTGAGAGCACTGATTTTTTGGGGTGTGTGTGAGATGAGGGTGCTCTTCGGGTTCTTCTGGCTCCCCTCTACAGTTGCCCACCCCTTGTTTAAGCTATTGGTGGGTTGATCTTTGGGGCTCAGCTGGCAACTCTGGCAAACAGCCTACCATGCAAAGACTGGATCCCTGCATTCATGCTGCCTTTGTGCCAGTGTCACAATTGTGTACATATGTATAATGTTTGCTTCTACAAAACAAGCAAAATTCTATCCATCCATCCATCCATCTAAACACACACACACACACATTTAATAGAGACTAGCCTAAATCTTATTGTTAGTCCTAACTAGAGTAAACCAACTGAATCAATGGGATTTACATCTTGATTCATCATTCAACAAATGACTGAATGGGTATATACTAGTGGAGAGTTACCCACAGGATGCTGGCCAATGTGAACATGTGTGTCTCTTTCCACAATACATAGTACATACTAAGTGGATCTGGTTGTTGTGTGTCTAAGTAGTTTCTGACTTATGAAGACCCTAAGGCAGTGTTCTCAACCTGTGGGTCGCAATCCTTTTGGGGGTCGCATGACCCTTTCACAGGAGTCGCTTAAGACCATTGGAAAGCACATATTTTTAATTACAGTTATGAAGTCGCAACGAAAATAATTTTATGGTTGGTGGTCACCACAACATGAGGAACTGTATTAAAGGGTTACAGCATTAGGAAGGTTGAGAACCACTGCCCTAAGGCAAGCCTATCATGGGGTTTTCTTGGCAAGATTTGTTCAGAGGGGTTTGCCATTTTTCTTCCTTGGAAACAGAGAAAATGTGACTTGCCCAAGGTCACCCAGTGTGTTTACATGGCTGAGCAAGGATTTTAATCCTGATTTCCAGAGTCACAGTCCAAGACTGAAACCACTATACCATGGTGGCTCTAATGGTATGCATTTAAGGTAATTTGTTTAAAAATAGATTAATAAGTTTGAGCTAATAAAATGTGTCTGTGCCATGCAGATGCCATCAACCTTTCCTAGAGACAAAGCTGAACAAAGGTATTCTTCCAGAGGACCTATAGCCTGTGTATAATTTCTTGCTGCAACTTGGTTAAGTAGTAGAAATAGGGGAGAATAACTCAAGAAAAAAAAACCCGGAAGAGGGTGGAGGAAGGGAAACACCACTGAGAAAGGAAAACATCAGAAGAGAGGGGAGAAGAGAAAGAGCACCAGGGTGGTAAACTAAGAAGTTCTTCCTTTGTTAAAATGTGTATTCTGCTGACATACAGACACATCCATGCCAGTAAACATCTCAAGCACGCTACAGAAGTGAACAAGAGAGGACACATTCATTGTCTTCTAAACGTCTTGTTTTGTTTGTCAGATCTGATGACTGTTGACTGGACACTTCCAAGCAGTTTTGTTATGCTATTTATTTTTATCTGTCCACCAGAGAAATCCTCAAACATTTTAAATTTGATTTAGGGAAGTTTCTAGGAGCAAACTGAACAGGCTGCAGAGAGCAGTTCAGTTTCATGGTCAATATGCAGACAATAAAAACCAATAAAGGTAAAGTAATTTCATTTTGTGACACTATCCTTGTATGTTTACGTTTCAGAGGGATTTTAAGACTCATATCACTTCTAAAGGGTTTAGGTACTTTTTAAATGGCCAATCCATAAAATTGTTTGTTGTGTGTAAATCTTCTTGATAATGGCAATGTAAAACAGGGCTCACCTAATGTTTGACTTGGATGTAACTGGGCTATATAATTGTGAGGCTGCCTCATTGGACCAAGGTTAAAGAACCAGAGGCTGAAATCTGTGGTTTAAGAAAGTTGAATTGAAGTTTGAGAGAGAAGCAGACACACTGAGAGAGGACTGTCTGTTCTGGAATAGAAAATACGTACACTGTTCTGTATGGGAAAAACATATCTTAATCAAAACATCCTAGTTCTTTAAGCCACTCTTCAAGGAGACATCACTTTGTTTCTTTCTCTTTTCTTCCGGTAGGCTGCCGGAGTTACATTGATTTTTGAAGGATTCAAGATAGACATAGCCAGAAGTAGCAATTTATTTTCTCTCTACCAATTCATTTAATTTTTTTATACATCAATACAGGCACACACAGAATGCCTAGGATTATTAATCTTAAATTGTCGTGATTTTCTTCCATAAAGGCTGGTATTTGTTAATGTTCTCTTTATAACTAGTGTAATACATTACACATGGATTTGTCTTGTGAAGATTGTTCAGAAATGGGGCTTAGTTCTGGATGTGGCCATGAGGCTGCTGACTGGGACTGAAAAATGGGAACATTTCTCACTGGGCTTCCATGGCTCCCTTGGTGGCTGGAGCATTTCAGAGCCCAAATGCCTTGAAAGGTAAGTGCTGGAGCTCACTTTGAGGCCCAACACCACTACAGATCTGGGCACCTGTACCCATGCTCAGTGGGCAACTGGGGCTACCCACTCAGCCTGGGTGGGGAAAAGGTTTCCTACAGGTGTCATTGGAGTCCAAGTCCTATAATCCCTGGCCAGTGGTTCAGGGATGACAGGAGGTGTAGTCCAATATGTGGAAGATCCAATATGTGGAAGATCCCAGTTCCTCCCACTTTACTGTACATCCTGCCATTGCCTGCATGGTCTGAAATAAAATGGTTGACATACAGAGACAAGACCATTTTGTTTGCAATGTTTTTTTGTGAAACACCATCCCAGGAAGATGTTTTCTGGTATCCATTTTGATGTCATTTTAGCATCTAGCACATCGTTCCCCCTCCCCCCACTTTAAAACTGTCCAACAGAATCATAATGTTGCTGTTCTGTAGTTTGTTTTAGTTTCTTTGGAAGAAGCCTTCTTCTTGTAAGCCATCCTGGAAAAGCTTAACACCAAAGGATGGGCTGTACGTAAAAGTAAAAAGGTAAATGTTTCCCCATTGAGAAGGTTGTCAAGTTGTGTCTGACTGTAAGGGGTGGTGTTCATCTTCGTTACTAATCCAAGGGAGCCAGCATTGTGAAAGACATCTCCGTTGTCATGTGGTCAGCATGACTGCACAGAATGCTGTTACCTTCCCACCAAAGTGGTACCTATTCATCTACTTGCACTTTTAAGTGTTTTTGAAACTGCTAGGTTGGCAAAGGCTGGGACCAATGACAGGAGCTTATTCCATCACATAGTTTGTGCCTGAAACTGCTTACCTCCTGACATTGTGATTGTCAGCATCTTAACTGCTAAGCCATAGCATCCCTAACCACTAAGCCACATAAACAAATTCTTGCTGCATTTTCTGACACAGACACTGGATGCTTTAACAACAGAAGTATTTACTGTGTTAATTTAGGACTATTTGCTTATGCATTTTATTTCATCTTTCCTGAGTGCAAGATGGCATTTGTGGTTCTTCCCCTCTCTTATTTCTCCTCAAGACAATCTCATTAAGCAAGCAAGATAGTCGGAGAGAGTGACTAGCTTTGGCCGCCCAATGAATTTTACAAATGAATAGTGACTTGATCATTGCTTTTCCATGCACTTTAACTACTATACCAGCTCTTACCTACAGTTCTCAGAATTAGTTTAAAATACTTGACTTTTCTATCAGAGAATACCTTGTTTCCCCCTGTTTCCTCTCTTCTCCACCATTCCCAAGTAGGTGTTTTTCTTTAGGGGGGGGTTCCCCCTATTTCTTTTCTTTTTCTACTTAAATCGTATTAACTTTGGAACTGTGTGAAAAATAAAAAGTCAAATAAAAACTGAAAACCTGAATGGCAGGAAGATGGGGATAAGGAAGCGTGTGGAAGATAGCATGAGGGATCATTGAAGGCAGAAACAGGTCCAGTTACACTATTTCAGAGATTATTATTTATTATTATTATTATTACAGTATTATTATTAACATTTATTTATAGAGTGCTGTAAAGTTTGCACAGCATTTTACACAGTAAAGGTCAAATAAAATAAGGAGAAAAAAATGAATAAATACCTGCCATGTGGCATATAATCTAAAACAACAACATTAGATGATTAAAATATTTCTAAATTAATACTAACTAGTATACAATACAGACAAAGTAAGCAGCAGATCAACAGAGATGTGTGATAATGAATGTTCCCAAACCAGTATGTTTCCATTTTCTTTAATACAACTGCAGTGTGATCAAGGCTTGTGTGATAATGTCCAGTACCTGAGTGATTTGCAGCATATCAGCAAGTTTCTGATTCCCAGCTATTTAATTACAGCAGCAATAAAATGGCCCCTTCCTCCTAAATTATGTGACTGAAATGAAGAAAGGTTGCGATTGTTGTGGGAAACAACTGTGAAAAGCATTCGGTTCAGATCCTCCAAACACATTCCTGAATTTTTCAGTTCTAAGTGTATATCTTTGCACTAAAGCCTAGTTAATGAATCTCAATTTTAGTTAAAACAAAAAATTGTTTAACCTCCCTCCTTCCCTTCAACAAGGCATAATATTGCTAACATAACAGCATATAATGAAAAATTCTACTGAAAGGCCCTCTAAAAAGCCCCTTTAAAAAGTAACTGAAATGTAACAAGAAAACATTATTCACGACACCAAAAAGTTCACATCATAGTGTTATTTTTATATATCTTCATTACCAACAGTAATTCATTGCAGATAACGATGTTACTCCTAATTCATGACTTCCAAGATCAGCCTAGAACATACCTTTAACCAGTGGCAGCTGTGATGTCCATGTCTCAGGGCAATGGTGAAATTACGTTTTGGACTACAACTCTATAAATCTGACTATGGACAGAATTTTCTCCTTGCAGCACTCGGTGTAATTCAAACAGCTTGCATATTTTCAGGATTAGGGAAAAGTGTGTGTGTGTGTTTCCATTGAGGAGGTGGGCAACCCTTGAATCCCAGGTTTGAGATCAAGTCATGTCCCTTTGTCATCTAGAGTTCTTAAGTGTCCCTAAAATAATTATTAAGGATTCTATCATCTCTGAATACATTTCTTTAAGTGTTCCTTTTGACTGTTTAGGGATGTCATTGAAAGACCATTAAATAATCCACTAATCATTTTGTGTTTACTACATTTTTAGAACCACTCCATAATACAGGAACTATAAAACTATGTTCTGATTTTGTTTTAATTGGGTTGGTGGTTGAACGCTTTTTACAGACATATGCACCACATTTAGTTTTGGATATTTTGCTTCAACTGATAGTGTGAGCCTCTTTTGGTCCCATAGTGGGAGAATATTATCAGAATATTAAATAATTAAATATTCTACCTACTAGAAGGAAGATTGTATTTCAGCAAAAACAGTGGCAATTTAAAGTCTAACAAATATATGAATGTCTAGCAACTCAGAAACCATTTGGAAGTATTTGAAGAGAAGCATAAAGACAGGTCATAAAATTGTGCAGTCAAGTTGTTCATGATAGCAATACACAGTACAGTCCTATGTGGGGTGCAGAGTGATTAAAGTGTTGTGTGATCAACCACTTCCAAAGCCACGATAACTTGCTTTGGTGAGCACAAGAGATCATGGGAGCAGGTGATTTTATTTTTGTTCAGCTAGTTTTCAGTGGCGGTTCAGAATGCACAGCCTTAGCAGTAAGTGAATTTAATGGTGTCTACTTTGGGAGTAGATATGCACATATCTTCTATCATTTCACAGAAGAGAACCAGGACACATGTGGCCAAGCAATATGAGAGTGTGGTCAAGATGGCAAAATATATTAATGAGAAAGAACGCACAGGTTAGGAGAGTTTGCAGGGGTTTGCTTTTGCCTGAACCTCCTGGAAAGGGCAAGATTGCTTCCCCCTGCTGAGTTAACTAAGTACAAACTGTTTTTGCACCTTCTGTATTTTTAACTCAGTTTGCAGCAATTGAAGCAAGCTGTAGACAAAGGGAAAAAGAAGGAGGAGAGAGAAACTAGGATATTTTAAAAACAGATGAAAAAGTGGGATGACAGAGGTTTAATAGGGCCTGTCCATGCCAGTGGGAGTGTATGAATGCATAGGATTGCACTGTTAGCTAATGGCAAATCTGTATCATTATTGATAACCATCTCTTCTTTTTAGTGTAGTGGAACAACATTCCTTTAAGCAGCCTTTTAAGGACACTTGCATTTCTGTAATAAACTGAATTCTGCTTCATTGAACAGTATAAATGTGTCTGGCTCCACAGAAAGTTCTGCACAGTATAACATTTGCCATACACAGAGCATTTTTGCCTCTGCAAGAAATGGAAGAAATTATTCCTTTTGTGGAAAGAGCAGGCCTACATTCTCAAATAGCTGTGAGATGCACACTGCTGCCATTTTAGTTATTCAGTGCAGAGCATTTGGTGTAAGGTGTGCTAATCAAAAGGAACTGGAGAGCTTCTCAATCCTCTGCAGAGTTGAAGATAGAGGCAGCTAAGAGCAGAGTGTGAGGCTGCAGGATGTGTCAGAAATAAAGATTTGCCGGAGCAGTTTGCTGGAAGATGTGAAATCCTATGTACACTGTGAGATTCCTGGACATTTCTGGATAATGATCAACCGCACAGCAAACACTTCTCAAGCCCAGATGCTTGCAAAGCGATAAATGAAATTTGTTCAACAATCCCCTTGCCCACACTGTGGTGTGGAAGCAAACAACACACATTGCAGTCTGACCTACTCAGTGGCTCTTTCGTCCCTGTCAGATGTGAACATGTTTATGATCACATCTCTACCCAGGTCCGCATCTTTAAGCAGAAACCAGCAAAATGGCTGTCCCTAAAGACACCCTTGTTTTCACAGAGTACCAAGAACATGGTTTTTTGTGACTCAAAGCTGCCTGAAAGACTGCTGCATGACCTTTGGGAAAAGAATTTCAAAGAGAGAGAACAAAGGGGGGATAGTGCTATGGTTCCACTTTAACTGCCAAGGTGACATCCTATGGAAAACTGGTATTTGCATTGTAGGGAGTAGTATTTAGAACTTTCAACTGGAGAGCTCTAGTGCCTCAGAAGACTACAAATCCCAGGATTCCATAAGAGACAATTATGCTAGTTAAAGTGGTTCATAAAGCATAATACTTGCTCCATACTAAGCAAAGGGCAAAAAGGTCCTTTTGTTGGGCATCAAGATTCTCTCTTCTGATGCTCTTGGCAGAAAGTCCCAGGTACTACAGAAGGGCTTGTTTGTTTGTTTCACCAGCATTTTAAAACAAACTGGCTTAATCTGCATGTTCTAGGTTGATAAGCAGTTCTGCCATGAATTGCATAGTTCTCTGAATGTTGTGATGGACTCTTGCCTTAGAAATTGTACAAAAATGCAAATGTTGTGTATAAAAGTATGCATGTTAAGGAAATAGCATTGAAAAATGAGTGAAATAGGGAAGGATGTGAACAAGATGTCAATGGAAATTAGCACACTCTTTTATTCCCGCAACAGGCATGGGATGTAAACACATAGGGATGGATTCTTTCACACAGCTCCATCCCTGGGCAGTACTCAGCCCATACCTGACCCAGGCTTCTCCTGGACCGTTTAAAGAATGGGAAAATCCTGTTCTTTAAAAGGTCCAGGAGATGCCTGGGTCAGGTATGGGATGACTACTGCCTGAGGATAGAGTTGTGTGATAGAATTCGTCCCTATGCATTTACATCCCGTGTCTAGCACAGGAATAAATGTCAGTGCACTAATCTTCTATATCAGGGGACATTGTGTACAAAAATGTATGCAAATGAAAGTGGCATATAAAAATGTGAATTTTCAGGAATGGATTTTTTATTTTTAAAAAATCACAGATTGGTGTGATTGTACAGAACAGACATGACTGCATGCATGTGAAGCTGACATGGACTGGAAAAGACTGAACCATCCCTCATCCTTATTTTTGCTTGTAATGTCACAGCTAAGGGACTCACAGCAGAATGATTCATATTTTCCTGGTGAGCATTACGTGTCCAAACAGGTAAAGTCTCAGACACAGAAATGAGGGGTAACATGTGAGGGAACGGAAAGCTGATCTCATGGTATATGGAAGGACAAAAGCACCCAGCTGGTGATAGCCTGAGAGCCAGCATGATGTAGTGGTTTGAATGTTGAACTGTGACTTTAAGAACTAGGGTTCAAATCCCTGGTTGAGCACAAAAACCCACTGGGTGACATTGGGCAGGTCACACTCTCTCAGCCTCAGAGGAAGTCATATAAGGCTTTATGGGCCAAAACCAGAACTCTGAATTGTGCCCAGAAAGTAACTAACAGCCACAGATGCTATTTCATCAAGGGAGTAATTTACTCCCTGTAACCAGTTCCAAGATCAAAATCAGATTTCCTTTGCCTCCTGATAGGTAACTATTCACTGCTCACAGATGCAGTGGGGTTCCTTCCTACCTGAGTAGACTGCATGGAAAGCAGTGGAAGTAAGCATTCTGATCCAATGCAGCTCCTCTTATGTCATTTTGGGCTTGATTTTGACAGCTGGCTTGCCAGGATATGTTCCATAACTTGTTTCTTGTGAAAAATGCATAGGATATAGGAGACATAGATTACTAAAGTGAGAAAGGTGATTGAATGTTTTTTCATTTGCCTGCCCTTTAAATCTAGGAATTAGCCAAACATCAGCTGATGTTCTCTCTTTTGAGTGGAATCTGAATACAAAGACTGACTTTTTTTGTGGCGTTGAGCATAAAGTTTAGCTTTAGCTTCATGAAAACATTACGCCTTCCCTGACAAAGAACAGAGTATTATCATCTCTTGATCCATTTGCCACTCAGCACCTCATCCTTTGATAGATATAGAAAGTGGTAGCAGACATCAAGAGAAATAGATCACGATGAAGCTGGCATGACTGACTCAGTTCATATTTGTATCCTAATTGCATATGTAAATCAACCTCTCGCCTCTTCTTGCTGAAGTCAATAGCGAAACTCCCATTGGTTTCAAAGATCAGGAGCCCCATGAAAGAGCGCATTCAGCTTGCAAAACAATACAGCAGAGGAAATTATGATCTTCCTTTGTTGTGTCTTTCTCCAGCAACCAGATATTTCAGTCAAAGTGACCTTTATTTTCTATCGACTCTAAAAATGAACAACAAAGCAAACATCCATTGCCAGAAACAGGAGCCATCACTTAGCCCAAGTGCAAGCTGAATAAAAGAAATATACAGCTTAAAAAAAATAGCTGTGCTTTTTCTCATCTTGAACAGGTGGCAATCTGCAGGTCTTCATTTATCCCTCTGTAGAAAAGGCTACCATGAAAGCCAGCAGAGAGGCAGATTGCACTAGTGTGCTCAACAGAGAGTCTCTTCACACAGAGTAGAAATACAAGCTTTGGTTCAACTGAAGGAAGAGGTATTAAATACCTTCTCTTGACTATGTGCATGTCTAGGAAATCATGGGCACATATGGAAAGGTTAGATGGAATTCAGAATCACATAAAACTAGCTTCACCCAAAACAAAATCCCTCCAAGTCTTTAGCTTTCTACACATCATCCAATAGCTCCTCACATGACACATCTATGGTAAGTGAGTTGTGCCCAAGGTACTTTTTTTTAATCACCTGGGAGAAAATATTTCTACTTGGCCTAAGGTGGCCAGTTTTTCCTCAGCAGTCATTTGTACACAAACATTTTCTTTTTTATTCCACTTGCCCAAATTGACAGAGGATGAAATGTTAGCTTCCAAAAGTTATTTCTCTCCTTCCTTTTCCCATGCAATTTCTGGAGTGTTGGTATTTTGTGGAAGACTATGGGACATGTGAAGACTTATTTTGGGAGAAAGGGGGGAATGTGTGGGAAAGAAATACTGTGGTTGCATTTACACTGCAGAATTAATGCAATTTGACGCTGCTTTAACTGCCATGGCTCAGTGCTGTGGAATTCTGTAGTTTTGTGAGCTATTAGGCTTTTCTGTTGTAAGGATGCGGTGGCTAAGTGGTTAAGATGCCAGTTCTGATGATCAGAAGGTTAGGAGTTCAAGGCTTGAGTGCTGCATGATGGGGTGAGCTCCTGTCATTAGTCCCAGTTTCTGCCAACCTAGCAGTTTGAAAGCATGCAAATAAACGTAGATATATAGGTACCACTTAAGTGGGAACAGCATTCATGCTGGCCACATGACCACCAGAGCAGTCCTTGGACAACGCTGGCTCTTTGGCTTAGAAATGGAGATGAGCACCGGCTCCTACAGTTGGTTACGACTAGACATTCATGTCAAGGGACTACCTTTACCTTTTTAGGCTTTTCCGTTAGAGAGCTCTGGTGTCCACCACAAACTACAAATCCCAGGATTCCATAGCATAGGGCCATGACAGTTAAAGCAGTGTCAAGCTACATTAATTAATTGCCACAGTGATCTTGATTGGTGAGTGGCAATTTGGTTTAAGTCCTGCCTACTTCCAAGCCATCATGTTCTCTATAGCAGTGCTTCTCTGGTTATCTGAGGCATGGCATTCCTGCCCTCCCCAATATACTAGAGATGGGTACCATATTCATGCCACTGGCTACAGCTGTTTCTTTCTTTGTTGGAAACTTTCTGCAGGTCAGCAGCCGATAGTGTATAGACAGGTACTGGTACAGAGACCAACAGTAGCATGCTATTATTTCTCACTGGTAAATATAAGAACTCTGCAGATATTCCACTTTTAGTAGTAGCAGCTTGGGACTTACTATACTGAGACTTCCATGTCCACAGCTACTTTAGCACTTCATACGTCTGAATTTCCAAGTTCTTCACACTCTGTGGCTTCCAATAAAAGGGAGAAGAAGCATTGATCTCAGCTTCAGATCAATAGGGAGCAAGCTTGCATCTTGTGAAATGATCCAGCTATACAACTGTGATCAGAGCTCAGAAAGGGAGCTTTTCAAAGAGATGCAACTCTAATTACTTCTGACCATAGAGCTCAACATCCAATACTTGTTCTTTTGGATGTATTATGAGATAAAATATAAATCAAATGAGGTAATTGGAAGCTGACTTGTGATAACGTTAAAGTTTGATGGCGCTGCACATCAAGGTGTAATTTCTGGCTGAAGTTTCTTTCTTTTGCGTTTGCTCCGTCTCTCCATTTCCCCTAATTTAGACTTGTGTATGAATTGAATTTCAATGGACTGGATGTGTTATGCATTCCAATCTTCATATCAGCAGAAAGCTG
This sequence comes from Sceloporus undulatus, assembly GCF_019175285.1. Taxonomy (NCBI): domain Eukaryota; kingdom Metazoa; phylum Chordata; class Lepidosauria; order Squamata; family Phrynosomatidae; genus Sceloporus; species Sceloporus undulatus. The sequence goes on along the minus strand of NC_056526.1, from coordinate 80,624,664 downwards.
ATGAACCTTCCAAACACTCACAGGTAGCAATAAGAGGCAGCAGTGGGAAGAGGGAGAGAAAACCTATTTGGGCAGATCCAGTGGGAAATGGCAGCATGATATCTTTTGTCAGTCAAAAGATTGTTTCAATACCCCATCGGTCAGAGTAATAACCTTAAACAAATAGATCGCTTGTATTTACTTTGTAATATCTGTGCTTTTACAAGATTGACTACCTGGTGGGACTGTCTGTACAAATTTCACCGTCATCCCAGTGCAGCAGTGGGTAGGGGACACTTTCTCTCTCTGTGCCATTGCAAGGCGCCTTTGGTGACATGCTATGAATTAATCATAGACCCTAGGGAAGCTGAAGGAAGATAATCATAGGAAAAACCCTGTTGAAGTGACTCAGAGAGTGCCTATAAGCTGTCACAGCACCTGGTCACTTTTGTGCAATGAAGAACACTTAGAGCAAATAGATGAGGATGCTGCCAGAGAGGAGGGAGATGGTTCTCTTGAAACTGCACCGAGCTCTTCAGGATAATCGGAGATAGAACAAATGGGAGACAATTCCTAAATTAGCTTCAGGCATCCATCCCCAGATAGAGAGGTCATGTTTACTGACCCCAGGATTCATCTCTTACCAAACCCCTTCACTATCTCTCCTATTCCGTAATTTTAAAAGGCTCATTTTATACTTTTTGGGGGGCATTAGATGACCCCCTTTCCACCATGGTTTTGGAGGTCTTATATACCTACTTTGCATAAGTCCATCTTTTCCTTCAACCTCACCAAATTAAAAACAACAACACTCAAATATATATATACTCCAACTGTCCTGATTTGGCAAGATAGTTCAGATTATTCCTCGGTTGCCCTGATTTTTCAACTGCTTTTCAACTGTCCTAGTTTCTCTGTCCTCCTTCCGCTTTCTAACTTTTCCCTCATTCTATCACTGGAAAATGAGTTCAAAGTGCAAAAGAACTTTGCACTTAGTCAATTTAGCAGGGATGAGGGAGCAGAATCGTGCCTCTCCCAGTAGGTTCAGGCAAAAGCAAACGGCTGCAGCCTCTCCTAGCTTGTGTTCCCCACACTCATTAATAACTTTCAAAAGTTTGACCAGACTCTGATGTTGTTTGGCCATAAGTGTCCTGGTTTTTATCAGTAAAACATTGCAGGGTATGTTAATAAAGCTAAAGCTGAGCAGTAAGGAAGCTAATTTTTAAATGTTAAGATTTAAACATCAACCAGTTGTGCAAGATTTATTAATTTACTTGCTGAAAGTCAGGTCAACATGTATGTACTTTTCACAGATTCAAAGGGACTATTCTAGTTGGGACTAGCATTTAGGCCTAAAAGAGAACAATGGTAGAAGTTTCTCTAAATGAACAATTTGCCTGAATTAAGATGACATTAATTGTGAGATAACCAAAGCTTAGGAAAGTTACTTTTGGGGAATATAACTCCCAGGATCCATGATCACTGGGGGATTCTGGGAGTTGCAGTCCAAAAAAAGTAATGATTCCATGCTTTGGGAATATCTTGTCCATGAAGTTGGGATCTCTGTCACATAGTAAAGATCTTTGGACTTGACCAGCCAATAGAGATACATGATACACATACATCTCCTGATGAGAGATCTCAGCCAATATTTTAATCTGAAGTTTGCTTTTTAATATGTTTTGTCTCCCTGTTGCTTGCCCACATGTGACTTGGTTTTCATCTGTGATGCAAAAATTGTGATCCAGCAAGTCAAAAGCAGCTTCATATTGCAGGTCACACAAAGCAGAAAACACCTCTAAGGTTTTTCTTCTCTAGCTGCTAAAAATAGGGAGAGTGTCAAGGACCTGGCAACTATATATGGTTCCTGTTTGGTTTAATGATTCAACAGTGGTGTGGGGCCTCTTCAAGTGAATGAATCATGCTGCCTCTCACTGATGTCTAAGACTTCTTACACACACTTGTTAGCTGTAGAGTTGTCAGGTGAAATAAGGGACAGTGCTTTGGTAACTTTAATCATGGTTTAGAAGAGGGAGTTTTAGCGTGAGGTTTTCATGACAAGCAACACCAGCAGAAATTCCCTCTTCTGTACTGAAATTAAAGGCATTTTATCTGGCAACCATAGCTAGGTGGTGGGTGTCACTTAAGCTCATTAGGAATTATTTCTGAATAAAATGCTTAGGGTTTTAATCCGAATTAGCTATCACATCCTAGTGTTTGCTGCCATTTCAGCACTCTGGAAGGGCTTGCTGTTGTTGATATTTGATATAGCCCTTTCCTTTTTCTACAGTCCAATATTCTGGGTGCCTTGGAGGTGCTCTGGAGCAATGCTACTTGAGAGATTCTCCAGGTTTTTGGAGAAATTTTAATGGAAACACTAAGTTGTTCAGTGGTTTGACAGCTCTATAGAACAAGTTATCTCTAGCATTTTGACCTGGGATTAGCCAGATAGTTGTGTTATCAGCTATCGGTTATTTTTAGTCTATCAACCTAGGCTATGTCTCAGGTTTGCCAAATGTTGTTATGATATTGGGCCCATTTTTCTATGACTTTTTGTTCTGACTGTCCTCTTTCTTACTGTATATAGGATGTTGAAAAGCTATCATCATTTGAAGAACAACTTCCAGATAAAGGCTGAATAGCTAAAGGGAGTCTCAGATCTTTCAGATGTGTTCACATTTTTTCATGGTGACAAGTGCTCCTGAGTGCCAGTAATAAAACACTCAACCAAAAAGCCTCTTAAATACAAGTAACTGAGAAATGAAAGAAAATCAAAGTCTATGTAATGCCTGGAAAAGTGTCACTGTTTGAACTTAAAAGGTCCATTATATGGTATTAACCATGCCACCTGCTGGCATTGTGCTGCCACACTCAGTGTTGCTGGGTGCAGTTTCAGCAAAGACTTCATTGAATTGATGTAGAAATGGGTACAAACAAATAGGGGTTGTTGTGAAATGTAGTCTCAAGACTCCTTGCATCTAACACTGCAGTATTCTCAGTCCTGAAGTATTTCTAATTTATGGAAATATAGCACACCCTCCAGGATGTCTGGAGCATAGCTGTTTTTGGCCTTCGGGAACTGCCATGAGATATTCTAAAGAAGATTTTTGTTATGTGTGAAGCAATTCTGGGTATTGGGGGGGGGGGGCGGGTATATTTTGACAGGAGAAAGAGACTAGAAAAACAGCAAACCAAGAAATGTTTAAAAACGCACCAGCTACAGAAAACAGCAGAGTAAGGTTGTCAGACTGAAAAGTGGAGCTGGCTCATGGAACTTTTAATGGTTATGTAGAAGAGAAAACTTCAGGAGGTGTTATTTTTTCATGCAATTGGTAACAAGCAATAATTGCTAAAATTCCATCTTCCACATAACTATTAATGGTACAGGAGATGTCTCAACATGTTACTCTGGCAAATGTACCTGAGCAGAGAGAAGAACTGCAGCTCCTCGCATACATGCTATGGTTCAAATCCATGTACACACAGTCTGACCTTGGAAAGTCGCATTCCATAATTAAAACAATAAGCATTGCACATAGAGGCGAGATTCCTACTGGTGGCCATAACCATCAGTTATACTTGCATAACCCCCAGTTGTACTTGCATATCTATTTTAAAATATATTGTAATATTAGGTCCTGCATCTCCTTATGCAATGTCCCTTGTCTCAGTTGGGCATCTCCTAGCACATGTGCACATCTCAGAACCTCAGCTGCAGGAGTGCCCAGGCATGTCCCACCTATCTTCCTTCAGCAACAAGGGGAAAAAAGCTGTCTTAGGCTAGGGAAATGGGATTCTCCTTCTTCTCCAGGTATAAAATCAGTTAGAAAATCTAGCAGCTGACACGCAGCAATAGGGATGGAACTGTGTATAGAAGAGCCTAGCTTCTGTGAAATACCCAGGGAGGGAATAGGAAAAAAGGAGCAGCTTCAACCCTCCAGATAGTGCCACAATTACACTGGTGAAGACTTATTCTTTTCCAGTGTGCTTGTGGGATTTCAACCAGAATCCACTAGATTATCTCTGCAACCTATAGTCCTTCTGAAAACAATGGAATATTGGAGTGTTTTGACTTCATCACAAAATGTTAGATGTGTGACGCAACTTTGCCAGCAGTTGTTCATATAGATTTCATCAAGCCAATGAAAAATGGCATTTCTTGGGAAATTTGCTCCCAAATTTGGTAGACATATATGAAAATTCTGAAAATCAGAGTAAAAGAGTAAATGTGCTCCTTTTCAGCACTGCTTAAATTTCCTGTAAATGAGTTGTTTTTTTTAAATTGGCACAAAGACAGGATTCATTAAGAAGATTCTGAGTTTCATCTTGTCAGCTCAAGAGAAGTATTTTTGTACAAGTGTTAGCATTCTGAGGATTACCTTGACAGAACATTCTCCCTTCAACTTTGTAACTCACCTTATTTAAAGAGGCACTTCTGTGCCCCTTAATTTGACTGGCTGGGCTGCGGTCTGTATTTCTATTCACTGTCTTTGTTCCCTGCTTCTTCCCACTCTTCCTGCTTCTTATAATTCATTTGAAATATTCTTCACTCCCTTTCGCATCCATCTGGTGTTCTGCAGCACATCATGGTAAAAGTGTGTGTAAGCTGTCACATAAGAGCCTTCCGTGATCTATCTGTGGGATGAAAAGGGGAAGAAAATATGTCCTGTAAAAGGGCAAAATGGAAAAAAAAGATGATGTTTCTTCCCCCTTTGTCTATGATATTTTGTTCAATGACTACACAAATCCTTTCCTTGAGAGAATATTGTTCTGTTAAAGTACCGTGTGTGAATAGGTATCTATGGGAGATGACCTAAGATGTATAGAGATAAATCAAATAGACTTAGATTGCTGGATTTCTTATAGAAATCTCAAAGGATATGCAGCTGTTGGTGGCTGTGAGAAATCTATGTATTTCAACAAATGAGAAAGAGATGCATTTGCCAGTAACAGCATTCTGCTAGATAGGTTGGTAGAAGTGGAAATGAGGGTGTGGTAGCCTTGGTTCCTCTTAGGTTCATGGAAGAACTATACAAGTCAGACTAAACAGTTTACAATGACATACTCATAAAGTATGGTTGCTATCTTGCTCATGTATGCATGGCTAATTCCCACTGAAATCAGTGGGAATTACTTGTGTCTAACTGTGGGAATGAATGTAGCCTTTCCACTAACACCTAAACATATAAACTCAGAAACTGATTACTGATTACTGATTTCCAAATTCGATGGTTAGGCTTTCAGCTGTGATTTTGTTTCCTGCCACTCCAGAAGACAGAACACAGATTACTTGGATCTAGTGACAAGAAATAAGATGGTACTAAACTCTAGGAAGAACTTCCTAATTGTAAGTACTGTTTAACAGTGGAATGGATTGCCTTGAAAAGTGGTAGACTGGAACCTTTAAAATAGAAATTGGATGGCAATCTCTTAGGGCTGCTGTAGCTCTACTGGCAGAAGTTGGCCTCAGTGGCCCTTGAGGTCCTTTCCAACTGTATAATTCTATATAGATTGGTGCTGATGGTGTAATAATGGGCTTTCTCACTACCTGGGCAACACAGCTTAGTGGTATGTCTCCCCTCCAGGTAAACAAAGGGTTAATTATGTTTGGGTTAAGATTCCAATGAATGTAACTTCAGGGAAGCATTCAGAGAAGCCTTCCCAGACACTGTGTGAATATTTATCTGATATTTGATTAGATAGTGGATGTTGATATTTTAATTGTTGCCTGTTTTTTTAACTAATTCTATTTTATATTACTACCTACTGTTTACATGTATTTTGTAGATTGTACACCACTGGCAGGTTTTATATTTGTATTGATTTGATTATCTGTATGTACAGTGCTGTGTACATTTACAGCACTATAGAAATAAACTATATAAAAAATCATGGAGTAGTCACAGAGATCACAAGAGACAATTTCCCAGTGAAATGACCATTTGAGGTAAAGTGCCAAAGCTTCAAGATGCTTCACCAGGTATAAAACCTCTTGGGGACATGATGCAGAAAATCAAACAAAGAGGTGATAAAGAAGGCTTTTCTGACCAGAACCATAGCAGCTACACAAAACTGTTCAGCAGAGCTGCTGCAACTAGTCAGGGATCTGTTATGATCTGGTCAAGAAGAGAATGTAAGCCTCTCAATAGTGTGCTGCAAAGAATCTGTCCACCATTTTGTGGATAAAATAACTTGGATTAGCTCTGATTTAGATGCCAGAGTTGATACAGTTCCAGTGGATGTAACCTTGATACCTGCTTGTCCAGTGTTGATGGATACTTATCAATTTGGACAGCCTGATGATGTGAACAGGATCCTTAGAGAGGTGAGGGCCACTACCGCTATACTAGACCTTTGCCCTTATTGGCTAATTAAATAGGCCAGAGGAGGACTTGCTGAGAGGGTAAGGGAAGTGATCAATGCTTCCTTACAACAAGACAGGGTTTCACCACACCTGAAGGAGTCTGTGGTAAGACCTCTTCTGGAAAAAAAAAACTTCCCTGGGTTCTACTATACTAGATAATTATAGGCCAGACTCTAACCTTCCCCTTTTGGGTAAGCTACTAGACAGTATGGTTGCTTCTCAACTCCTGGAGTTCCTGAATGAGACAGATTATCTATATCCATTAAAGTCTGGTTTCAGACTTGAATAAGGACAGAAATAATTTTGGTTGCCTTGGTGGATGACCTAGGCAGGGGACTAAACAGAGGGAGTGTGTCCCTGTTGGTTCTGCTGGACTCTCAGTGCTTTTCAATACCATTGATGATGATATTTTTCTGGGTCACCTCTCTTAGACAGGGCTTGGAGGTACAGTTCTACAGCAGCTCCATTCTTTCTTGAAGGTTAGCTCTCAGAGGGTGGTACCTCTTGTCTTCCTGGCCATTGGCATATGGGAGTCTCTCAGAGCTCTATCTTGTCCTCTGTGCTATTTAACATGTACATGAAACCACTGGGACAGGTTGTTTGGAGTTTTGGAGTCAAGTGTCACCAGTGCGCTGTGTCACCAGCTCTATCACTCACAGTTCCAAGAAAACTGTTCTTGTGCTAAAATGGTGTCTTGCAGCTGTAATGGGCTACATGAGGGGCAACAATTGAAGTTTAATCTAGACAAGACAGAGGTGCTTCTGGTTAGTCAAAAGACAGATCTAGGAATGTGGATTCAGCCTATATTAGGTTGGATTACATTCACCCTAAAAACATAGGTTCTCAGTTTTGGGGTACGCCTAGATTTAGCTCTGAACCTTGAGGCCAAGGTTTCAGCAGTGACCAGAGTGCAGTCGTACAGCTAACACATGTGCAGAAACATGTGCAGCAACTGTGCCCATTTCTGGAGACATTGGGTCTGAACACCTTGGTTACATTCTGCCTTGGTTATATTCTGTTTAGATTACTGTAATATGGGGCTGCCTTTGAAAAGTGTTCAGTTGACCCAAAGAGCTGCAGCCAGGTTGTTAAATGGAGCTGGCTAGAGGGAGCACCAATTCCCTTGATGCAACAGCTCCATTGGCTGCTGGTCCATTTCCAGGCCCAATTCAAATTCTGGTTTTGACTTGAAAGTCCTATATGGCTTGGGTCCAGGTTATTTAAAAGGCCATATGTCCCTTTATGTGCCCATTAGAGTGCTAAGATCATCTGAAGACAGGTTAGGTGAAGTGGCCTTATAAACAAAAGATCATTAACAGTGTATTGCTTTCTAAAGGCTTCTATTGCAAGCTTCAAAAAAGATAAGGGGGGAATGAAATTCCATATCCCCCCCCCTTGTACTCCTATCTTTAGAAAAACAAACATCTGAAGGATGTCGGAGAATAAGCACAGGAAGAGTTCCCCAGGGAATCGTAACTGCAATGAGGACTTTTTAAAGATATTTATATAATGCCAGACTTTCAGCTAGACTGCAACTGTTACAGAGATTGTAAGAAACACATTTTTGGAAATGTTGATGTGAGCTTAATTTCTGCAGAGCCTTGGTAAATGCCATGCCTTCATGATTCACCAGTGTTCTCTGAATGTGGCATGTGTGTTGTAAACTGCTTGCATCTATTTATGGTGTGCAGTAGAGACTGATCTCATAGACACACAAACCAAAAAAGACCATCACAAATACATGAACAAATAACAAAACAACAGTAGTAGTGACATATAATGAAGCACACATGCTATACAGGTAGTAGGAGGACGTTCTGAATGGGTTACATTGTGATGAAGAGGCAATGGGGATCCCTCATAATAATATGATAGGATCTTGCATCAGTTGAACCCCTGTATTAAAGATGATACTCAGTCTTCCAGGATCGTCCATCTTTCTCTTTAGCCTCCTTACACAAGTCTGGCCCATTCAGGAGTTTTTTAGTGTATTTGGCAAACATAGGGACTACCATGAGGGAAAGGGGACTTTGCATTATTTAAATTTAAATGACAAAGCTACAAGGGTTGGCAAAATGAGGGTATTCCCCTCCCCCCATGAAATTTTGCTTCATTCCCCAAATTTCTAACATTTGAGAGACTGAAAATCACTCACACCTAGAACTCTTCTATTCACATTACGCTCCTGGCCCTTTTACTGGGATGGCCGGACTGTATTTCTAAATGCTCAACTGGAATTTTAAATTACTGCAATGCAAGAAATCTGGGGACTGAAAGAAAATTTTAGTGGACAGGGGACATAATTCTGATTTGGTGGAGCAACACCCTCATCCTCCCCTCTCTAGCAATGCTTCTGGGGCCCAGTAGTTGATATTTTCAGTGATAACTTATCTTAAGGCTCTAGATATGGAATAGATTAGAAATTTAAATCAATAAATACATAAACATTTTTGCTACAGGAAAATCATTTTGTGGATGAAAAGGGAAACTTGGCATGGAAGGAAGAAGGAAATTGCTTCTGACAGAGCTGACATTTAAGACAGGTTAACTAGCAAAGCTACTGAAGGGTTCTGCTTACTGCTGAGTTATATAAGCTTGCGATTGTTATCAGCCATGCAGCCTGAGTATTCATTCCTTCAGCAAGACTTTCTTTCTTTCTTTCTTTCTTTCTTTCTTTCTTTCTTTCTTTCTAAAAGTCATTTTTAAAACATAAAGCTGAGAACAAGAGATGCAAAATTATTTTGGGTGCAGCTGAAAGAAACACACACACAAAACCTTCAAAATTGCAGATGTATAACAACTGACAGATCGTACAGGTGGGATAAACTGGAAGGCCTCCGTTTTATACAAATTGAAGCAGAGCCGTTGTAGGTGGATGTGTCAGTGTATCAGGGAAGCTAATTCTAAGCCAGGACAAGAAAATAAAAGAGATCTTACTACCAGTTGAGAAGCTGAGGGAGCAAAGGAAACCGCATTGGGTTTGTTAAGGATAAGACAAATGGAGAGAAGCTGGTGTTATTTTTCCACAGGAGGATAAAGTCTCTAAATCCCCATATAATCCATAACTGCTTTTTTAAAATATTGAGAATAGTTAGCCTCAGAAGGGATTTTAAAAGCTGTGTACTAAGAACAAGCTGGGGTTGTAGTGCTCTGCCCTGCAAATGCAAGAACAAGGCAATGTGTCTCTTTTGAAGTCAGTTATGGAATAAGTTGGCCTCAAATATGAAGGGGAAAAAATGCTGTTTTGAAACTTCCCAGTGCAAGGTTCATTTTCAACGGACCATATCAACCCATTTCTTTCATTATACTTAAATTTCTCTGACCCTATACACTCTGAGAATGTAGAGGATATAAAAATGAAGAGGGGCACATCCATCTTATACTCAGAAATAAAATCCTATTGAGTTTAATAGGTTATATTCCCAGGTAAGTTGATATAATAAAGTAAATGTGGTTTTCTGGTTTGAGTGCAGAACTAGGAATCTGGGAAACAAGTGCCTGAAACTTGACTCAGCTCTGGACACCCATTTGGTGACCTTGGGCAAGTCATACTCTCTCAGACTTAGAGGAAAGCGCTGGCAATACCTCCTCTGAACAAATCTGGCCATGAAATCCCTCACCATAAGTTGGAGTTGACCAGAAGTCACAGAACAACAACACAAAGCTGGTTTAGGAGAAGAAAACCTTTCAATACACTTGCCATAACCCACCCATTAGTCAAACTGGTGCAAATTGGTATGGGAAGTTGTAGTCCAAAACAGTGGTGTGGGGCTGTTGGAAAATGCAACTAAGATCTTCATGGAAATTGGATCTGCTCTGAGACTGAATAGGCTGCAGAGTGAGCCTCACCTGCCTATGTTTAAAGCCCACATAATCAGGCAAATAAAACATGGGCTGCGGAGCTGGGAGGTCTACACATACAGTGGAGTTTCTAAAGCTCCTCATCAAAAGTTCATTATGGTTCCTTTCACACACAGTTATAGCACTGTGATTCCACTTTAACTATCATGGCAAACATCTTAGAAGATCTTGCTGCCTGTTTGTAGGCTGGTGAGGCATTGGGACTCTTTGGCTGGTAGTTCTAAATACCCCTCCCTGATGTTTGGAAAAATAAACTTTACCATCTGTTGTTCAGTGGTTAGAAGATCACACTGCTCTAGTTATGCATGCATGTATATTTTATAGAAATCACAATGTATTGTATCCTAAAGGCACTAGATTCCATCTGATCTTGGAAGCTAAACAAATTCAGCTCTGGTTAGTATTTGGATGGGGTGCCACCAACAAATACCAGGTGCTGTAGGCTATATTTCAGAGGAAGGAACTGCCAAAATCACCTCTGAGTATTCCTTACCTTAGAAAACCCTGTGAAATTCATGGGATTGCCATAAGTCCACAGGCAACTTGCAGGCACATGTACACACATGTGCCTCAGCCTCGTTCACATCCCAAATATTTCCCTTTTCTTCTCCTCCCCTTTTTCTTTTTATTTCTTTTTCTGTTTGTTTTTAATCATACTTTAAAAACATGTCTTTTAAAAAAGGCTTGTCTAAGGCTTGTATTTATGGAAGAACACATGTTTGATTTGGTGGGCAGGCTTTGCTTTTAAAATGGATAATCCACCTACAGCAAAAACTCTATCAAGTGAAGAAAACAGAATAAGACAGAATTATCCAAAGGAGAGTTAAGCTGAGTGGGAAAAGCAACAATTTTTACAGCAAACATATTGAAAGTAAAGGCAAAGAAAAGAAACCTGAAATGAAAAGAATAGGAAAGCTATAAAAGGCAGTGGAGAGACACTGAAAGAGTACAAAAGAAATTATATATACTTTTCAGAATTTCCCCTTCCCTTCTAAAAACCTATGAAGAAGTGTTTATTTGGATGGTACATTGTGAGCAACATACTAAGTTTTTTCCTGACGTTTTGCCAGCATCTGTAGCTAGCATCTTCAGAGGATGCTAACCTGGAAGAGAGTGGGTGTGTATATATATATATATGTGTGTGTGTGTGTGTGTGTACGCACACAAAAGAAGCACAATCAAAACACTGGTAGACCGGGCAAAACGCATTTGCGAACCCCATTTTTTGGACGATGAATTGAAGCACCTAGACCAGGCTCTACAGGCGAATGGTTATTCCAGCTCAGACACCAGAAGGGCTGCCAAACTCAGAAAAACCTAGAGGAGTGAAGACAAGCAACCACCCAAAGGGAAGGTATTTCTACCACACAACAAATGAGTCACAGACAGACTAGGCAAAGTGGTGAAGAAGCACAACCTCCAAACATTTTGTAAACTGAAAAAGAAAATCCAGCAAATGCTACGCTCAGCAAAGGACCAGAGAGACCCTCTCACAGCCTCAGGAGTTAACCACATACCATGCTGCTGCAGACAAGTCTACATAGGGACCGCCAAACGCAGTGTCCAAACATGAATTAAAGAACATGAGAGATACTGCAGACTGGGTCAGCCAGAAAAAATCAGCCATAGCAGAACACATTACAAACCATCCTGGGCACAAAATGCTGTTTGAAAACACTGAAATTCTGGACCATGCCAACAACTAGCAGGTCATAATGCATAGGGAAGCCATTGAAATCCACAAATACTTGGACAATTTCAACAGGAAAGAAGAAACCCTCAAAGTAAATAAAGTTTGGCTACCAGTCCTGAAGAACACCAAAACCAGGACTCAGCAAATGCAAATGAGAAACCACTCAGGGTTAGAGGCTTTCCCAGCAAACAATGATCACCAATTAGCAAACACTAATCCTCTTTTGCATATCATCCTACCCTGAAGAAGCCATCAACAACAGAACAATACACAGATTAACGTGGGAATCACTCCTCCTCACCCAGGGTCACACAGTATATATATATACCCACTCTCTTCCAGGTCAGCATTCTCTGAAGATGCCAGCCAAAGATGCTGGCAAAACGTCAGGAATAAACTGTTCTAAAACATGGCCACATAGCCCAAAAACTCACAAAAAACTATAGAAATATATTAGTTTGTGCAATAACTGTTTGTGCATGTTAGGAAGAGAAAGAAAGAGAGATGCTATGGGCAAGGAAGGAAATATCTATGTGGGAGACAGGCCTCATTTGAAATGTTTATTTTTTAACACTGACCTGACAATATATGACATTCTTAGCAACTGCGTTTCAACCGGTTCAAACACATAACTTGAAAGCCTGGGAGTCTTTGTTAGCATTTAATGCACAGATCTTATCCCCATAGCACTTGCCTGTCATGTGGCTCAGAGTATTGCTGGTAAAGAACCCAAGTTTTATTAAAAGACATTGCTTTTTCGTTAGGCTTAAGGGAAGTGCCATAATTTATAATAGTTGTGGGAAACATCTGTTGTTTCCTCAGGCCAGCCAGATGTGTTGGTACAGGTGTTTAGTGATGTATTTATGCATTTTATGCATTTGCTGAGGAAAATATCAGTGTAAATCGAGTTTCTCATATTAATGGTAACATGGAGCCCTGCCTAAGCCTTGTGGAAATATCCTGACAGCCTAGTTAATTAGTTGAAACCTCCATGTTACCTCTGCAGTATTTAAAGCTGGTACATCATTAAATATCCTAATTAATACTAAGACACACTAGAGCAAGAGAGATGGTTGGGATTGTTACTTACATAGAAAAAAGGCTGAAAAAATTCCTCTTTGAGAGGAATCTGCTTTGTTATTTCTTCACCATATGCACCCACTGTTCTTTTCCTGATGGATGTTGCTATGGAAGTGAAACTAGGGAGGAGGATGAAAGAGCCAATAATGTTTCTGCAGAAGACTGTATCTCTGGGACTGCAAAGCACCGATTAGAAGTGTTAGTTAAGCAGTCAGTTTTCTCAGCCGTAACAACAAAAGTGGAGCCATGGCTCTAGGTTGATCAGTAGCTTCCCTTCTATTTCTCATTTCGAGATCTGAATATTGTCGAGCTGAAGTTGGTGAAAGTGAGTTTTATGTTTTGGTTTTGATTATTTGTAACAAAATTGCATCTGGATGTGAGTCTTGTTGATTTCAGTGGGACTAATTTCAAAGTAAGTCTGTGACAAGACTGCATCATATAGTCCAGCAACACAAATAATAATAATAAAAGTGTAAACATGCTGCACATTTGGCATTTATACTATAATTGCGGAGTACAGTATGCTAGTGCAACAAGCTTATGCTTATCAAAGAGGAACTCTCACACTACACAGTTGTAGCACTATGATTCAGCTTTAACTACCATGACAACAGCCTATTATGGAGTCCTGATGTTTTCACTTTCTGGTTGATAGGTGTCTTCAAATCATCTACAGATTATGATGGCCCTGTATTCTTGGGGTTATCTTGGTGGGATTTATTTATAGAAGGTTTTCACTTGACTTCTTCTTAGGCTGAGACAGCATGATTTGTCCAAGTTTCTCAAGGAGTTTGCATGGCTGAGTGGGGATTCAGTCCCTGGACCTTCAGCATCCTAGTCCAACACTCAAACCATTGTGCCACGTTAGGTCTCATTTGCAGTCTAGAGAGGAGTATTTAGAATTCCCAGAGAGCTCTAGTTCTTCCCTAGCTATCACCCCTCCCCCAGGATGCTATAGGATTTTGCCATGGCAATTAAAATGAATTTCTGATTCTATTGGATTATAATTTAGACAAATAGCTGTGTTAGTCTGGATGGATTTTCAGTATGCAAAGGGATCTTGTACCACTTGAGACTAACCGAGTGAGAGATATTGTAGCACGAGTTTTGTAGCCTTGCTTTACTTCCTTTATGCATCTGAGGAAGTAGAGTAAGGGGCAAAACAGATGGGCAGGGAAAAGTGGCTTGAAGCTGCCTTTTCTGAAGCTGCATTGAAACCCCACCAACCACACCACTGGCTCCCAAGGCAGCTGGAGTGCTCATGTCATGACCACATGACATGGTTTCAAGCCAGGAAGAAGCAAAAAAAGCTACTTCTTTTTCAAATGGCTTTTTTCTGCATAAGGCACCCATAGGGCACTTTCCTGCTGGTTTCAAGGCATGTGTCATCTAAACACCACACTTTCAAGTCAGCCTGAAAGCACCTCTTTTTGACTGTCTGTTTAGTCCCTAAGTCTACAAAAGCTTATGCTACAACAACCTTTGCTCAGTTACAGGCTGTACAGACCGGCCATAAAGGCCATCATGGGGGCGGAGTGGGGGCATGGCGTCTATATGACACACGCTCCAACTTTGCTCCTATGCCAGCATGATGCCATGCACTGCACCACACAACAGACAGCACTGTGGTGCTCCTCTAGTGCTGCATCCAGATGACGCAGTGCCAAAGGAATACCGAAAAGCTGTGGTGCCGGTGGCCATGGCACCCTTTCTGCGGTGCAGAAAAGGAGCTGCTTTTTGCCACTTTTTTTGCAGTTTGGGGTCACAGCATGTGTTTGCCACAGCCCCAATATGGCCAAGAAAGAGGAGGCTGCAGTCCACCCCTTAGGGACGGTCTGTACAGCCCCTTGGTCTCATAGGCCTGAAATAAACAGCAAAAAGTGCCACCTTCAGGTCGACTGAGGGCCGTGGCATGCAGATGATGCCCCTAGCTCAGTTGGAAGCCACACCAAGGCTGGCTAACACAGCCCAAAGCTGGCTTCAAAAGGAGCGGGGGAAACTGCTCCTTGCTGGTGGTCTATTCTGGATCATGGCAGCAGACCATGGCGCCTGGTTGCCGTGGCCCTGCACTGATCAGGAGTTGATCGGGGCTAAAGCAGCCTTTGGCTGCTCCAAGCTGCCAGTCTGTTTGACCCCATAGGTGCTACAAGATTGTTTTGCATTATGATTTTATAACTGTGTAGTCTGAAAGGACTGCAGGACCAAGGGCTCTGGGTGTTCATAGTAAAGTAAAAAAAAACAAAAGAAAAACAAAACTCAAACCCCACCCATATATTAATTGTTTCTGGAAACCTATCCAAAGACAGAACTGGATCAAAACAACAACAACAAAAACACCATAAACAAATCCTATGCTTGGTTACAAAAGCCACTAAGGTTGGCTTTTCTGCATGCAATGTGTGGCACTAATCACACCAGTCACTAGTGTATGTGTTACTATGTGTGTGTGTGCATGCCTTCAAGTTACCAGTTGACTTATGGCAACCCCATGAATTTCATAGGGTTTTCTTGGGCAAGAAATATGCAGAGGTGGTTTGCCAATTCCTTCCTCTGAAATATTACCTACAACATCTGGTATATATGTGACTTGTTGTTGTGTGCCTTCAATTCATTTCTGACTTATAACAACCCTAATGAGATCCTAACATGGGGATTTCTTGGCAATATTTGTTCAGAGGAGGTTTTGTCATTGCCTTCGGCAGAGACTGAGAGCATGTGACTTGTCCAAGGTCACCCAGTGGGTTTCATGGCCAAGCTGGGAATCAAATCCTGGTCTCCAGAGTTGTAGTCCAACACTCAAACCACTATGACACACTGGCTCCCATGTGCAAGTACCCCTTCTTAAAAAAGGAGAACAGAGAAGAAACAAATTGTCCTCCAGCTAGCAATCTATATATCAAACAAGCAAGTAATTATAACATTTAAGAGGTGACAAGAGACCCAAGCCTTCCTGTTTATTTGTTTTTGTCCATTGCCCCCAACTTGTTCATGTGTTTTGTTGCAGCAACAAACTGATTTAAATAAAACTTCATGCCTTCCTTTCACCCCTGTGGTGCCTACTGTGTAAAGGAATGGATTTGCATGCCAGTCACAGCAGGCACGATGGAAGACCAAATGCTTCTTCAAAGCATGGCCCAGCCAGATGTCATACATTTACTAAAACAACAATTCTAGACACGCTTACTAGGGAGTAACTCCCACTGAACACAGGGGGACTTCCCTCTAAGTAAACATATCTATGGTTATTCTGGCCATGTCCAAAAAAACTGTAGGAATAATGGTTGTGCAACCTTACAGGCAACTGTGTATGTTTTCATCTCACTCCATCAATCTGTTCATAAGTTTTGCCTTACAAGAATAGGTGGTGTTTTTGTTTTTAGCTGTATTGATTTTAGATTCTGACCATTGGAATTTGATAATTAGATGCTTCCAGAGCAGCTGCCAAGAGGCAATAAAATCTGTACTGGCTGCTGGGGTCTGTGACAGCTCCTGGCTTGCCTTCTAGCCTATAATGATTGCAAATTAATATTTTTCTGCATGCAAGGAATAAATAAAATCAGTCAAAAATGGAAACTTTCCACTGTCTGGCTGGGAACTGGTGTGATTAACTGATTCATTCATTCATTAATTGTGCACTCAAAATGTGGAGTGTAATTGAGTTTTAATTGGACACCTGTCTCCTTTCAAATGGAGCTCTGCTCTTTGATTTAAGGAAATACAATTTAAGAGTCTTGTGCCATTTTTACAACTAATACATGCTTTTGTGAACTACAGTCCACTTCATCAGATGCATGAAGTGTTATCCAATTATCAGTGCAGTATCCTAGAATTCCATCATCAGGAGTAACAGAGGGAAGGGGGACACATTGCAATCATTCAGGAGACAAATAAATCTAGAGCAACATTTACCAGGAAACTATACTGCAGTGATGGTGAACCTTTTCAAGGCCAAGTGCCCAAACTGCAACTGAAAACCCACTTATTTATTGCTAAGTGCCATGTCAGTCTGGGTTTTCTAGTAACAAACTCTGGCAAGCTCTGCTGGGGCGACGGCACATGTGCCCACAGAGAGGGCTCTGAGTGCCACCTCTGGCATGTGTGCCATAGGTTCGCCATCACTGCTATACTGTATCAACTAAAGCACAAATATAACCATTGTTATTGTTATGTGGCTTCAACCTTGACCCCGATTTATGATAAGATTTATTGAGTAGAGGTTTGCCATTGCCTTCCTCTAAGGCTGACAGAGAGTGATTTCCCAAGGTACTTGGTGGGTTTCCATGGCAGAACAAGGAGATGATCACAGGGCTCCCAGAATCTTACTTAATCCAACATTAAATCCAATACAGCACACAGGCTGTCTAAACCATGCAGACACTTTTAACTATGCAAACCATGCAAATACTTTTTGTACTGGTGTGAATGTTGGATTACAATTCTGGAAACCAGAGTTGAAATCCCCACTGAGCCATGAATCCCATTGGGTGACTTTGAGCAAGTCACACTTTCAGCCTGAGGATGGAAATGGCAAACCCCCTCTGAAAAAATTTATAGAATCATAGAATCATAGAACTGGAAGAGACCACAAGGGTCATCCAGTCCAACCCCCTGCCATGCAGGATTTGCCAAGAAAACCCTATGATAATTTCATTTTAGGATCACCATAAGTCAGAAACTACTTGAAGACACACAGCAACAATGAATGTTTTGCAGGGGGAAAGCTGTTGCATGAAACTAAACTCTGCTTTGTGGACAGGAAAGCTGTTGCTTGAAACTGAGCTGTGCTTTGCAAGTAAGAAAGGCGTTGTACAGAAGTGACCTGTATGCTTCAGGGGAAAATGTCCAAACTGGTAAGAATTTCATCTGGTTCTGCCCATTTTGCATTGACTCTACCTACTCTGTCCTTAGCCCTATTTGTGTCCTTACGCACATCTGGGACTGTGGACTTCAAGGCTGTCCCCAATTGCAATTTAGCTCTTAGGCATGTAAGCCATTCCTTCTTCTGCCTTTTTCTCTTCACCACTTCCCTGCTTTTCCTCCTTACTAGTTTTTCACACTGGAGCTAATTTCGACATTAAAGTGCATTTAAAGCATCCTGCAAATAAAGCAAAAAAATGGCGAGTAATTGCATGAATGATTATCACATGCAATTGCCCAAATAAAGTGATATTGGAAATGCATTGCCGCTGAAATCCTGAAAGTAAAAAGATGTGTGTTAATGCTTCTTTTGTGACCATTTTAATGGCAGGTTTTGTGCGACATCGTGTGAAATTGTTTTGCGTAATTACACAATTTTTCTGGGATATTCACAGGATAAACTCATGGTCTCCTTCGTGTGATAAACTCTTCAGTGGTTCCATTTCACTATCTGTTTTCAGTCACTTTTGATTTTGGCAATGTTAGCAAGTTACACAATACAGTAACTTTCAAAAGGTAGCCTTCTAGTCTCTGCTCTTAATTTACTCAGGAGCACTGCACATAATTTTAAGCCATTAATGAGTGCATGGATTTAAAGGAAGGAGTTAAGTTTTGATGGGTGTGAGTATGGAGGCCGATCATTGTCTCAGGAACATATATGTGACAATGGGCAAACTTTGATAGCAAATCAACAAAGGATAGTGAATCCTTTGTGGATATGTTTGGACTAGTCTTCAGAATGCCTGGAAGAAGAAAGTCACAATGTTCAATACTGAATATACTTGCTATGGAGGAAGGAACATAGAGCTCAGTGGCACCAACTGTGAATAAAGATGCTCAGAGCTGTACTGCACAACATGTGTTGTCCTTCGTGTATCTGCTTGCTTCTCATTTATCAGTTTTGCCAAGTACAGGTAGAAAAGTCCAGGCTGCCTAAAAAAATGGAAGAGTCCTGACTTGTTTTAGATATCCTCTGTGAAAACGGCTGTATTTATTGGATTTGTGTATCATTTTTAGTTAGTCTCTGTACCTGCACTTCACTTAGTGTACAGTAGTTCTAACACTCATGTTTGTTGAGTATTTCCACAACCAGTAGCTGCACTTTCCTCTCCCTTCTGTGTATGAGTCCTTTATGTGTCAAGAAAACATGTTGTTTCTCTCAGTACAATAGGTCCTGATGATTACTCTCATTTTGTCCTCTTATCTGAGGGCAAAGTGAGAGCGATCATTGCCTTCTCATCTATCGAATCACATTTTTATTTTCAGGACTGAAATAGCTATCATGCTGAAAGTGGTTTTTTGGGGGGGAGGGGGCAGAAAGGGTCCCTAAAAGGTGTCCTGTCTTACTGCTGCTTTTAATCATGTTTTATTAAACCAAATTGTGTGCTGAGACATTATTAGAAATGTGTTTACTTTGTTCAGCTCTCTAGGATGTTCTCCAACCTGTATTTATTCTCTACCTTTCTCTCTTAGCATCTACCTGTATTTCTCAAAAACAATTTAGGACTGGCTGTTCACTCAAACATGATGCTGCAAAATTGTTGTGTATGCATTTCTCCACAAATAATTGTATTTTTTTTTTGTTCCTAACAATCTGCTTCAGATTTGCGTTTCACAAAAATGATTTTACTTGGCATGCTGTTTATGTATTATACAATCTGAAGATTTTTGTGGGCAGCTTCAGGTTTTGTTACTGGGTTTTTAAAATGGGGAAAAAAACCAGCCTTCTATAAAGGCCAAAGTGGCACTTGTTGATAAATGGTGTTTGAGTGAAACAATGCATTTCCAAATCTCAACTGAGGAGGGCTAACAAACTTAAAGTTCCAAATTCCATAGCAGTGTAATACTTTTATTAGGTCATTCAAAAAGGTACAAGGACATGTGCAAGTTTTAAAGTTCTTCAGCTGCCTTTTTCAGGCATCATGTTACAAAAAGCAGGCAGGAGGGAAGAAACAGGGGGACTTGCTTTATGTTGAATTCATGGGAATACAGTGGGGCTTTCCCTTACATGGAGGATCCGTTCCAGACCCCTGCCCTCCACGTAAGGGAAATACTGGTTGAGCCCCATTGCTTCTTCCAGCGTTGGCTTCACTATAAGATGAAAGCCGGGTATGGCGCACCCATGTATGATGTGGGCACACTGTATATCACACCAGGTTTGTAAGGCACCACAGTCCCATCAACCTAGCAAACACAAACATACTAGATTGGGGACAATCAGTATCACACAGTTATTCAAAAGTGTGATGGTGCTGCTTCTGTCCTAGCCTCTGTCTCCTGCATGCTGGCCTCCATAGCTCCACCTGCCTGCCCTTTCCCAGAATACTTTTTGGTCTGTATTTATTTATATTTATTTTTAGTTCAATTGTGCAATCATGGCCCATTTGTACCACTTGACTGCCCCACATATCAAAATGCATCAGGAGGAGCTTATCACGCTTTCTCAATAGTGAAAAAGCAGTGTAATAGGAGGGGGGCATTGACAGGTTTTGTGCATCAGTAAAAAGGAACACTCAAGCAGTGGTTGGCCTACAGATCAGCTACTGGACAAACACAGCATCATGTAATAAGGTAATAATAATAATAATAATAATCATAATAATAATAATAATAAATTATTTATTTATAGCCTGCCCAGTCCCAAGGAATCCAGGCAGTTTACAGCAATAAAAATACAGAATACAACAAAAATTCAAAATTAGCCCCTTCCAATCTCCATCCCCCCTCACTCCCTCCAGGCTTGAAGATGACAGTTGCCATGGAAGGAGGGCTCTTTCTCTTGAGGTATAGCTACAGATACTGCTATCCTGCTCTAATTCCACTTTTCAAACCTGGTGTCTGCATGTCTTGACCTAAAATATGGGATGACAAGTCTGCTGACACTCAAATGAAGCTCTAGAGCAGGGGCAGGAATTATGTGGTCTTCTGGATGTTGCTGGACCACAAATTCCTCCTAGCCTTCCTCATCATTGGCTATGTTGTCTAGGGTTGGTGGGACCTGAAGTGCAATAATGTTTGCAGGTCTGTATAATTCTGTCCCATGCTCTAAAAAAATGGTCTGAGAGCCTTAGGTCTCAACCCCAAGGAATGTTGGGAAGAAGAAAGGCAGAAAAGTTTCCTTTTTTATTTTTGAAAAATTAAGATGTAGAGAGAAATTGAACTCAACTGGAAGTTTTTGCTTCAAGATTCTGTTTCTGGATAGCATGTATTTATCCTTTGTCATGTTCCATTTGAAATTCCCAGAGTGAAGCATCTTGTGGTTAGAGCAGGTTATTATTTCCAAATGAATAGTCTGAAGTGTTCTGCATGGCAGGCTAAGTTAAGACTACCCGCTTAGCCAATCATGGGAGAGAACCGACTCAGTAGCAAACTGATAATTCCATGCTTACTTAATAATGTGTAGGTCTAAGAATGTCAAGTGGAGTTAGATCAGGGACTGAAGGGCACTGTTCTTACCATACTCCTGCTGCAGTTGAAATTGTTCATTTAAATCACTATGGGAGATGCAATTTGGTGCATTTCAGCTACAATTTGCTGGTCTCTGTTATGATAAGAATTACAGCTGCATGTAATACATTAGGATTTCCTTTTTCAAAAAATCCCCTTTATGTTTCAGTCAGCTTATTTGGGTTCAAATAGTTGTAATAGAGTTCTTACCCATGGTAAGAGTTGAGCTCTTCTATTCCTAAACGCAAATATTCTGACAGAGCATGGAGAAATCTGTTTGTGAACCTACTTCTGTACACACATCACCATGATGAATGTGATCTTGACATAAAAATGAATTTCATGCACAACAATAAACATTGTAGCCCTCACCTAGGGCTAGTTGCAGTAATACACTCCATGCACTTTAAAAGAACTTTCTCCCAAATAGGTTCAGCTGATTGGGTAGCTCTTTCATATGCCACTCCAAAACGTGGAGTGGATTTGATATCTCACTAGCGGTGCCAAGGCTCAGACTTGTGTGCCCAGATCAGTGGGGCACAGTCACCTTGGACAGTGTTTGCTTGCCTTTCCACTGTTTTTCTGTTTTGTTTTGTCTTGCTTTTGCATGGGAATGTAAAGATAGTTCCAAGCTTTCATCCAACAGGTGATAGTTTTGTTTTCTTAGAGATTACCACCCATTTAGTGTAGAGGAGCAGCTGTGCACTAGTCTGCCTTGTTTCAGACAACATAAATATGAAATTATGTATTCAACATATAGAACTTTAAGTGACTTGCCTTCCATATTCCTGCTACAACTTGGGCCCAGGTTATTTGAAGGACCATATCTCCCTTTATGAGCCCACTAAGGTGCTGAGATTATATCCAGGGAGGCCCCTCTCTCTGTCCCACCACCTTCCAGGCTCATTTGGTGGGAACAAGAGAGAGGTCCTTCTCAGTGGCTGCTCCTAATCTTTTGAAATCCCTCCCTATAGAGAGGTCAGGATGGCTCCATCCCTGCTATCCTTTCAGTGGCAGGTAAAGACATTCTTATGCCGTCAGGCCTTTTCAAGCTTCTAAGGGCTGGGATTTAAATGTTGTGTGTTTTAAATTTTAAGGTTTGTATTTTTAACATGTTATATTTTAATTCATAACTGTTTTAACTTTTGAAACTGTTTAATTGGTTTTTAAAGGTTATATTTATAATTTTTAATTATATATATATTTAAAATTATATTATTTTTAAAGTTTGCTGTCAGCTGCTTTGAGTTGCTATGCTGAGAGAAAGGCAGGAAATAATAATAATAATAACAACAATAATAATAACAACAACAGCAGCAGCAACAACAACAACACTAATAATAATAATTTTACTGATCTTCCATTGGGGGTGCTTTGAGTCTGTGTTCCTGCATAGCAGGAGGTTGGACTGAATGGTCTTTTCCAGCTCTATGATTTTATGATTCTAACTGCTGCATTTGGAAGATCAAGACATGGTTCTTTAGCCCCTCCTGAAAGTGGCCATGTGAGCACATCTGGGTAATAAGCAAAGCCAAAGAAAGAGGCCTTCTGTGTCATTACTTTTGCTATACTTTCTATGTGAGCCAGTGGATAGTCTGACCGTTGCTAAGGCAATCAAATACTTCACTTACCTTACCCACTGAAAGCCAAAAACCATTCGAGAATGAAAAGGGGGCTGAGGTGGGAAGGGACATTATGATAAAAAGCATAATCAAACATTATTTGTTATAGTATTTCCTGATACTGAGCTTTTCTGATAATTTGTCTGCCCATTTTGAAAGTCTCTCAACAACCACAAAGGGCTAGGAACTCAATTTTCATGCATGTGTGTGTTTAATGGAAGCTTTTATGGATGTTAAAAAGCTTACATTCCACACCAAACTGCTTGGGTACCTGGACATTGGCCTGCTGTGATCAGTCTCTCTCTCTGAGCAGTCATTGTCACTGAGCTAGTAAATTACTGTCTGGATGATGCCATTTCAGATTGAAATTTAACACTCACCCTTTCATTCAGATTTTCCTCCATTCCTTTAAAATAGATGTCAGAGACATCTGAATGTCGAAGGGAAGGTTAGGACACAATTCATATGCACATTTCATGTATGGACTACAATGGGCCCTTCACATTTGTTAGGGCTAGAGGTTTAGGACCCCTGTGAAAGTGCAAAAACTGGAGGGAAAAAAAATCACTGGGTTTTTAACTTGAGAGAACACCTCGCTGGCAATCTCTGGTGCAACTCTAAGATCAACATCTGTGGGAAATTAACAATAGAATTGTGCTGCAGGACCTACAAATGCATAGAAAAGTGTTCTCTCTAGGAATCTCTAGGTCATCCAGCATGATTCTATGGTCAAATTTCAGAAGAGTTGCACTGGAGGACTAAGGGGCTATGCAGACCCCACTAGGAGGAGCCAGATCAGGGCCGTGGTACCAACACACCACGGCCCCAATGTGGCCTTTGCAGGGAGCAATAGCTGTGATGCTGCAGCTTTATGGCACTCTTCCGGCGCTGCATCGTGTGGACGCAGCACCAGTGGATTACCATGACACTGTGTACCATGTGGTGCGGAGCACGGTGTCATGCCAGCCTGGGGCAGAGTTGGGGCATGCATCATATAGACGCTACTCCCCAACTCCTTTCCCAGGCTGGCCTTTCTTGCCGGTCTGCACAGCCTCTCAGAGTTCCCTAGAAAGAACATAGTAATGAAATCTGTGAATAATCTAATCTGCAAAAGTCAAAGTGCAGAATTTATTATTATTATTAACCTTTATTTATGAAGCGCTGTAAATTTACACAGCGCTGTGAGTATTAGAGCTGATCATAGAGATTATCTGTGTTTCGTTTCTGTCACCTAGGACTTGAAAAATATACAAAGGCTTGAGATATTTTTGGAAGTGGTGGGCAGCCCAGGACATGGCCTGAACAACAGAGCATTTGGAGTTGTGACAGAAATTGACTCTGCTCCTTTGACTAGCATTCTTGTTTTATGACTGTATTATAAACTGATGATGATGATGATGATGATGATGATGATGATGATGATGATGATGATGATGTAAAGCAAGAAAGTCATAAATTAGAGTACAACTTCATGGGAAATCACCCTCATGACTGAGGGTAATTTACCATTTGTCATCCATCTGCAACAGGAAACAATAAGGCAGGTTGAACCTGAAAGAAGGAATGCTTGGATACAGGAATCCTTTAAAGCCTCAATAATGTTTTGTTTGGTTTTGTCTATACTGGACAGATTGGCATTGCAACTCTATTATGCTGCAAAACAAATGACAAACAAACTACAAATTGGATCTAGAAAAGAAACAGAGGGAGACAACACAGGATAAAATCATTTGTTATCAGCGACTGGATTTTTCATAAAAAGAGAGTGAATGAAGGACAGCAGTTAAAAGAGCACTATGGAAGCAAGCACAAACAGGAAAGAATGAGGACCAGTACATTTAGAGGAGAGAAAGCAATATTCATCTCAAGGACAGAAGATACAATGGGGAAAAGTATGTATAGGGCTGGAAGGAAGGCCTAACTCTAAAATACATGCACACTCAAATAGTTCTTCTGAAGGATGGCTGATATCCTCACATCTTGCATTAATAAATGCAGTTGGAAAACTCTGGAGGATTTTTTGCTGTGCTTCAATACCTACACAAGGAAGGATGGTTTGTCATTCACAAGGGTAAGCATGTCAAGAGAGAATGGAAGTTTGACCATGGTTTCCTTCACAAAGATCTACTGGGATTTATTTCCCAGAGCTTGACAGTCCGTCAAAGAGGTCAGGATGTGTGTGCCATAGTACTAATGACCTGTCTCTGCACATATTTAAGACTGGACTTGTTCAACCCAAGCCTGGTGGCATATATCAATATGCACATTTCATGAATGGGTGCTTGTTTGCTGCAGCTTTTTTGGGTGGTGGTGATGGTGGAGGAATCAGAACAACCAGACAGATACCAATGGGTTAGGCATCCTAATGAATTGAGCAAAATGTAAAGCTCAGAGTTAAGCAGGAAACTGAGTTAATGAGCCCATTTGTAGATGGCATTCACTGACCTCTCCCAGATATATACCATTTCTAAACAATTTCCATGAATGTGTCAAGAAAGTAATGGAGGAGGAAGTATGAGGGGTTTGCATCTCACCTCCAACATTGCCAGATCTCAACTGAATCAGGGAAATGTGCATACCTCCTGCAGCAACCTGTGCATTTTCCTCCTGCAAAGAAAAAAGAAACAACAACTCTGGACAAGTCCCAGAAACATTTAGAAAGGAACACAAATCAGTCATGCTCTAGCTGTCTTTCTATGGAACATTGAAAAGGAGTCTGAAGAGTAATAATTAACAAATTATATGTTGCTTTCTCACAAGAACAGTTGCTGTCTGCATTGTAGACTGGAGCTCTTTTGTGAGAATATTGTGGTTTAGTGTTTAGAACATACACATACAGTGGCCTGAATCCTCTTGGTTGATCTTTACTGGAGCAGACTCATTGAATCAATTGTTGCATGTTAAGTCAACATCGTGGTAAATTCCACTGGTTCATTGGGTCCAACTTTTGTTGGGAGAAACAATAAGATTCAGATTAGAATTTTCACCTTGATTTCCAGCTTTCTTTCTGTGTCAGTCTGCTCATGTTCAGAAGGTGCTGAGGGATTAGTGGAATTCAATTATAGCTTGTCACTATTATTTATATTGATTCATACATCATCCACTGTGACAGGCTCATTGTGCAGCCTTAATTTGCCTTAATAGCTTGATTGTTTATTAATAGTTATGAACCCGTTTGATTTTGAGGCTCACACTGTAAATGTCAGCTCTTTTTTCTTTCTGAAAAGCTCAGCATGGCATGAGTGTCAGGAAGGAGAGTTGTGTCAACAAGCCTGGAAATCCTGTCAGCGTTCTTTGGCAGGCCTGCCCTTTATGCTAAGCAACTGCAAATATGACAAGAAACAACTCCTTTCCCTCCCCCATTTAATGAACTGCCATTATCTGTGGACAAATTTTCTGAGCAGAAAACACTGTAATTCAGGTTTTAAAATGAAATTTAACTAGTCAAACATGTATTTGGCTTTTGGTTTCCTCCCTTGATTTTGTTTACTGCGGACGGATCAAGATGGAGGCTGCATCCACACTGCAGAACTAATCCGGTTTGACAGCATTTTAACTGCCATGGGTCAATGCTTTGGAATTCTGGGAAGTGTAGTTGCTTATGAGACCAGAGATCTCTGACAGAGATCAATTATAATGGTTGCTGTGTCTCTGCAGAATTACTGAAGTTTGATTCCACTTTAACTATCATTGAGATGGAGAAGATTAACTATCTCAAAAAAACCAACAAATCTCAGGATTATCATGGCAGTTCAAGTGGCGTCAAACTGCATTCATTCTGCAATACAGATGCAGCCATAGTTGGCCTCATAGAATCCAGAAAGAAGTACACAGGCAGTTGAAATATATTACTGGATTTCCTATGTGTGAAATTGAAATACAGAACGAAGCGCAGGTTACAGTTATATACTATGGGCTCTTGATATCTACTGAGATTTGGTTCCAAGATCCCCCCTGAATACAAAAATCTGTGGATGCTCAAGTTGTATTAAATACAATGCCATAGATAGTAAAATGGCATCCTTTATGTAAAATGGCAAAAATCAAGTTTTGTTTGTTGCAATTTATATATATATTTATATATATATTTATTTATGGTATTTATATCCCTCCTTTCTCCCAAAGAAATCCCAAAATAGGATTTAAAAACCCCAATATATTTTTAATATTTTCAGACTGTGGATGGTTGAATCCATAGATAACGAATCTGTGGCTACAGAGGACCAACTGTATTGGCTTTATTTGATCCGTTTAACATTTTCTTGTTCAGTGGAAGTGTACAGTGGAAATGTTCACAAAAATGCCATTGGAAGTGTTGCTGAAAGCCAATCCCAAGATAAATTGTGACCATTTCCTGTTAATTTCAATGAGACTGGAGCATTCATAACCCGAGAATAGAGGACCGGTCCATGACCTTTCCATGAATTCCCTCTTTTAAATTTCTCCACTTTTCCAACCTCCCTTTTGGATGCAGTACTTGCATTTGTTCACTAGATTATGCTGCTGCACACAGAATAGTTTTGGAGCTCTTTTACTGCTTAATGTCTTGTGACAAATAATAAAAAAGACGAAGATTAACATTCCAAATGGTGAGCATATCAGAATAGAATAATAAAATGAGAATATTACAGAGAATATAGAGCTGAAAAAATAATATGCTATTTTTGCAAGATTTTCCATCTCTCTCTCTTTTTTATGACAGGCAGTGCAGACTTTTATAATGAGGGCAGAGTTCACTTCCGATTATTGCCAGGGAAAGTTTCCATGGGAGGCTGTTTTTCTTTTATCCTTACAATCTGCTGCATTAAAACAGTCATATTCCCAAAGGAAAAGCATGTTGTTAGGTTTCTGCTTGGTAGCACATGACCAAGGTACATCTTGGGACTGCAGCGTTTCAGAACAAGTAGCACAAAGCTGTGGAAGAAATGAACATTTTGAATTTATGACATGAAGAAAGTAGCATTTTATGGTAAACACTGTGGGCAGTGGATCAATCTAACTGATTCCTCTGGCTTCACCAGAAGACCATTCACACTTTAAAATTGTAGTGCACTGATTCCATTTTAACTGTCATGGCAATATCCTATGAAATTCTGGGATCTGCAGGTAGGGGAGCATTGAGATTTTTCAGCCATAAAGCTTCTATAGGTTCCTTAAGATGCATCCAAGGCAGTTAAAGTGGAATCATAGTGCTTTCATTGTATAGCATGCAAGGACTGTGTGAAGCCCTTGATCCCTGGTCTCATGTAAGCATATGGTTTGGCAATCAAAACTTCCAGTTCCCTGCTTCAAGTCCCACCAGTCTTGACTATCTCCTATCCCAGAGAGCCAGCATGGTGTACTGGTTTGAGTGTCAGACTATGACCCTGGAGAACAGGATTTGAATCCCAGATTGGCCATGAAACTCACTGGGTGAACCTGGATAAGTCACACTCTCTCAGCCTCAGAGGATGGCAATGGCAAACCTCCTCTGAACAAATCCTGCCAAGAAAATCCGATAATAGGTTCACTTTAGGGTCACCATACGTCTTGAATGACTTGAAAGCACACAACCACAACAACTTCCATGCTCCAGCCTAAATACCCTAAAACCACCAGCTCCCATCTTATGTGCTAGAAAAGAACTGACTTTTTGGATCATGCCATTTAGTCTAGTGTTTTATCTTCAACAGTGAATTAGATAGCTAGGTTCTTACAAGCAAAGGGTGCATATGTACTAGCTATCCTATGTTGTTTGGCTCTCAATATCTGGCATTCAGAGCATAGCATGAGAAGTTTACTTTTTCACACTATAATTCATAGCATCCCCTCACTAGGATTCTGAGTACTGTAGTTCAAAATAGTAACATTTCCAAGCTCTGTTTCAGAGATAGACATGGCATTTTAATATAACCATCATACATTACAGCCACCTTCCATGAATTTATCACATCCTTTAAAAAGGGCATATAAGTCCACTGGCCATTAGTACAATTTATAGAAGCAAATTCTTTGTGAACTCAAGCAACTCTTTTTTGTAATGCAAATTCTTTGTGAACATTTTTACAATATTTCATCTGAAGTTGTTTGAATAGTTGGCAATGTTAGAAATGCCTTAGGGAATTCAGAATTCAGGTGTTTAGAAAAGAATCTGCAAGCACAGGAGGATGTGTTTTCCCCCATACCAGGTATAGGAGTGTTTAAATATATCACCCTTGGTATCTGCTGGGGTTTGGTTCCAAGACTCCAAATGCTCAAATCCCATTAAATACTGTACAATGGCATAGTAAAATGGTGCCCCTTATATAAAATGAGAAAATCAAATCTTGCTTTTTGGGATTTATTTATTTATGCATATTTTCAAACTGTGGATGATTGAATCTGTGGATAAAGAACCTGCGAATATGGAGGGGTGACTGTATACATGCATGCATATGTACAGACATATTTCTAGGAGTGGGAGAAGTGGTCCTCTCTCATGTATCAAAATAACACGACCAGCTGTGGGGACTGTGTGCACCTTGACATATATGGATGGCATTTGCTGATCAGTCTCTGGCAGCAAATTCTTTGGGCCAGTCACTTCTTTTGTGTATATTGTACCATATAAAGTGCCACTTTATCTGACTGATTTGAGAGCTCTGGTGGCGCAGTCATTAAATGTCAGTACTGCAGGCACAAGGTTGTGAGTTCGATCCCAGGGGCTTGAGGTTGACACACCCTTCCATCCTTTCATAGGTTGGTAAAATGAATACCCAGCTTGTTGGGGCAATTAGCTTATAGACTGTAAACTGCTTAGAGAGTGCTTAGTTCATTGATAAGCAGTATAGAAATGTATATGCTATTGCTATTGCTATTTGCATTTTAATTGCTATGAATTTGGTACCATGTGCACCCAGAATTGCTGGAGGAAGATATTACAGTTTACAGAAGAATTAAATACTGTAGTTTAATCTCTAGACAGAGAACCAAGTTTAATTTTTTGTCCTGAAACACAGATATTCACATCTCATCAGTATTGGGATGAACAATCTTTTAACTAGGACAACAAAATGTAGATATCATTCTGTCAACTTCTTTGACAGCATCAATCCATGAGCAGGTTAATGTGCTCTTGGGGATCTCTGCTTCAAGATATGTCCTATAAGAGGAGCTTGGTGAATGAATACTTTGTGTATGCAGCTGGAATGTACACACACATTTTAAAAAGAGATGGATGCAAATGCAACTAACTATTCCCATGAAAGGTAATTAGGCGTGTTGTTTTTCTCCTTGTTGGAATCCGTTTTTCTAAAGTGAATTCAACAGGACTTTCCACTCCCAGTGATGAGCAGTGACCTCTTTTAATCACCGCTGTCCACCGTCGGGCCTGTCAGGCAATTTAGCTTCAGGTGCATAATAGCAAGTTATTACAGAGATAGAATCACTTTAAGTTTCTAGACAGTGGAAGCATTCCCAGAATCCATTACTGCCTGATTGAATTACTCAGATTTGAGCGTGTGAAGGTTTTGTACAGCAGCATGTAATCCATGAGAGTAACTAATCATATCATATTGATTTAGATGCTGCTAGAATGGGAAATCTAATTGTGAGACGGTGAAAGCTTCTTGGGGAATCTGGACTAATGACTGTGTTTGTAATCCCATTTGCAGGTGAAGGTTCTAAGACACATCCAGGAAAATGAATGTCAGAGGACCCTCATTCCTCCCAGGGCTTGGAAACCCAGCTGGGAATGGTGAGCGCCTGGAGGTGTTGATGTTATTGAAATAATAGCACTGTGGCAGACATTTTTACAGTTTTATCTTTGCTTTCTGTTGTATTGCTCTTCCAGAAGCAAAGCCAAGCAGGCTGCTGAAGGCAGTGGGACTTAGGGGATAAGTCAAACGGGAATGATGTCTGTGATGGTTTTACCATGATGCAGAGCTTGACAAAGCTACTTTTTCGGACTATAATTCCCAGAATATCCCAGCAAGTGTTGCCTCTGGTTGTGCAGAGTGGGTGTCATTCTGAGAGTTGTAGTCCAAAATAAATAAAATAAAAATAAGGTACAAACCCTACGTCTGGCATGAAGGGAGGGTGCCATGTGGTACGCTGCTTCAGTCAGCCAAATGTCACAGGCCTGCCCTAGGAAGTTTATGGAGAATAGCTTGTCACGTAGCCCCACTAAAGTTTGGTCTATCCATTCTAAGGCAGGAGGTGGTTCTGTGTCATCTTATGCACGCCTTCAGCTTTGAATGAGTAGTTCCATCCTTGATCTCCATGCTCCAGCTAGATGGGAATAAACAATATAGAAAAAGATTTTATCATTCAGTGTAAAGAAGGGCAGCAGGACTATTCATCTCTTATGCTTTGCACTGTTTAGTTCCTCCTCTCAAACCACAGCAATAAAAATCATTTTATAGTGTTCCTTTTGTGTTGGCATCTCCAGCAACTTGACCTTGAGTGAGATCTTGTTTGGAACAAGATCGCTTTTTGATCTTGTTTTGTGTCTATGGCTTTTGCATGATAATTCTTCACACTGTTTTGCATTTAATGAAAATGTATGGTCCATTTATTGCATGGCAATTAGGCTTAATGCCTTTCATCTATTTTCTTTGTAATGTTCCAGTGGGGTAGCCTGCAGGCTATGGAAATATACATCTACAATACCATGACTCATTTAACCAACATGTTGACATGGTGATATTTTCCTAATAAAGCATGATTAAGAGACTTGACTCTGCTGGGATGCAGTGTCCCAGCATAAGGAAAATTGTGAATATCCACTCAGCATGCCAACAATAACATAAAACTCCAATTATATGTTCTGGCCAGGTTTGTGTTGGTGGGCTAGGATGGCAGATAAGTACCCATGTCCTCTTACACTGTAGTAAAGTACAGCATTGGGATAGCCCCCAGAGTGCTGCAGCACTGGACATGAGCTAAGCAGTGATGCTCTGAGCAGCCTTAAGTAGCTCAAAGGTAGATATGGATGCACTCTTTATGAACATTATGTGAATAATAAGAGGGATAGTATAATGTGCCCTTCACATTCATTGGGTTAGGGGCACAAGACCCCCATGAATGTGGAAAAACCACAAATAAAAAAAGCTCACTATTTTTTTTAACCTGAGAGAACACCTCTAGGAATGTCTAGGTTCTACAGAAGTTGACCACAGAATCACACTGGAGGACCTACAAATGGCTAGAGAAGTGTTTTCACTAGTTTTCTCTTGTAATCTCTAGGTCCTTCAGAGCAACTCTATGGTCAACGTCCAGAAGAGTTGCACTGGAGGACCTAGAGATACCTAGAAATAATATATTCCTAGAGGTAATATATTAATCAAACTCAAATAATCAAATCCTCAAATGTGGAAGGTCATCTGTAGAAAGGTAAAGCTTATTAGCATCTCATACACAGTATCAGGGCTAGGCAGAACCTGGAAAAAATGTCCCAGTTTCTCTATCTTCCTTCTTCTTTCCCCTTTGTCCTTGTTGTTGACTTCAAGTTGTTTCCAGCTTACAGCAACCCAGAGGTGAACCTATCACAGGGTTTTATTGGCAGGATTTATTCAGAGTGGGCTTTCCTTTGCCTTCCTCTGAGGCTGAGAGTGTGTGATGTGCCCAAGCTCACCCAGTGGGTCCCATGGCTGAGCAAGGATGCAAGCCCTGGTCTCCAGACTCATAGTTCAATGCTCAAACCACTACATAAGTCTGTCCTTAGGCTATTTCAAATGCTGCAAACCAAATTAAAAATACAGAAATAGTTAGCACTCAGTTAACTCAGCAGGAGAGAAAGAATAAGGAGGGGGCAGTCTTGACTTCCCCCATAGGGTTAGGCAAAGGAACTACTGGAGCTTCCCTTAACTCCTCTGTTCTTTCTCATCTCTGAAATTTTGGAGAGTATGGAACCATAGTTAGGTAACATAGAAGCAGTAAGAGAAATGGATGGTGAGCCTGTGGATGTCAGAGCTGAAAGATATGCTTGTGTCTAGATCCTCCATCTAACCTGTCTATGTCTCCTTCCTTAGTAGGCACCTACTAGAGGTAAAATAAGCCAATTTCTTGCTATTGTACATACAAATATGGTTTGTAGAGACTCGAAATTTCCATGACAGTTTGCTTATAACAGCTGAACACCAGAGGGCTAGAGGAAGAAAAGAAGTAAGCAAGGGCCACTTTATGTGACTTTAATGTCTCACTGTATTTATTGTAAGCATCTTGAGAAACCAGTTGGGATGCAAGGCAAAGAATGTAAAAATGAATGGATAGGGTAAAAAAAAAAAAGGCTTTTTGTGCTGAAAAGGGTTTTCTTCTGAGCTATGCTCACAAATCAAAATCTAGTTGTTATGCTGTTATTAGCCCATTTGTAAGGTGGAATTGGGTGGATGATGAGCAGCATATGGATCTGTGTGGCAGGACTAGACTCGGAGGGATAATCCCTCACTTAAGCAGCATCACTGTGCAAAGAGATTACACGGAGTCCCATATTTTAGGGAAAAGAAAGATGAATAGCAATTTCTTATAGAAAAAAAAGTCTGTGCTGAAATCCTCATCTTCTTTAATATGTAATTGTTTTGAGGTTTCCTGTAGGCGGAGGTTTTGTTGTTGTTAACTGCTGTCAAGTCAACTTTGACTCACGGCGACCTCATGAATGAGAGACTTAAAAGTCACCCCATCATCAACAGCACTGTTCAGGTCTTGAGATTCAGGGCCATGGCTTCCTTGATTGAGTCTGTCCTCTGCAATGTAGTGTTTTTCCTTTCTTCCTGCCTTCTATTTTACCAAGCATTATTATCTTTCCTCATGATATGGCCAAAATATGACAATCTCAGTTTATATATACAGAGGTAGTCATGTTGGCCATATAGCAAAATATAATAACATCCAAAATCCACAAAACAATGATACCTTTATTGGACCAACCAAAAAGCACAAAACACATGTTGCAAGCTTGGCTTCTAGGGAGAATTCAGGCTAGATTTGCTTTTGTTATTGTTATTGTTAGCTGCTCTTGAGTCAGACTCAACTCATGGCAACCTTGTGGATAAGACACCTCCAAGACTCCTTGTGCTGCACTGTACTGCTTAGGTCCTGTAAATTCAGATCTGTGACCTCCCTAACTGAGTCTATCCATCTGGTGTGTGGTTTTCCTCTCCTGCTGCTGCCTTTCACTTTTCCCAACATCCTTGCCTTTTCTAATGTGTATTTCTTTCTCATGGCGTGTCCAAAGTACAACAATCTCAGTTTAATCATCCTGGCTTCCAGGGGGAGTTCAGACTTTATTTGTTCTAGGACCCATTTGTTTGCCTGTCCACAGAATCCTCAATACCCTTCTCCAGCACAACATCTCAGATGAATTGATTCTCTTTCTGTCTGCCTTCTTCAGTGTCCAGCTATCGCATCTGTACATGGTGATGAGGAATATGATGACTTGGACCATCCTAACTTTAGTATTCAGTGTTATTATGTCTTTGCACTTTAGGATCTTGCCTAGTTCTTTCATAACTGCCCTTCCCAATCCTAGTCGTCTTCAGATTTCTTGACTGCAGTGTCCATTCTGATCAGTATTTGATCCCAGTTATGGGAATTTTTTGACTATTTCTATTTTATCATTATCTAGGATGAATTCATATAGATTACCATGGTCATTATTTTTGTTATCTTAATATTCAGCATTAAGCTGAAGTAGCACTTAGCACTTTCTTCTTTGACTTTCTTTACTAATCGTTACAGCTTTGTTTTCTGCTAGTAGTATGCTATCATCTGCACATCTTGTGTTGTTAATGCTTCTTCCTCTGATCTCCCTTCCTCCTCCCTCTGAGTCTAAGCTTGCTGTGTGTATGATATTTTCTGCATACATATTGAACAGATAGGGTGAGAGAATGCATGCATGACTCCTTTATGAATTGGGAACCATTCTGTTTCTCTGTATTCAGTTCTGACTACAGCTTCTGGTCCTCACTACAGGTTATGCATCGAGACAAGAAGGTGGAGTGGTACACCCATTCCTGTAAGAGCAAGCCATAGCTTTTCGTGATATATGCAGTCAAATCCTTTGCTCTAGGTTTGCTCTAGAACCCATATTTATGTCTTTTGAGCAGTCCACAGTACCGTAGAACTCTTCTCCAGCCCCATATTTCAAATGAATTGATTTTCTTCCTGTCAACGTTCTTCACTATCCAGCTTTCACAACCATACATACATATGGGAAATATGATTACATAGACAATCCTAACTTACTATTCAATGATACATCTTTACACATCAGCTTCCCTTCCAAGTCTTTCTTTAAATTCTTGACTGCCATCTCAATTCTGATTAACGGCTGAGCCAAGGTATGAATGTCTTCATTGTCTACTTTTAAATTATGTAAATTGCCTGAGCTCATTATTGGTTTTTTTAATATTCAACAGTAAAACTGCCTTTACACTTTCTTTCTTGACTTTTCAGTAATTGTCCCAAGTCTTTGCTCTGCTCTCCTAGTAGTATGGTGTCATCTGCATATCTTAAATGGCTGGTGTTCCTTCCTCTATTTTCATGCTTCATTTATCCATCCTTTCTTATGTATGATATGTTCAGCATACAAGTTAAATAGAGGTTACTAAAGAGAAAAAATTATTTGTCTTTGGTCACTCTGTGTCTGAATTTTTTTACTTGGCTGAATGTCTATCTCTTGGATATGAAAAAAGGAGAATCAGGCAAAAGCATTATTATGAAAGATATTGTTGTCAACTATGAACCTTTAATTTTTTTTTACCTTGTATCTTCTGTTCAGGCGTAGAATCAGCAGATGAGGACATCTGTTACTGAGAGTTAATAGAGTTCAGGGATTAGAATGCTGTAGAAATGGGGAAAATATAATTTCTCAAAGGTTTCCATCTTCTGAAAACCTGGATAGCTACATACTGGAATTGCTAAATATAAACATCTTCAGATTCTTTATTCTAAGAAATAAATACTAGTGCTAATGTAAATTGCTTATTCTGGAATAAATGCTCCTGTGCGAACATAGTTTTAGACAAAGAATCTTAGTTTACAGTATATTGTACACAATTTTAAATTTTATTTATGTGAGCTTGATAGACCAGAATGTGGAAAACCTATTATTTTGGACTACATCTCTCAGAATCCTCCAGCCTGTCTTGTCAGTGCTCTGTCTATCAAACTATGTCACAGTAAAGTCAATCATTCCTTTATAATGTTCTTCTTGTGTTTATCTTCCTGGGGCTCTTGCAGGGGGTTAACACAGCTTCTTTTAGTTTCACAACAGAAGGCCATATGATTCATATACAGATCTTTAAACTGAACCACGTGGCAAGCTCTTTGTGTGTGATAGCTCTCCTATATTAGCTGGTTTCTCATAGACCTTTGAGAGACAATCTTTACAGAGAAAATTCCCTTGTGACCTTTCAGAGTACTCAGTTATAGTGGTCTAATTCCACCTCAACTGCCCTGGCAATGTTTTGTAGAAACCTGGGATTTGCAGCATACGGAGGGACATTTAGAATTCTTATCCAGAGCACTTTGGTGCTTCAGACTAAACTACATGTCCCAGGATCCCATCGGATGGAACCAAGTCAGCTAAAGTAGAATCACAGTGCTATAATTGTATTGTATGAAAGGGGACATAATCTGCTTTGTGAGTGGACGTGTAAAGTGGTTTGTTATGGGGAGGAATTCACTGTTGCATTTAGACAGAGAACTCCTCTACCTTCCACCAAGAACAGTGGAACAGTTTTGTGATAAAAACATAAGGGAGGCCTAGAGCCTCTAACTGCTATGATAGTACAGTGGTTTGAGTGTTGGGCTGTGACTCTAGAGATCAGAGTTTCATTCCTCACTTGGCCACAGGATGACTTTTGTAGAGTCACACACTCTCAGCCCCCGAAAACTTGGTGATAGTTTCACCTTAGGGATAGAAATGACATTAAGACACACAACAACAAAGATGTTGTCAGCTACCTTAACAAATGAACTTTATTAGTTAGCCAAAGACCATCAGTCATGGATGTGAGGGTAATGTGGCTACAACATCTGTCACTTCACTGATTTCCAGGATCAACAATCTTAGCAACAGCAGCAAGAGATCTAGTAAGGACTGGTGAATTCCATGTCAGTGAGTTAGCAAACCCACTCTGGATTTTAGGCTCAATTGTAAAATAATTACCCAAGCTGATGATCCTGTTCAGGACTCGAATGTAGTACTTTGGGTGATGTGTTGTTCTTGTGTGCCTTCAAGTCATTTCTGACTTACGCTGATCCTAAAACTAACCTATTATGGGGTTTTCTTGGTAAGATTTGTTCGGTGGGAATTTGCCAGTCTCTCTGAGACTAAGAGAGCGTGACTTGTCCAAGGTCACCCAGTGGCTTCACAAGGCTGAGCTGGGATAAATCCTTTCAAATTCAGATTAAAACCTGGAGTGAATTCCTTGCTCCACTGACATAGAAGACACCACCTGCCACTGTTTAATTTTAACAAATGCCCCCCCCCCCACCATGTACTTCAATGATTCATCCCAATTGCAGGTCTAACACAAGTGTGACTTTTGTTTTGTAGCATTAACTGACCTTCTTTATTAATCTTTATGCTTAGTTGGTGCTTGAAATGACAGCTGCCGACTCACCTACAGTCCCCCTCTCCCCTGTCCCCCATCTGCCCCTGGGCTTTGAGCTCAGTCTGGCATAATTTAAAGTAGTTTATGGTCAATTTAAAGTTAGTACATTTTCTTATCGAATTCCACCCTTCTCCGCTTGAGTGCTTCTTGTAGGCCCTCTGGCTAGAGAGGTCTGAACAGTTTATGTTCACCTACATGGTGCGGGTAAAGAGGACAAGGCTGGAACTCCAGTGATCTATAACTAAATTGGGAGCTGTTGAGTCTGCTCTGTTTCTGAGGTTCAGAGGAAGAGGGACAGAAATGGTCAACGGAATTGATTATAACCAAATTGACCTCTCTCCATACCAGAACTTGATCCCCTGCAATGAAACTAAAGGATGACTGACTAAAAACAGAAAGGGAGATGTGTTTATTTACATGGGGCAGCATTACACTATGGAATTTGGACTGTGGATTGTGATAGTGGTGGATGTCAACTTGTATCTTTCTGTAGGGGGATTAAATAAATTAAAGGAGTATAAGGCTACTGATTGGTACTAATCACAATTATTATATATTTTATCTGCAGTATTAAAGCAGTATACTAGGGAACATGTGTGGGAGATTCTGTTGCGCTCATGATGCACTTCTTGTGGACTTTCTGGAGCACCTGGTTAATAACTATGGGGACAGATTATTAAGATAGATAAGCCTTTGGTCTGATCCAGTGGAGTTCTTCTTATGTTCTGTTTTCATATCACAGACAGTCTGGTAGATTCCACTGGCAAAAGAATTCATTTCCACAACCAGATTACTGTAGTGTTGTTACTGAACCTGAAATAGAGTTTCAACTTGTTTAATTACTCTGTATGCTATAAATACAGAAGATAAAGTTTGGTTGGATAGGGAAGAAGTTGGGACCAAACAATTCCTTTTTCCCTGCTTATATTATGCAGTTTGGCTTAGTTAACATGTCTTTTACACTGCTAAACAGATGTCAAAATGTTGCTTTAAAGATATCTGAAAGTCCCTCACAGTGTGGGAATGGAAATTGGAAGTACTTGTGCAACAGGTGACCAGAGTTCACACAAACTGTTCCCCATTATAAGACCTAATTAGATCTGTACAAGTTGACAGTTCATTCTAGGGGTTTATTGCATGTAATTTTCACGCCGACCTGGACACAGGACGGGATTGGGCTGGAATGGGTTAAAACTGATTTTACCACATGCAAAATTGCTGCTGTGCTGCCACCCAACCATCACCAATCCTGCAGCAGTGCTCCGGTGGCCAGGTTTGATACTATGGAAACTTTCCATAATGCCAAAATTGGTTGCAAGAGCACTGCTGGAGGACAGATGGTGGTCGGGCCGCAGCGCAGTGATAAACTCCCTGGTCAAGTTTATGGTTTAGGACAATGTGTAGATGTCTATGTGTCTTCAAGTTGCTGTGGACTTACTGCAATCCTGTCTTTTATACTGTTTTCTTAGGCAAAGAATACTCAGAGGTAGTTTGCCATTGGTTTCCTCTGATGGCTCAATATAAATACTATGAGTTATTGTCATTATTACACATTTGGAAAATGCAGATGTTCACCTTTTGTTCTGAGCAGTTACACATACATTAACATTTCCTGCACAATGGCACCAGGAATGGTCTTGATGGATCATAGCATAGCACTTTGCAAACAAGCTCAGCTGCCAGTCTTTAACATTTTGCAATTGGCTCTCACCCTTTGAAGGCTAGTTCTCTTGCAAATCAAAAATCCTGGCATGATTAGTTCATAATGTCTAATGGGTGAGGAGACATCTTAGGGGAAGAACCCAGAAACTAGACATCACAAAGAATAGTCCCCCCATCAACAGTGGGTGACAGGCCAGATGAAAATCCTTGTGTGCAGGGAGGCTTAAATTCCAGGACCAGATTGACCCATAATCATGTCTTTTGTCAATACCAGATTGCTGTATACCTGAGCTCTTGTTTGGAACTTAGAAATGAGGCAATTTTAACTGGGGAATTATTTTGTGGAATGACACAATGATTTATAACATCATTACTCTTTTCTACTTTATGTGTAATGAGTCACGTTTACATATTACTTCTAAAACCGGGGTTGGCAACATGCACCAATTTTGGGTCTATCAGACCCTCTGCAGGCTGTAACTTTGCTTCCCAGTGACTGAAAGCCATTACTGGTACCTTGCTGATGATTTTGACTCTCCCTCCCCCTCGATTTGGGGTGAAGCCCCCTAAACAGTTTGTCTATTTTAATATTTATGTCCAACCTTATAAAATCTCAAGGTGGTGTACAATAAAATAACTTTAACCAATTTAAGCATTATATAAGAACAGAAAAATAACAGCAATGAATAGGCTAAAAGCATATTAAATAAACTGCATAGTTAGTTGTTGTTGTGTGCCTTCAAGTAATTTCTGACTTATGGTGCCCCTAAAGTGGACCTATTATGGGTTTTTTTTGGTAAATTTCTTCAGAGGAGTTTGCCATTGCCATCCTCTGAGGCTGAGAGCGTGGAACTTGCCCAAGATCACCCAGTGGGATTCATGGCTCAGCAGGGATTCGAACCTTGGGTCTCCAGAGTTGTAGTCCAGCACTCAAACCAGTATGCCATACTGGCAAGCCATTAAAATCAGCTTTAGATGATTTTATAGCCAAACTCAAGTGGCCAGGGGGTGTTCTGTGTGGGGAAACCACAATCTTCTTGGCTGAAAAAAAATCCAGGGTCTATGTATATCTGGGGTGGGGTGCCTGGGTGCATCAAGGACTGTATGGGGTTCTCCCAAGAGCAACACATTCCCATCCAGCTTCTAAACCATTGTTTTGAGTGTGTCATTAGGGGTAGATTTGGAGCAATTTTTAAAAGTCCATCAGTTAACAAAAAGGGAGCATGTTAAAAACTCGTAACAAGCATTGAACCAAAATGTTCCCAAATGATTACTAACACTAATGCCCCGTGCTTTAAAAATAAGATTCAAAGTTCTGTTGTCTTCAGACATTACACTGAATGCCTGGAGGGATGAGCAAGATAACACTTTTATCTCCACTAGAGATGTTTAACATCTTGTGTGTCAAGATTATGCTCCACACATAAAACTTGGATATATGAGGCTCCAGCCTTTCCAAATTCAATGTAATGTGTTTGTACATAGAGAGCCAGTGTGGTGTAGTGGTGTGAAGGTTGGAGTACAACTCTGGAGACCAGAGTCCAAAGGCATACAATCCATATTCCCCATTCACTTATTCAGAGTAACATGTGGAAGGGGTAAGGTGTGGGAACTGTATTAATGAATATGTGGAGAAGGAATGGTATTGCAGATGCTTTGTTTGTCATGTCATGTCGCATGTACACAAAACAGTCATCCCTTGATCTTTCAGTCATCAGCTAAAGAGCATGTGCATATGAACTATCCTTAGGAATCAGCTGCTGAAATCTGGTTATATTGCCAGGGCTTTGGAATAGTCTTTTAGTTTATATTCATGAATAGTGGTAGAGGAAACATCAAGGTTATAGAGGAGGAACCCCTTGCTAGATGCTTTACAGGAGCACTTCTCAATGTGGTGGTCCCTGGACTGGCCTCAGTCTGTGAGCCATCAGCTGTTAATTTGTGGAGAGTTTCCAGGAAAGAAAGAAAGACTTGTAGCCAAAGGGCACAAATATGGAGCCAGGCCCTGGCACATTCAGAAAAAAATTGCCAGTACCAGACATCAGATACCTTAAGAGGCACTACCTATAGAGTATTAATTACTCTATGGTCTTTGTGACATACAAATCACTGGTTCTCAATTTTAGGTCCTCAAGATGTTTTGGATTTCAGCTCCCAGAATCCCTGACCATTGGCCAAGCTGGGTGGGTTTTCTGGGAACTGAGGTCTAAAATACCTGGCAGACCAAATTCTTAGAACAACTGTTTTAAACCATCTTTTTTTTATTGTCCCTGAAACAGATGCCTCTGTGTTATCTTTACTAAAGAAAAGACCTAGGTAATTTTCCCCCTGGTGTTTTCTTTTAGAATCCTTAATATATAAAACATACATATTACTGTCAGTTCCTGTCAGCCTCCTTCATCCACCCTCCTTTTTGAGTCTGAATTTTTTTCTTCACTAGCTTTCCCCCTTCAGTGTGATTTACAGAGGAAATGTGTTGTCTGAACTCCCACGAGGCATAAAAACAATTTCCTTCTTATTGCCCCCCCTTCTGCTGAGGAAAACAAGGCTGTTAAAATTCCTACAGAATCTGCCTTTTTTGTTTTAAAAAAAGCAGACACCACCATCAAGGATCATGAGTGCAGATGTGAGCTAGTTTTATCAGGGAGATAGGATTTTGTGAGAACAGTGTGCTGAAGGTAGGTCAACTCTCCTGGCTTTTCTAATGCTTACTCCATATATTTTTCCCAGTCCCCTGGAAACATTGATCTCTGTCAAGGAATGGAGAGCTTTGGTTGCTAATGGAAGATAAGGGTCAAATTTAAGTAGTTTTATTTAGGGCCATTAAGTTGCCAAATCCTTACAAATTTTGCACTGGATATATAGCAGTGATTATCATAGAGCAGTGGGAAAAGGCTAAAATTTGAGACCAATGAGGATTTAGTGAGGAATTTTTCAGGGGAGAAGATAACAGGGGAGATTTTAGCTCCTTCCACTTGTTCAGTTGTTCAAGCATCCCACTGTCACAGCTATTTCTAAAATGGGCCAGTTTCCCTCCTCGTCCCAATTTCCCCCTTTGTCCCCTGCTTCTTTCGGTTGCTGCAAAACAAGTTCAGACTGTAAAAGTAGTTTGCACTCTTCTGAGTAGAGAGAGAAGAGGAAC
The DNA here is from genome assembly GCF_019175285.1 of Sceloporus undulatus. Lineage (NCBI taxonomy): Eukaryota > Metazoa > Chordata > Lepidosauria > Squamata > Phrynosomatidae > Sceloporus > Sceloporus undulatus. Next base: position 80,582,321 of record NC_056526.1, on the reverse strand, counting down.
ACAATCTTCCCTTTCCCTGTAGATGCAGGTAAAAAGATACTGTTGCAGCCTCTCTATGGACTTAATCCGATGGGGAAAAAAGACAAGAGCATAGTGCTATGCTCCTGTCAATATTGTGCAATAACACTAAGATTTTCACATGATGACACCATAGTGCGATTATTCTGTGAATAAAGTGGCAAAATTGCACCACTTTTTATTCACAAAACTTTCCCGTGAATAAAAGGCAGTGTGATTTTGCTGTGTTATTCATGGGATAAATGCATGATATTGGCGATGTGGTGGGAAAATCTTCAGGTATCCACTCAGGGTCTTGAAATGTATCCCCCATGAATAAAGGGACCTACTACACTACTATGAAAGCACACAGGCCAGAGTAAAGCCTTGTAGATTCTATTTCTCTATCCCTATCTATGTATACAGTGGACCCTTGTTATATGCTGGGGTTCCAAGTGTATAACAAAATCCGTGGATGCTCAAGTCCCATTAACTATAATGACATAGCAAAATGGTATCCCTTATAAAAAATGGAAAATCAAGGTTTGATATTTGAAATTTATACTTTTTGGGAACATTTTCAAACCGTGGATGCTTGAATCTGTGTATAAAAAATCCATGTATAAGAAGGGCCGATTGTATTTCCATAAACACATGTTGAATTTCTGAAAAATCTCCCTCAAATGTCAGATCTTTCAGGAGGTTACCTAGTTTACTCATGCAAATAGGATGATAGAGAATGGTTCTTTTTCTCATGGTGCAAAAACAAACACCAAAGAGCAAGGACCGAATTAGATGAGAAACCAACACATCTCTCTCCAAGGCTACTGCCTGCCTGCTTCCTGCTGAGTAGGACCATCTGGATACTTGCAGGAGCAGGTTTCAGATTATCCCAAGATTGAGGCAGTAGCTGGTGAGCATCACCTACTCCCCCTGCCTCAAAGGGACATAAGGGGCTGCCTGGATGGAATGAGCATATTTTGGCAGAAGCATCACTATCACTCCTGCAGGGAAGACCAGTGCTCCTGCAGACTCAATTACTACCAAAAACCATATCACACTTGTTTTTTGGAGCATTAAGGGCACTGGTAGGGGATGCTTGTGTGTGCGTGTGTCAGGGCAGAAACGGATTTTACCACACATCTAAGCATCCCCCAAAAGGCCCCGTTCCGTTCTGGCAATCCATCCTTCTTCAGTGCTGACGGGCTTCATTTTGCTCGGTCGGAAGACTTCCGACCAGAAGATTTCACATGCCTCAGCACTGAAGGAAGATGGATTGTCAGAATGGAACAGAATGGGGCCTTTTGGGGGACGCTTAGATGTGCAGTAAAATCCGTTTCTGCCCTGAGACGCGTGCACACGAGCATCCCACCAGTGCCCTTAACGGTCCAAAAAACAAGTGCAATAAGGTTCCAAGATTCCTGCAGAGAGACCTGTTTCATCATTCTGTTAAGCAACCAATGAGGATTTTGTTTTCAGTGTGGTGTAGTGGTATGTGCACTGGACTATGACACTGGGAGAACAGGGTTTGAATCCCTGCTCAGCCATGAAAACCCATTGGGTGACCTTGGGCAAGTCACATTCTCTTAGCTTCAGAGGGAAGAAATGCCAAAGGGAAATCCCATCTTTTGATGAAGGGCAGGGCTCTGAAATTGCCCCTTTAGGTCTTGTGATCTGGGATGCGGTGGGGAAGGAGACGACCCTTGATGTGGGCCTGGGGGATTTGCTCTCACTTTTAACTCCTGAAATGGGGAAGGTTCCCCAGGTTTGCCTTCCAACTATTGGTTTGCCCTCAGGGCTCAGGTGTTTTCGCTCAGGGGAAGTGTTGATTCCTGGCCTCAGCTGATCCTGCACTAGGTTGTTACCCACTTCCTTCTCCTTTCCAGGTTCAACAAAGTTTAAATAGGTTAAATAAAGTGGGCCTTGTTCAACCCAATTCTCTGTGTCTGGCCTCCTTATTCCATGACTGGTCCTTAATGAAGCAACACATTTGTGATTTCTACTGCAGGGAGACTGTATTCTGCCTCTAGGGTTCTTTCAGGAGCTATTTCTGATTTTAGTAAATACTGAAAAGAGAGATGGTGTTGTGCCTTTTGAAAGGACCAAAAGGCCATCTCATCCAGCTTGCTGCTGCAAGGCAACCTGTCAATGTGACAGCAGCTTCTCTGAGAGCAACCAATGCATTTCAGGCTTTGTATCAGTGTCTTATTTCAAGCAACAGCTTGGTTTTTGAACCTTATTAACTGTGCAGTGATTAAAACTTCAAAACATTATCTTTTATTTAGCATAGTACAAGGGCAGCATATTCTAATGAAGAGCAGTGGATGTTCTGACACATGTAATACATTGTTTTCTCATGAACTTGCTCCTTATTTTGGAATTGTTCAAGTGGCAACCTTACATGCCAGCATCTGCCATAGTTATGCTGCAGGAAGGTGTGTTCAGAGCAAAGCGGTCCAGAGGAATCAGGCAAGTAAGTCAAGCCAGTTGGAGTAAGCAGAACAGATTAAAAAGGGAAAAGTTTGCATGCAAATTGTCACAGATAAAAGGCCCCTGACATCTGATTTTTTAAAATGCAACCTCATTAAAAAAAAGTAAAATATAAAATATTCTATTTAGACAACTGGTAGAAACATCCATCTTCTACTTACTTTAGCTCCAGATACAAGAATGTTCTTAAATGCAGAGCACAGAACAAGTGTATTTGGGTAGAATAAACATACCGTATCTACTTGACTATAAGTCAACCTCATGTACAAGTCGAGGGCAGGTTCTGGGACAAACATTGTGGATTTTGTGATCCATGAATAATTTGAGGTTACTGTCTGTCCCTGCTTCAGTAGCTGTTTAAAGATCTCTGGCTACGAGGGGAGAGGAGTGTGTAGGGGGACTCAGACGGGGAGGGAGGCAAGCATTCATTCACTCTCTCTGGGGCTGTGCATGCTGATGGGAAAGGCCGGGTTAGGGGCGGAGTCGGTGTGTAGCATCCATATGATGCACGCCCCAGCTCCACCCCCAGGGTGGCGTGCGGCACCATGGCAGCGCCACAGGAGGGCCGTAAAGCCACGGTGCTGCAGCTATCATGCTCTTTGCAGGGTGCAAAAAGGATCCACTTTTTGTACCCTGCAAAGACCAGATCAGGGGCACAGCATGCAGTCTGAACAGCTCCTAACTCTCTCTCTCTGCCCTTGCCTCAGTAGCTGTTTAAAGATCCTTGGCTATGAAGGGCGGGCGGGCACTTCTTTTAGGAGCTTTTTAAACAGCATTACCATGTTGCCCCATATATAAGCCAAACCCAGGATTTTGGAGTCCATTTTTGGGCGTAGATTTCTCCACTTTCAGTCAAATATATATGGTGTGTTATAGAATCATAGAGTTGGAAGAGACCACAAGGACTATCTAGTCCAACCCCCCCCCCGCCATGTTATCATTTGTGTTACCATTTGTGAATTGATGAACACAGATAATGTAAACATGTGATGTCTAACTCTGTGATAAATCCTACACATTTATATATGGTAGGATGAGAAAGAATCATACCCTCAAACATGTTGCAGCAGAAAACTGGGACACACAAGTCCAAGCAACAGCAAAATGTGGTCAGGATGAAAAAAGTAATCAATGAGGAAGAATACACACAAGACTAGGGAGGCTTTTGTTTTTGCCTGAGCCTACTGGAAAAGGCAAGCTTCACCCTCTTTCTGTGCTTTCCTCCTATTGATTTAACCAAGACCCAGTCTGCACTGAAGAAAGAAAGTGTTCGCCCCCTGTTCTCACAGAGAACAATCTGGTTGATGCAGGACCCAGTCTTCTGTTCTGTTGAGCACTTTCTGGATGATGTATAGCCAGTTCAGCACTGAACCTGAGCTATAACACCTTTAACACATATTTTAGAAACTCACGGTTTACTCCAGTGCTATCCAGAAGAACAAGAGCCCTCTCTTGTGATGCCAAGAAGTTGTTCACAACGTGTCTTGCCTGGGCACTGCTAGCACAAGTTGCTTGCTCTGAGGTCAGAATGAGGCATCCAGTCATTTGATCGACACTGGATGCCTCATTTTGATCCCAGAGTGAGTGATATGCACCACCAGTGGGAGTGCTGGGTGACACAGTGAGATGCACATACAAACAGCTGCCTAGCATCGCAATGGAGGGCCCACGTAACACAGGGACATCAGGGCAACTTTGGGGCTAGAATACTCTGGCCTGTGCAGACACCACCCAAGTGGAAACTACTTTTGCACTTGGAATTCAGTTTGAAGTAGTTAAATTAGGCTGTATCAATAGAAGTATAGTGTCTAAGTCAAGGAAAGTACTGTACTAGTGCCACTCTATTCTGCCTCACCTGGAATACTATGTCCAGTTCTGGGCACCACAATTCAAAAAGGATGTTGACATGCTGGAGCATGTCCAAAGGAGGGGCGATCAAAATGGTGAATGGTCTGGAAACCATGCTCTATGAGGAACGACTCAGGGAGCTGGTTATGTTCAGCCTGGAGAAGAGAAGGTTAAGAGGTGATATGATAGCTCTGTTTAAATATTTGAAGAGGTGTCATATTGAGGATAGGAGCATGCTTGTTTTCCACTGCTCCAGAGAATAGGAGTTGAAGCAATGGAGTCAGACTACAGGAAAAGAGATTCCACCTCAACATTAGGAAGAATGTCCTGACAGTAAGAGCTGTTCAGCAGTGGAACATGTTACCTCAAAGTGTGGTGGTGTCTCCTCCTTTGGAAGTTTTTAGCATAGGCTGGATGGCCATCTGTTGGGGGTGCTTTGGTTCTGTGTTCCTACATGGCGAGGTTAGACTGGATGGTCTTTGAGGTATCTTTCAACACTATGATTCTATTAATTAAGCTGAGCACAAAGTGGGAAGAGGAAAGAGATACTTGAACATTTTAAAAGCTGGTCTGGATGGGCCCTGGGAGAAAATGACTGGACAGAGAACTTCTAGTTAGGTTGGATTCAACTGGGTCTTTCTGATCACAGCTCAGCATTTCTGCCATTTCACTATGCTGGTTCTTGGAGTATAAACAAAGGACCTCTGGTTGTTCTAAACTGGAGAAAGTCTGACCACTGGGCTTGAACTCAACAATACTTAAAATATGTAACTCACAGCTCTTTTCTGGAATTGCCGCTATGGCCCTATTTGGGATTCTCTGACTAGATGTTAGCAATCTCTTTTTCTCCTTGGTTTCCTCTGACAGTGGTATTTGCTGTTATTTCCAAAGGCCTCATTAGTTGTGATTTGCTGCAGCTTGACAGTTTAACATGACAGGCTTCCAAGGATGGAATGTTAATGATGAGGCTTCTTGGGGGCATTTTGTTCTGATTGTGTTCTGCCTATAGAATCCTCCCATTGTTGTGATCCACTTCACGTCCCTTCTGTGCTATGATTAGTACTCATCTGTATTTCTAATGACTGAAACATCGCTTTCAGAGATTGCCACTCGGTATCTTCTTCACAAGGGTCCCAGCTTGGTTAAAGGAACTCTTCTCTGAATGACATACAGTGCAGTTGTTCATTATATACAGAAAGGGAATCATGCTTGAAAGAGATGTCTTCAGCAAAATAAGAGTTGTAGTTAACCAAGAGTTGCCTCACAATGTGAGTCTTCATCAAGCCTCCAAATAGTCAGATACTGGTTTATGTAGTGTGGTGAAGGCTGGGTCCACCCTGCAGAAATAGTTTGACACCACTTTTAACTGCCAATGCTATGGAATTCTGGGAATTGTAGTTTTTTGTGGCACCAGAGCAAAACTACAATTATTATTATTATTATTATTATACAACTTTATTTCTAGAGTGCTGTAATTATACACAGCGCTGTACAAAGCTGGTAAAATTAAGGAGTATATAAAAGCCTGCCCAAGGCGTACACTCTAAGATAATAACAATTAAATAGAAGGATAGATAAAATTACCATGTAGAAAAGAAAAGACAACTTAAAAACATCAAATGTAAAAGCAGATCACATCACATCACAATAAACTACAATTCCCAGAATTCCACAGCATTGAGCCATGGCAGTTAAAGTGGTGTCAAACTAGATTATTTCTGCAGTGCAGATGCAGCCAAAAAGATTATAACTTGTTGGATGGTGATAGTTTTTGGAAGTCTGCAGCTTTCAATTTCAGTTGTTGTGCATTTAATAGGTGTACAGAGACCCACAAGAGCCCTGGTCAGAACATTGCAGGGGAAATGGCACTGTGCATACTTGGTTCTATTTGTTTATTAAATTTATATCCCAAATTTCCACCAAGAATGGTGCTCAAGATAGTAAACACTAATAAAATATAGTTTACAGACAAAATCATAATTAAAGTATACCATTGAAACAAATAAAATGAAATACAATTAAAAACAGAACAATAAAAGAAATGTACAGCACCGAATCAATTAAATTCTTCTTAGTAATAAACCAGGTTAAATGACAAAAACCTGAATAAAAATGCCTTTGGCTGTCTCCAGATGGGTTTTTTAAAAATTCAAAAACCTGGAAGGTTTTGTATTTCCTTTCCAATTTTATTTTGGCGATCCACATTATGTTTACTATATCTCATAGTATTTCTCAGGAGTTCCCTGCATTACCAAGGACATTTCATTCGCATTTGCTGGTTAGTTTAAATTAACCCAGTATTTTCCTAAGTGAAATTTTTTTGTGCTTGCCTTGTGAGATTATACTATCTATCAGGCAATAAAGATGCCCATCTCCATTAAACACAGCTATTGTTTCAGGACACAGATTCAACAGAGATCAAGTGAGGGAAAGCGAAACATTAGCACTAAAACAAGGTGATCTTCATGCTTAACTAGTGTAATATTGCTAAAGTACGTTTGCACTTTGACTACGGCATAATTCCTGCATAATAATTTTAAAAAGCTCAATGGAAATGGGTGAAAATCAGTTTCTGAAATAGTCTATGAACTTGGTATCCTTCACACTGGACAGTTAGAGAATAATAATAATAATAATAATAATAATAATAATAATAATTTGTATTCCTCCTTTTCTCAACTCCCCACTTTAACTGCCATAGTTCTGTCCAATAGAATCCTACAAGCTGCAGTTTAGGGAGGGATATTTAGAGTTCTCATCCAGAGCACTCCAGAACCTCAAAAAACTACAAACTCCAGGATTTCATAGGATGGAATCATGGCAGTTAAAGTGGAATAATAGTATGACTCCTGTACCTACAAGGGATACAACACATCTCTAGGAATCTGTAGGTCATCCAGCTCAACCAAATGGTCACCTTCTGCAGGAAGCATGCCATAAAACTTTGAAAGGGACAGTCCCAATTAATTCTTTCTCAACTCACTTTTTCAGCTGCTTTAAAAATACCCCAGGTTCTCTCTCCTTCCCCCCTTTTCCCCTTTGCCCTAAGTTTGCTTCAAACGGTGCAAACGGTGCAAAGTGCACACATAGTTTGTGCTCAGTTAACTCAGAAAGAGGAAAATCAAGCAAGTCACATGCTCTCAGCCTCAGGGAAAGGCAATGGCAAACTTCCTCTGAACAACTCTTGCTAAGAAAACCCCATGATAAGGTCGTCTTTGGGTTGCCATAAGTCAAAAATGACTTGAAGGCACACAGTAACAAATGGTGTTGTTTGTGGGAAAAGAAGATTAAGTGAAACCCAGGATTGTGCCCTTCCTCATTCACATGCTGGAGAAAACAATTCCAAGAGGGGGAAACTTGGCTAGTTTAATATCAAGAAGTAAAGGAAGTGTCCCTAATTTAATTAGTATTCCCCTTATTAAATGCTTACAACGGAAGCCTTGGGACTGACATTTGAAATACTACCTTTCTATTTCCTTTTCATAAGGCACATATTTGCCTCTGTGTCCTAAAGAAATCCCAGCATCACATAGTCTATTCAGCTGTAGCCAAGAAAGTGCTCTGGTCGGGACGTGCCTTTGACAGCATTCTGTCAAAAGTTTCCCTACAGGCAAAAAACTTCATTTTAAATTTCGTGACAGAAATAGTTTCCAAAAATTTGCATTCTACAAGCGTGCTTTTTGGAGCTGTGTATGTGCACATGCATATGTATGCACATGTGTGCATATCTGTGTGTGTCTTCCTATGTGTCTTCAAGTCAACTGTTGATCTATGGCAACACTGCAAATTTCATAGGCTGGCCTAGATCCACGTGCCATGGCTAACTAGAGCAGACTTTTTAAAGCAACAGTTGAATGGTATGTCCAGTTCAAAAATCCACATTGCCCAAAACCAAAAATGCCCAAAATTCTCTTTGTAAGCATTTGAAATACACATTTGTTTGTCAGATGAAGATGGTAAAAAGCATGTAATGGAAAGGGTTGGAAGTGGAAATGATTTATGTTACAGTCATGGACTCTGCATGTTATTTTGAGATGGTATGCAGGAAGAGTTTGCAGCCTATCAAAACAGCTTCATCAGATCCCACTCCCAAAGAGCGTGAGCTCACTGGGAACAAGAAAGTGTATATTAATCCCATTGTTAACTGCAAACCCCATTAGTTCATTGATTCTATTCTTGTCCTTTGGCATAATAAGGGGGTGCGGTGGATGTGGATCACACCAGGTGACACGCCAGAAGAAGAGTGACACCTGGTCAGGCCCTCCTCCCACTAGGAGGTGAGAAGGAGGAAGTGTGCCCATCCTGGCTTCGCTGCAGTGGCTGCTCCCTCCTTAAGAGGACACTGCTGCTGTGGTGGAGAAGGGCAAGCATGTCTCTCCAGGCTTCGCTACAGTAGTGGTCGCCATGGTGGTGATCACCATGGTGGTGAAGGAGAACGGTCCATGTGCCCCTTCCATCCTTCCCTGACTGCCTCACTTGGGGTTTTTGGCCACCACTGCCCCCAGCACCCTCCCTCCATAGCCCAGCACTGCACTGGTTGACACCAGACCTGGTGATGCCACTGTTCTAGCTGGGACTAGAAATTAGATTTAGTCCACGATCCTCTTAAAAACCTGAGTTAGCACTGAATGATGTTAATGTTGTGTCGGGAAGGAAATATTGGTTACCCTGGGAAGAGGTTTGGTGGGTAGGATGGAGCAGGCAATGATCAGCATAGTCTGATACAGCACAACATATTAATCTGTCTTGAGTTATTTGATTGTATTCATATTAATACAATAAATTTTCATTTAATAAAATTTGAATATGCTTACAGCTGGAACAGGACACAAGTAGTCCTCCATATGTTGCTAGACTGCAGCTCCCATCATTCCTCACCAGTGACTTGCTGGGTACAGCTGCTAGATCTGGGAGGACTTCATGATCCCCAGCCTTGAGTATGTTAATTATCCAAAGGCCTTGGTAGTTATTGACTGCAGCACTAAATATTTGAACATTCAATTCCAAAGCACACACACGGACAGAAAAACATCTAGTTTGTCATGTTGCTTTAAAGATTTTCCATGTTCTTTCAATTTCTGAAATATAGGGAATTGACAACTCTTGAGGGTCATGTTCTGAATGGGAGAACTCCCAAACACACACACACGTTTTAACATGTTGTTTTAAAGATTTTCCATGTTCTCTCAGGACTTCATCATACTAGGCTTGTAAGGTGCTATAATCTTATTAGTCTAGGAAATGCAAACATACTGGGCTGAGGATAGTCATTATTGCATAGCTCTTCCAAATCGCTATGGTGCTCCTTCTGTTTTAGCCTCTGCCTTCTTCGTTCCTCATTTTTAGCAGAATTGCATGATCATGGCAATCCATTAAGAAACAAACAAACAAACCAGTAAATAAATCAAAAGCAAAGAAATGGAAAAAAAGAGAAGAAAGACAGTCTGTTTGTGAAAGTGAGAGGGAGGGGCCATAAACACATCCATGCGCACTGCATTACTGCCCACATATTGGAATTGTAGCAGGAGGAACTTATCACACATGAATCAAAATGGAAAAGCAGTGTGATTGAGCGGCATTGATGGAATTTGCCCATTAGTGAGAAGTGGTGTTTCAGCAACGGATGGCCTACAGACCAGCTACTGGACAGACAGAGCATCATGTGGTAAAGTATGGCCATAGACACTACTATCCTGCTCTAATTCCAGTTCTGAAGCCTCGTGTGATAAAAGTTCTGTTTCCAAAATTTGGGGAAATGACATCTCTTAAGGGTCATACCCTGAATAGCTATGTTATTTATGCAACAATATGTCTATGTCTATCATATGGTACTCTTTGTTGCATTAGACTCAGGTTCATTAGGAAACTGTGTGGCTGTCAGTGACAGAATGATGGATCTAAGTCATGGCTTATTCTGCTCACTGGAAGTGCTGCAATGATTTTAAGCAGCTGAAGCATTCATGCAATTGAAGCTGTTTTCATGTCGCAAATCCTGAACTGGCAACCAGTACCATAAACACAGACTTGTGTAGAAAAGGGAAGGTCATATAGGGGTATAGAAGATTGTGTAAATGGGGGACATATGGTGCTGCATCCACTATTTGGTCCTTGCAGTAACAATTATCCACTGATTTCACTGGCAATTGGTTCTCTTAGCACAATGGTGGCACTACACTGGCATGGATTTTCCACACTGTCATATATTCAGGATGAAATAGGCTTGCCATCCCCACAGGGAGAGTGGCTTAGGAAGATGAATCTTTGAATTCTGCAAAAGGTTTAATTTCATATATTTCTGACTCAAAGTACATATGAATTGAAAGTTAGACCAAACATTCATCAGTGAAAATGTTAATTAATGGAAGGCACTGATTTCTAATGTCTGAGGCTTCTGCCACAGTGCAGAATTAATGCAGTTTGACGCTGCTTTAACTGTCATGGCTCCACCCGATAGAATCTGTAGTTTGCTATGGCACCAGAACTCTCTAACACAAAAGGCTAAATATCTCACAAAACTACAAATCCCAGAATGTCATAGTATTGAGCGATGACAGTTAAAGCAGTGTCAAATTGCATTAATTCTGCAGTGCAGATGCAGCCTGAGGTCAATACCTGAGTGCAAAATGAGATATTTTTTAAAACGTATCTTCTTTTTGCTATGACTTTGCCAGTAAGTGGCGCTGTATGCACAGTTTTGTAATCTTGAGATGTCGTGATCATCATTTGAAAGGGTTTGTTTTTTAAAGGTGAAAATGGTCTTCAACAAAATTGCAAAAATAATGTCCCACTTTCCTGCATATGCCAGGAAAAAATTAAAAATACACATGAATTTGTTTAAGGACACCCCCTCCCATCCCAATATTAACTTATTTATTGGGACAAACATTGGAAGGGAGCAAGAAGTAGAATAGACATTCTCTTCTCATGCGTACAACTTAACATATAAGAAAAATGACTAAATAGGTTCCTCTCACAGCTGGGTTGCTCACAGTATTACTGCCCTTACCCCTAATATTCTAGCCTGCAAAGAGTGGTGGGACAACACATAGGCAGATTTTATGTTTCGTTTTGTTTCCACTCTGTCATGTACAGCTATGTCACTAGTGTGATGTACTGTGATACAAAGAGGTAGGTCTGGATTCAAATGTTGCTCCTGATTGATGGTACAATTTCACTCTTTAAGGACCAGTGCTACATCAAGGTTGATGATGTAGAGACAAGAGAGGGGTGAGAACTCAATCTGCTGGAATCAGAGCTGCAGATGCTGAAACCAGGGAGGCAGTCCAAGCAACATCAGAGTGTGGTCAAGTTGATACAAGTAATTAATGAGGACAAACACACAAGCTAAGAGAGGCTGCAGCAGTTTGCTTTTGCCTGAGCCTACAGGGAAAGGAATGATTCAGTCTCCTCTTCACTGCCCCCTGCTGAGTTAACTGAGTGCAAATTCATTTTGCACTTTTGAGTTCAATTGGCAGCAATTGGAGTAAGCCAGGACAAAGGAGAAAGGTGCGAGGAAGAGAGAGAAACAGGCATTTTAAGAGCATCTGAAAACAAAATGGGATGACATAGGATTAATTGGGATTGTCCCTGCCAAATTGGGACAGTTTTTATGATCCTGTTGAGTGGAACTTTTGCCTTACTGGGCTGCTAGCTGCAGTATCATCTTTTGGCCACCATCTGTTCCACAGTGATAATGAAAATCCACTAGTTCTTCAGTTGAAAACCCTGCCATCTTGCAGTCCACTGTTAATGCAGCCAGTCCAATTACAAATGACATATATACTCAGGTTCATTAAGTGGAGCCAAGTGGAAGCATTAGTAGAAATCAATTGAGCTCACATTTGGATTAGGTTTCAAAGATCAGTTCCTGGCATCTCTTCTTAAAAGGTCCTAATTGGCAAGAGGGAAGGGAGGGGAAACCAGTTTTGGAAGCTGCTGTATTTGGAGGAGGCTCAGACTGCCCATCTGTTTGTACCTTTTCTGCACTACAGGTTCCAGAAACCTGCAGCTAGCATGGCTTCAGCTCTCTACTCCAAAAAAGTAACTTTCAAAAGCCTTGGTCTGTATGCCTGAGTAACTTACATTCTGCAGCACTCAGACAGCTAAACCGTGTCATACATATCAACAACACAGATTCACATAAAACAATTTTCTACCCTGGCCTTTCTCAAAGTCAGGTAAAGATGCCTAAGGCACTGTATGTGCCGTACTCTTCAGGAAAGTGAAATAAATATTGTTGCTCAGCTGCAGGAGGGAAATAAATGAAGATAAGGTCAGAGTTTCTGAAAAGTTCTATATAATGCGCTCTTTCTCACTCTCTCTGGGGGGGGTAGAGGAGGTGCAACCGAGGCCTAAGGGTTGGGAAACTGTGAAGTTAAAGTGTTTATATATTATAGTTGAAATATGTGAAAATTCAATGGGACTTAGTACTCCCAGTTAAGTGGTCTCTGGTTAGAGTGCAGACTTAAAGGCAACTTCACTGGCTGCAGTGCTCAAATGCTCTTCGTTCATAGTAAGATCAGATATGATACAGCAGTCTGTTTCGAGCCCAGTTTGAAGTGTTTGCATCTAATTCTTCTAAGCCACACTTATATCTTTTATAGCTATTTATTTATTGTATTGGTATGGGCCTTCAAGTTGTTTCCACCTTATGGTGACCCTAAGGCACCCCCTTGCCTGCTTTTTTTGGAGCTGAGCATGTGTGACTCAACCAAGATCACCCAGTGGGTTTCATGGCCAAGCGGGGAATTGAACTCTGGTCTCCAGACTCATAGTCCAACACTCAAACCACTATACAATGCTAATGTATTATTAGTTATACATACATTCTGCATTTACAAGGTGGTGTCCATGGTTCCTCCCTTCTTTACTCTAAAACAATTTTCTGAGGTAGGTCAGGTGGAGACAGAAAGTGATCAGATCAAGATCAGTTTCATGACTCCCAATGTCCATTCCAACATCTTAATCAAAACTCTATACAGCTCTGTTTATGGCCTCTATACCGTCCCACCTTGTAAACACAATGTAAAACTACAGATCCCAGGATTCCATAGGATGGAGCTACAGCACTTAAAGTGAGGTCAAACTGTGTTATTTCTATAAGTGAAGATGCACCTCAAATCTGAGAGGCTGAAGGAAGGCTAATGGATAAATGCTAAGCACGTTTACTAATAATGACACTTCCTTCCTTCTTTTTTATAGTTCCCCTCAGAACTAAAAAGTATAGAAGAAAAGAAAATAGCTTGTAATGTACTGAGTTGTTAAACATCATCATCATCATCATCATCATCATCAGAGACTCAAGGTGGCTTACAAAAGGTGAAACACATATAGCTAAGAATTCACAGCATAGAAAAGTTTAAAATGTAATTAAACAACCAAAGAATTAAAACGTGCTAAGAAATATACACCACTAAAAATGAATGCAACAATTACAAAATCCAATACGTGATGAGAAGCCCATTCCTCCTAAACAATCAAAGGTCTAAAACACTTTTGTAACATTAATGGTAATGATTTACATAGTGAATTATGAGTTATCCAGTCAATTATGATTAAAATGTAGCTTTCCAAGTGCTGATGTTCGGAGGCATTTGAGAACCAGCCTACTGTTTGCACTCCATTACTTGCAAACAATAGTCTCCTAGTTTCTTCAAATGTTCCAGTGTTAACTGTCTTTATGCTTGGAACTATGGAGCACATCCATGGGTAGGTGAGTGGCTGGCATGGAAAGAGAAATCTAAAAATCACTGGAGGGCAAAGACCCTCCCCCACCTGTATTCTTTTGCTTCGTGTTCTCAGTTAATATAACCTTTGCCAGGCAACGCTAGAACAAATCAAAAGGGCAGTGTCTCAAGTGATCTGTGAACAATTTAACCGATTTTTCATTAACCAACAGCTTATGGAGAAGTTGCTAAATTTTATGGCCCATTAGCAGCTTCTGATACTGAAGATAACTATGAAATTCAGGATCTGGCAATTGTGAATCTTGCGCATTTGATAAATCACCTCTTTACAACAGCAGAATATTAGGGAAATACGCATGTATTCAATCTTTCTGAATTTAAGCAAGGTATCCAAATTTAGCAGGGACCTCAAACCTATCTTCCTTAGGCAGAAGGGCATTGTACTTGCTTCCAACCAGTATTTTAAAAATAAATAAATCTCCAAGCAATGAATTTGGAATAGACTGGGCCAGGAATAAGTGAAATATAAACAAATATGAATTGTTAAATAAGGAAGGTATCTCTCAGACTGATTTGGGATGATATAAATAAGCCCAAGTTCCCTGTTTTGTCATTTGCTGACAAGCCTTGTCTGTGGCATCAAAAGGGGAACACAGCACAGATTGCATTTCCATCAACAATCTGTTCAGCTTTACTTTCTGCACAGCATTCCTGACAAATCCTTCTTTAAAGACATCTCAGACAATCATCACCAGGCAGCTAAGACTTTGCAGGTGTCTCCTTATTCCGTTGCCAGTTGGAAATGGCTACCTCTTAAAGGATCCAACACTATGGAGTTATGTTGCATTGGGAACTTCTTGGACATGCTTTCTAAGTACATGAAGAGATGACATTGACTCTTTGACTCAAAATCAAATCAAGGGTTTTTGGATTTTCACTTAATTGGCCTACATTGCCTATGTGCTTCTGCCTACAAAAAAGTTCGGCCATCTAGGGTGTTCTAGTGATTGTATTCCTCTAATGACAATCTGTGCATTAGCAGGACAGGATATGGTTCTTCCTGACTCTGCTGCCTAGATAAATTTACCTGAAAGATATACTTGAATCCCATCTTCTTGAGTCAATAGCCATTTTAGAGCTGACAAAACACATTGTCCAGTGCTTTGAAGGCATTCTACAATGGCTCCTTCCTCAAGAGGATCTGTTGTGAGTGACTCCCATGGAGAAGGGGAAGGGAGTATGGGCATTAAAGACATAAATATTCAAGACTATCCAAAAGACCGTATCTCTTGATAGGAGCCTGAATTTTTAGTTCTTTCCAGGAGGGCTTTCTCTGAAACCCATTACCATTACAGGCACATTTGATGTAAATGTGGGCTAGAGCCTTCTTAGTGACTGCTCCCAAGCTATGAAATTCCTTCCTTGGCAGACGAGGATGGCCCTCTTTCTGCTCTCTTGTTCCTAGCAGGCAAAGACCTTTTGTTTATCCAGGAGTTTGACTATCTGCTGGCCACTCTCCAGAAGCCAGTGGGGTAGTGGTTTAAGTGTTGGACTACAACTCTGGAGACCAGGGTTCTGCTTTGGCCATGAAATGCACTGGGTGACCTTGGGTGAGTCACATTCGCTCAGCATCAGAGGATGGCAATGGCCCTTCTAAACAAATCTTGCCAAGAAAACGTCATGAGTTTGAAATGACCGGAAGGCACACCACAACAGAAAACCATATTTTTTTTTATCATACTTATTATATTTAGCCATCTTTTTAACTGTTTTAAATTGATGGCTGGATTTCTGTTGGTTAGTCCAAGTACACTAGATTCATACAATGAATTGTTGAATGTTAAGTCAAAACATAGATAAATCCTATTGATTCAATGGGCATACTTTAGGTAGGCTGTGCAACAGACTTCAGGCCGATGTTTTTAATATAATTGTCTGTTGTTTTTCAAACATTTGTTTTATCCATTTTTAAACTGTATTTTATTTTAACATTGTGATCTTGAGTACCATATTGGGAGGAAGGAAGTATATAAATAAAATGAAATAAGGGGCATCAATGGAGTGAGTTGGGCAATAGGGATGAAAGAAAAAAGACATCTGATAAGGAAGTGAGATGAAGGGGTAAAGACGTTGGTTAGAGAGGAGATGGCAGTGATGTATCTAGAAGTGCAAAACAGGTGGGAAATGGTTTAAAACTTCTGTACCAGTGTGATACTGTGATTTGAATGTTTGACAAAGATGCTAGGAGTTTGTTGTTGTTAACTGCCATCAAGTCAACTTCATCTTTTAGTGACCCCATGAATGAAAGACCTCCAAGTCCCCCTATCATCAACTGCCCTGCTGAGGTCTTGCAGACTCAGGGCTGTGGCTACCTTGATTGAGTCCATCCATCTGGCATGCCTTCTACCTTCCCAAGCATTATTGTCTTTACTAGTCAGTCATTTTTATTCATGATATGGTCAAAGTACAACAGTCACAATTTAGTCATCTTGGCTACTAGGGAGAGTTTAGGTGTGATTTGCTTTGATACAAGGAGACCAGTGTTCAGATCTTCACTTGGCTGTGGAAACCCACAGGGTAACCTTGGGCAAGTCATACTCTCTCAGTCCTTAGAGGAAGGCAATGGCAAACTTCCACTGAATAAGTTTTGCAAAGTAACCCCTGTGGTAAGTTCATTAAGGGCCACTATAAGCTGGAAATGAGTTGTAAGGCACATACTAATAACAACTTGTGTTTGGTGGATCTGATCCATATCTATTCCTTTTGCTGCTAGTTTGGGAACAAAAAGAGGAGAGTGAATCTTAGCTGCGCATTACAGCATATTGTGCAATCTTGATTGCCAGGCTGCCCTGGTCTGTCCTTCATCATTTAGTACCGTACTTGTTACAGGAGGTTAAGTTGTTCTTTTAAAGGACAACATTCAAAAAGCTGAAGGGTCAACAGCTAGACTTCTTGGAAAAAAATAAAAACTATCCCTCTGCAGTGAAGTAGATGAAAGCCAAAGAAGATCTCTGCAGGATCAGACCAAGGGTCTAACTCATTGGCTGACCTGTTTTCAGTATTGACATCTCTGGCAAACTCACAAGCAAGATGTGAAGGTGACTGTCCAAACGGTGCTTTTGTGCATATTGGAATAGATCACAAGGAAGAGGTCATGGCTTGTTAGTGGATTAAATGCTTTGCTAGCAGAGAGTCACTTATAATCCCTGGTGGCATCTCTACTTAAAAGGACCAGATAGGAAGTGAAAGAAAGAGCCACTGCCTGAGATTCTGAAGAACAGCAACTAATTAGAATAGACAATGCAAGATTAGATGAACAGTAGAGTGACTTGACATAAGTAGTGGCAAGTCACAATATTATGAAGTGCAGATCCTCATCACAACAATCCCCACAGTCACAATCAAAAAATTCAGATCAATCAAAAAATGCAGGATTCAGAAATTTTATCCAGAACTTGGAAGTAATCAAGTTATTTTGACAACCAGTTACTTTCCCAGTAACAATATGGAAGGGGGCTACTTTTATTTTTGCCTGTAATGGCCAAAGCAGCCATTCAGTACTTTTAACTACAGTCAGCCCTCCATTGTCGCAAGGGATCTGTTCCGGACCCCCCTTGCCAAAACAGAGACTCACGTATGAATGGAGTGCATGCCATGGGGGTGCACCCCATTGACAATCACAGACGTCGCCCCTCCATGAATATACAAGATCGCAGACCTTAAGTCCATGAGAAAGGAGGGGCAACTGTAATTAAAAGCATTTCATACTCTTTTCTATGTGTGTTCTGGGCCAGCTTGATTAAAGAGCGGGTGTCACATGTGTGGCAACTCATGTGACCTCTTCTTTGTGGGGTGTTGTACTAGTGAGAAGCCAGCAGCAAAGAACAGGTGGTGGAGAGAGATGAGGAAACTATGGGAGAAAGCTGCACAGGAGACTCAAGTTAGCTGGAGTTATTAAAGGCAAATGTTTAAAAAGCTACCTTGCCTTTCATGTTTGCCACTATTTTGTCCCAATGAAGAGACTGAAACAAGAAAAGAGTCAGTCCACATGCATGAGAGGTATGGGGATGGGGTGTGGGAGAACTGCCTTGCTATGCTGTCTGCTCCAAACAGGGACTCAGGGTGCATGCTTGGAATGGTTGGGTTGATCTATGATGTGAGAAACAGAGTTCAGAAGAAGACAGCATTTTTATCTGCTTGTCTGAGACTGGCTCTAATATGAAATGTAAAGAAAACATTTAGGAGAGTGAGTTGCTTTCTGGACTACAATAACAGTAACAAGTCATGAACTATTGGGTGATCAGAGTAATGAGTTATATGACTAGTTCCATTTCAAAAGTAACATTCCAAACTCTTGTTTTATCTTCATAGGAGCTTTGTTTATTTGTTGTTAGAAAGCTAATAGGTCTTAAATGTTCTTTAGAACAAGAACAAAACAAAATCACCCCAAAATATAAGAGAGACAGTCAAACATGATTTTCAGGCCATTTCAAATAGTCTGGGTAGCCTTGTCAGCAGGCCCCCTAGGCTGAAAATGCTACTGCTCAATGCCAGGTCAGTAAATGGAAAAACATCCTGATCTAGGACCTAATCTTGGATGACCATGCTGACTTGGTTTGTATTGCAGAGACTTGGCTGGACGAATCTGGGGGAGCTAATCTCTCCCAGCTTTGTCCACCTGGGTTCTCTGTACAGCAGCAGTTGAGGCCTGGGGAGCGGGGAGGCAGAGTTGCAATGGTCTGTTGGGATTCCATCTCCCTGACCAGGTGCCCTGTCACACAGACTACTGGGTATGAGTGTGTCTACTTAAAGGTGGGTGGCCAGGACAGAATAGGGATTTTGTTGGTGTACCAGCCACCCCCGCTGCACAACAGGCTCCCCTTCTGAGCTGGCCGAGTTGGTCTCTTCAGTGGTGTTGGAGTCCCCACGGCTTGTTGTGGTGGGGCAATTCAACATCCATGTAGAGACTGCTCTGTCAGGAGCTGCTCAGGACTTCATGTCTGTCATGACAACCAGGGGACTATCCCAAGGAATATCTGGTGCCACCCATGTTGCAGGATACACTCTTGACCTGGCTTTCTGTTCGGGGCAGGATGATGATGGGAATGGAGGAACTCTCTATAGTTCCATTGTCATGGACTGATCACTGTTGGGGTACAACTCTGGAGATCAGGATTCAAATCCTCATTCAGCTGTTTGAACTCACTGGGCGACCATGGGGAAGTCACATTCTCTCAGCCTCAGAGAAAGACAGAGGGAAACCTCCTCTGAATTAGTTTTTCCAAGAAAACCCCATGATAGGTATCCACAAGATCACCATAAGTCAGAAATGAAGGTACACAACAACAGCAACAATATTATTTAATATTATACAGAGGTGTACATTGTCTCCTCTGCACCACATCTCATACAGATTTGGCTTGCTGTTAGTGTAGCATTCTAGATGTTTGTACTTGTGGATGGTAGCAGATGACACAGCATTAAACATCCACACTGATGCGCTTGCCTTCTAATGTATCCTTCCACCATGCAATATTAATAAGGCAGCTCTTGCACGCCTGCCAGCTTATAGCAACTTGAAATACTTTTATATCATCAGAACAGTGTAATTTACACAAAAAAACCCCCTCACAAAACCAAAAATTCCACCCATGTCTCCTGAGAACAGTCTTCAAAGAATGAGCATTGAATTGTTTTCTATATATTTCTCAATGCAGTGTATGGTGTGTAGAGAATTTTTATTACTTGGAAGTTTTTGCTTTTCTCTAGAGTTTGGCTTCTCTAAAATTCACTTTCATTGTAAGCCCTTATTAATGGCTCCCCTCTCTTATGAAACTGTTATTAGGTAGGCTTAATTTCCCAAAATGAAATGGCAGAATCAAAGTTGCTTGTCAGATCTGCCTGGGATATAGATTAATTTAAGTTAGGGATAAAGAAATCCCACTGAACCGTATTGCTGCATCAGTCTGTAAATGAGTTATCTAACCTACTGTAATCTCTCTTCTCCTCCTTAACAATTCTTGGGGGGGAGGGGGGAATACTTGTTTATTAAACATCTCAGGCACAAGGCAGCAAAAATTAAAATCACTGGAGCTTGCATTTATTTGTGAATGTAGCTGAAGTTCGATGTCTATTTACATGGTTTGGAAGCCCCATTTGTTTGTTTGTTTGTTTGTTTATATTGAATTTCTATCCCGCCGTTCCCCCGAAAGGGACCCAAGGTGGCTCAGAATAACAATTTTAAAAACATGTTCCTATAAAAAATTTAAAACATCAGCTAAAAAATATTATAACATTACAAATATTAAAACCACAATAAAAGCACAATACCCATCCCATATAAAACCCATCCCATAACTAAACATTAAAAGCCTGCCCTGAACAGAGCAGTTTTTACCTGCCGCCAAAAGGTCAACAAGAAGGGGGCCAGGCTTGCTTCTCATAGAAGGGCATTCCAGAGGGCAGGGGCAGCCACCAAGAAGGCCCCCTCTTGTGTCCTTACCAGGTGAGCCTGTGATGGAGGAGGGACTGAGAGAAAGCCTTCTCTGGAAGATCTTAGGGCTCTAGCAGGTTTGTATGGGAGATATGGTCTCTCAAATAATCTGGACCTAAACCAAGTAGTACTTTATAAAATCATAACCAGCACTTTGAATTGTGCTCAAAAATGAGCTGGTAGCTAGTGAAGCTGTTTCAACATTTGGTCCCTATAACTGGCCCCAGTCAGCACTCTGGCAGTGGCATTTTGAACACGCTGAAGTTTCTGGACAGTTTCCAAAGGCAGCCCCACGTAGAATGCATTGCAGTAGTCCAAACGTGATGTAATCAAGGCATGTGTCACTGCAGCCAGTTCTGACATCTCAAGGAATGGGGGCAGCTGGTGCACAAGTTTTAATTGTGCAAATGCACTCCTGGCCACTGCTGAAACTTGGGCATCCAAGCTCAGAGTGGGGTCCAGGAGCACATCCAAGCTGCAAACTTGAGATTTAAGGGGAAGTGTAACCCCATCCAACACAAGCAATGTCCCTATTCCCTGATCTGCCTTATGACTGACCAGGAGCACCTCTGTCCTGCCTGGATTAAGTTTCAGTTTATTTGTCTTCATCCAGTCCATTACTGATTGCAGACACTGGTTCAGTAAAGAGACAGCTTCCTTGGAATGAGATGGAAAGGAGAGATAAAGTTGGGTATCATCAGCATACAGGTGACACCTCACCCCGAAATTCCAGATGACCTCTCCCAGCGTTTTCATGTAGATGTTGAATAACATGGGGGACAAAATGGAACCCTGTGGGACTCCACAGACCAGCGGCCATTGAACTGCATAGAGGTCTCATAGCTTATGGAAGTTAATCATTTGAACTACAACAACAACAACAACAACAACAACAACAACAACAAGTTTTATTTATAGACCGTTATTCCATGTTGATCATTGTGGTGTACAGTAAAAATTGCAATGACAAATACAAAATACAGGATAAAAATTGCAATACATAAATAAAACTTATAACAACATTCCAAAAATACACATTAAAACCATACATCAAAACCAGGCCAGCTGATATGCTCGATAATGTTGTACATATAGGGGGAGAGTCCCGATATCAAGGGACATCGGGGAAGGCTTGCCGAAACAGAAAGGTCTTAAGTCTCTTTTTGAAGAGGTCCAGGGAGGTGGAGGTGGAGGTGCAGAGTTCCTCGGGAAGGGTGTTCCAGATCCCAGGGGCCGAGATGGAAAAGGCCCTTTGTGAGGTTGACACATATCTTGTTGTTGGGATCCTCAACAAACTCAATTAGCCAAATCCCGATTATTTGCAATTTTTGATAGAATGAGGCCAAATGCATCCAGACCCTGATGCCTGCAATGCCTGTACTGAATCTCTTTTGTTCCACACAGTGTCCCAGACTGAGGAGGTCAACTGAGAACTTGGCTCAAATGTTGCAAGATGCACATGTTCACACAACCTATATTCACGCATATGCTTTCTATGCTCTTTTTGTGACCATTTTTGCCCCCAGTCCTCTAGATTTGTTGCCCATCTCTGCCAACTTCATGCAGCTTGGTGCAATTTGAATCAGAGAAGATGGAAGGCCACTTTTAGGTATAAACCAATCCTGGCCTTCTAGTCTTTTCTCCTTTTGGAGTTCCCTTTCCAGTGTAGGAAACGGACATGTGAACCAAACTGGAAGATTATATAGCTTCTAACCTGGGGAGGACAAAAGTTATGGCTATACTTTCAAGCAATCTCAAATCTAGACGTTTGTGCCGCATGAACACCATTTCTTGTTGTGCGAATCATTCCACTGAGTGTGCAAACTTACTATGTAACTTTAACTGTATATTTATATACATTTCAGAATGCCAGTACTGGAACGTCTAGACTTGGGAGACTGATTTTTGAAGCTTCTACAGGATACCTTTTGAACGGAGAAGTTCCCACTTTCTTTCTTTAAGTAGTACTGTATATCCAATTAAAAGGACCAGGGGATAAATATGTAATAGAGAAAACCTCTACTTGAAATTCTGGAGACACTGCTAGTTAGAGGCACCAAGACTGGGGTATAGATGGACCATACCCTCCAACTGTCATGGCTTGTCAGAGACAGTCCTGGTCAGTCCTCTGCCATTCTACTTTCTGAGTTGCTTTAAAAATGTCCCATTTTCCCCCTTTATTCTCATCTTACTTCAGTTGCTGCCAACTGAGTTCAGAATGCAAAAGTAGTTTGCACTCAGTTAATTCAACAGGAGGGAAAGGAGAGGCGGTGGATGTAGTCCTACTTTTCCCAGGAGATTCATTTGAGTTTTTTTCTTCATTCAGATCTTCTTAAACTCATTGCATAAATCCTAGGGTTTCTCTGTCTAAAACACTACTTTTGTATGCTCTTCCTCAAGTATCGCTATTGCTCTTTTATTGCTTGGCTACACCCTTTTGTCCTCACTCTGATGTAACTTGGCCACACATGTCCCAGGTTTCATCTGTGACATCTTGGAGGGTATGGATGGACCAATAGTAGGGTTGCCATAATTCTGGACCTCGAAACTGGGACAAATGTAGGACAAAAGTAGGACAAAATTTTCAAATGTAGGACATATTTTGTAAAAATGGAGGACACGCAAAAAATGATGCTTTTTTAAAAGTGTTAATATAAATGCATGTTTCTTAGGCATGATCAAAATGGAGGACATTTTGACATTGTTCCTAGACAGATGGCAGAAATGGACTTCCCTTTCTGGCCAACCTGCCTCCCCCATTCCAAACAGCACATTTGGGCATTGAAGAGGAGGAAGAGTGGAAAAGGCAGAGGAGGAGGAAGAGGAGAAGAAGGAGGAGGAAGAAGAGGAGGAAGTAGAGAGGAAGAAGAAGGGGAGGAAGAGGGGAAGAAGAGGAGGAGGAGAAGAAGAAGGGGAGGAAAAGGAGGAAGAAGGGGAGGAAGGAGCAGAGGAGGAAGAAGAAGAGGAGGAAAAAGATGAAGAAGAAGGGGAGGAAGAGGAGGAGGAAGAGGAGGAGGAAGAAGAAGAGGAAGTAGAGAGGAAGAAGAAGGGAAGGAAGAGGGGAAGAGGAGGAGGAGGAGAAGAAGAGATGGAGAAGAAGAGGAGGAGGAAGAAGAAGATGAAGAAGGGGAGGAAAAGGAGGAAGAAGGAAGAGGAAGAAGGGGAGGAAGAAAAGGAGGAGGAGAGGAGGAAGAAGAAGAGGAGGAAGAAGAAGAGGAAGAAGGGGAGGAAGAAAAGGAGGAGGAGAGGAGGCAGAAGGAGTAGGAGAAAGAGGAAAGGCTCTTTCCCCTGCCTGGCTTTCTCCACCGGCGACGGAAGAAGCCAGGGAAGGGAGTGGGGCCTCGCTGAAGCGAAGCCCCAAACCTCTGCCTGGCTTTCTCCGTCACCAGGGGAGGAAGCCAGGGAAGGGAATGGGGCCTCGCTTTCCCTGCCCCACTTCCCTCCGCACGCGTGCGCGTCTGCCACTGGCCCCTACTGAGGCCTGGGCTGGGCAGTGTTCAAGCCCTCGCCTTGGAGGCGAGGAAGGCGAGCTGGAGGAGGAGGTGGGTTGGCGCCGCAGCAGCCGCATTAGCGGCAGCGGCAATGGCCGGAGCGGGCCCCCAAACAGGGGACCAGGCACGGGTGGGGGCCCAAACCGGACCGTGACCGGGAAGGGCCCCCCAAAACCGTGCTGGTCACGGGGGGGGGGGGCGTGCTATGGCAACCCTAACCAATAGTCTGTTCTAAAATAAGGGAGCTATTGATGTTCCTATAAAATAGAGGTGGGGAAAGTGTGGCCTTCCAACATCAGCTAGATGGTAATTCTGGTCAGGCCTAGTTTAGCCAATGGTGACGAATGCTTGGGAGTTGCAGTTCCATGGAGCCTGGAAGGCCCATTTTGTCTAACCCTGCTTTATAAAACTTTAGGCACAGAAGGCACCGCTGCGTGGAGTTCTCCCTTCTGCTTGTGTTTAATATTCTGAATTGTGGCTAACCAACCAAAATTAATTAATTGTAATTAGAAAGCTAACACAAGCCATTACATGACTCCTTGTATGGGGTAAGGGGAGTCAGGGATAATGTAATGATTTATGGGTACAAAATTGTCTGGTTTCCATGGAAAGGGATTAAGGCTGCAAGAGTAGGAACTCTGACAAAGATATGTATGGCAGATTAAGACTAAAACTGCTTAATGACTCAGATCCTTTGTTTGCTTTGATCTTTTACAGTTGTTCATTCAAACTGAGATTTTCTGCCAAGTCTTAAAAGTCTATAAACTCTCATAGAAAAGGACCCCTGAAGAGTAATTATTGTCACTTTTTGAAGCTATTTTATAATTTGCTATTATCTCTACCCTGGAGTATGATTTAATTACAGCTATGCTGCATGCATTGTATTTGGTCTAGATTGCTTTAATGTGAAACAATACTGTTGATGTGCATCTCAGGCTGATAATGAGCTAGGCCTGTGATTTCTCACCTAAAGTGATACTTTCAATCAGTGCTCCATGGTGATGATGAACTGAGGTTTGTTTTGACGCTTCTTGCGGTTGTAAAAATAATCTCCGCATAACTTGGCAACTTTGAGGAATACATTTTCACTGTGATCACAGGGAATGTTAATAAACCTAGCACAGGCAGGCATTTTTGCAAATTTCTTGAATCTGAACACCTTAAGTTACATCTGAGTGACAAACAGAAGCACCGAGAAGGGAGGGGGAGCTGCATTCTCAGTTCCAAGTGACAGACTCCTCAAACACATATTGTCAAACTTGTTTGGGTAAATAAAAAAAGATGAGTTTTATTTGCAGAAACAATATTTTACATCTGTGCTCCAAAAATTAATATTCAAACTTTACATATACTCAGTTGAAAGCAGCTTGCTTTTCCCACCCCCATTTTAGATATGAATACATGGATGTATGCTCCAGGCTGTCGTGCCTCATTTGTGGAACTGGACTTCCAACATGGTCTTCCTCTTGGAGGTCCAGTTCCACAAATGAGGTACTATAGTAGACCTCCAAGGGGAAGTCCTTGGAAGTCCAATAGACACTGCTGTGAGTTTCATTCCAGTCTCAAGTTAAAACATGGCATTTTCATTAAAGAGTTTGGGGTCCTAATTGATTTCCCCCAAATATACATGTGCATGAGTTTAAATTGTTTTAACCTCTCAAGCTGTTTAGTTGTATATTTAATTAACTAATATTAATGGTTAAAGATACTTTTAGTACGTTCAAAAAAATTTGTAGGCAGCGAGAGGAAAAAGCGATGGATGCAGCAGCCATGAAGGAAATAAAGTACTGGAGAACCAAGGGGAAAAAGAGACTGGCACAATACATTAGTTTGGAGGTGGCATGGGGCCATGCCTGTCCAGATGGCGGACAGTGTTGTGGTGCTCCAGCAGCATGGCATTTATATGCTGCATGCCACAGGACTGCCGAAAAGCTGGTACCGTGGTGGAAAAGCCACCCTTTCTCTGCCTCCAAAAGGAGTGGTGTTTTGCTGCTTCTTTTTGGGCTGGAAAAACACTGAATTGGGGTCTCAGCCCCAATCCAGTGATCAAAGGGGTGGCATGAAGCCATCCTTTTAGGGCCATCTGTACCGCCCCTAAGTTGGTTGGAACTTGCAGATTTTGTCTGTTTTCTCTTTAGCACTCCTTGTCTAGTGCACCAATAAAATTCTGCCTTTTTGTTATGCTATGTATAAACTCCTGCCCAAATCCTTGTCATTAAACAGCATACCAGCATGAATGAGGTTGCTACTTCTTTATGGAAAGTGGCTCTATGCTTCAGAAGAGACAAACACTGAATTCAAAATTCAGACAGAAAGGTGAACCCTTCAAAGGAAAGGGGGAGAGTACAAACATCTTTGGGGCTTATTTACAGTGAAGAATTAAACTGTAACTATGATTCCACTTTAACTGCCAAAGTTCCATCCTATGTAATCCTGGGAGTTGCGCTTTAGAGAAGGGCATTTAGAATAATCAGCCAGAGAGCTCCTCTAGTTCCTGCCCATCTACAAACTTTAAGATTTCATAGGATTCAGCCAGGGCAGTTAAAGTAGAACCATAGCACTATACAGTGGTGCCTCGGGATACGAAATGATCGGGTTACGAAATTTCCGGGATACGAAAAAGTTGGATTGGCAAAAACTGTTTCGGGTTACGAAATATTTTTCGGGTTACGAAATTCATTTCGGCGCGAAATTCAAATGCTGCAAAGTGCAGCTATAGGCTTTCCAGTGCTAACGGAAAAGTGTTTCGGGTTACGAAATTTTCGGGTTACGAAAGGAATGGCGGAACGAATTAATTTCGTAACCCGAGGCACCACTGTAATTCTGTAGTGTGAATGGGCCCCTGGTTAACATGTGCCTGTTTTATGATATGCAACATCTTTATATAAAGAGCCAGCACTCTCTGCTGTTTATCTTTAATACCTTTATTACTTTGACTCACCTTACTACTACAAGCAACCATGAAATATAGAGAATATATTCATGTGCGCACTCAGTACACTGACATATGCTGCTACCTGGCCAAGTGAACACCTAATCCATATCGGATTACATTTTCAGCATTATATGGCTGAACCCATTTTGGCAGTCTTGAGAGCAGCACTCACCACAGGCCATGTCAGGCCTGAAAATGGGGGGGGGGGGTGTCAGGGATGATGGGAGTTGTAGCTCTTCACCTCTGGCTCGAACTCACCACCTGGTTGTGCACCGCGCTGACCAGTTTTGGCCAGTGGTTATAGCTTAGCAGAGTTACAGAGAATAGGCTGAAGACCCCGACAAACTCCAAGCCTTCTCACTCTTGCTTCCACAGAAGTCTTCACCCTTCTTCAGGATCCAGCTGGTTCTTGTAGCTTCACCCAAGACACCAGACAACTCAGTAGTCTTATATAAAAGATCTACTTTATTCTACTATATACAGCTCCAAAACTATCCAACACAACTCCAATACTACTCACTCTACTATCCACTCTACTACAACCCACAAAATACATTGGGATCCATAGTCATTATTATAGTCAATGCAAGATACCACCTACTGTTGTCTGTTTCCACCCAGTAGGCGTGTACATCATTCTCATTGGTTCTCTTGGTTCATCCCACAATTAGTGATTTCATCATCTCAGCCTTGACCATGTAACAATTGTCAGGTGTGTCCAATTATCCACTTTGCATTTCTTGTCCTTGGCATTCAGGACTTGTTAATTGTATTACCATTTACACCTGTGTGGTTCCCAATTGGCTTCTGCTGAGTCACCCTGACTCTCACATACATGTTTTATTTCATTACTGTATAACCCATGTTGCTTTTTTCCTTGACAGGGGGGGAGATTAAAAAATCCAATGACAAAGGTCCAGATGATCATGTCTGATTTTATTATGGGAGTTTCAAAGTGTTGGAACAGGGAAGAATCTACTCAGTAAAAAATTGCCACTTCTGGGGGTCTCCAGTAACTTACACATTTTTATTTTGTTTTAGGCATATGGGTCATCAGAGTACATTGTAGGCTACAAAAAACACCTCTGGAGTCTCCTGTAGTTTATGGCCTATCTGTGTCAACCCGTGCTATATTCCTAGATATTCATGTTACGTATTAAAGCTTTGCTATGTTGGGTTTTGTCTCTTAAAATAGTTTTAAAATACTCCATAAGGATTCTAGGATTCGTCTACTCCAAGATCAGTGAATTTACGTGTTATGTAAATGCGTAGCAGATTTACAGGGACAACAGAACAGCGTCTCACAGGCACAGATTTCAAGTTTTGCACCCTGCATCCAAATGCCTGCTTACAGTTTTGTGTGGTGTAGTCAACGCTGCATGTTTAACTGTCTGAGCTGAATTAAGGTCCATATGCTATCTTTTGAACTATATGCATTTTTATCAGCCTCTTTTGTTAAAGCCTTTTATTTCTCAAAGTGTCTGTCCCATCCACCCTAGCAAACTGGCACAAACCAATAAATATCAACAAAGCCACCTAAAAAAATCGCTCTCCTCCCACCCACTGGTTGTTACTCCACAAAAGAGCCACATCAGAACTTGAATGGCATTTTAATGAAACAAACATTCTTCTATGCTTTCCTTGCAAATACCCAATGCAATGCTATTTAGGCAGAAGTGCCTGATAGACACTGTTTACTGCTGATGTGATTTTAGACTAGCCCCTAAGCAATTTGAGCATACAGGTAGGCAGGGAGAGTTTGCATAATTTCTCATTTGCAAATAAATAAACATCATTTTCACATTTGAATGAAGCTTGTGTTTCCTCACCGGCTTTGCCTGTCGCCCTTTAAACATTGCATTCCCTTCAGGTTTGCAAAGAGATTACAGGAAATAAAGGGAGGGCTGGGGAAATAAGGTATTAAAAAACAGCTGCTGCATCTGCACCTTTTCCATGTCTTCTTTTTTCTCCACGGATGTTGCGTTGGGAATCACAGGCCTGGGCGAAGGGGAATGCAGCAGGAAAGACAATGGAGACGATAATAACAATTATTGTACAACATCCTAGCTAATAATTTCACAAAAACCAGCCCAGAGAATTCTACCACATGAATGCGGAACTGAATAATAGGTTATTTATTTTTCTTTTTAGCATGCTTCTGATTAGGCTGTACTGAGTGTTGATGATGATAATGACAACAAGAAAGGCCATTATGTTTAGGTGCTGAAATAAATTGCAAACATGTTTTTAAAGTGTCCTGACTCCAAGAAAACAGGCTGAATTATGGTGCAGTCCCATGGCCACTGGACAGTATTGAATCTGCCCCTACCTTCATGGTGGAGACACTGCTATGATTTTGGAAAAGGTCAGATCTGACCTTGGCATCGTTTGCTTCTCTGGTGATGTCAGGAAAGGTTGAAACAGGGCAGATTGATGAAGGCAGACTAGGCTGTGCCTTGAACTGATAGCGCCTAAAGTCTTCCTAGCCCCCAACTGCACGACCAACATGCAATAAATATATGCCAGGTCTGAAGCTGGAATAAATAAATAATCTTCCATTATTTACAATGATAGGGAGATAGATTGTGAAGGGGAGGGATTTCAGATGCAAGGGAAGGGAATGCTACTCCTTTATTTCTATCCAGGCAGCAGAAGCCCAACAAGCTAAGGGATGTTCCCATTTCGGAACATATCTGATTCTACAGATAGCACTACCATGCCCATTACTGTTATCTTAAAAGTGCTTTTGGATGTTTGACTCCAGAGTAAATCAAAAGTGACTTGGATTGTAGTCCATCTTGAAATGTACATAGTTACACTGCAATAAAGGAACTGCACCTATTGTATGAATGTGGCTGATATGCCTGCTGTTAGAGGAAGAGTAGACGGGATG
This sequence comes from Sceloporus undulatus, assembly GCF_019175285.1. Taxonomy (NCBI): domain Eukaryota; kingdom Metazoa; phylum Chordata; class Lepidosauria; order Squamata; family Phrynosomatidae; genus Sceloporus; species Sceloporus undulatus. The sequence continues at coordinate 80,552,488 of NC_056526.1, read as the reverse complement.
CTGGCACAGTCACACTCCTTAAGTAGATTGGGACTGGGTATGACAGAAGGAAAGTGTTAGTTTTTAGCATTGCTGTGGTCCTGATGAAAATAGAGGGAAGGAGGTACACCTGCATGTCATAATGGGTGGAAAATATTATTTTTATTGGGTTGAAGTGCATGGAGAGCCAGTGTAATGTAGTGGTTTGAGTGTTTGACAAGACCTCCAGGAGATCAAGGGTTCAAATCACTGCTCAGCCATAGAAACGCCCTGCGTGGTCTTGTGTAAGACACACTCTGTCAGCAAATTTCCTCTGAATAGACCTTGGCAAGAAAACTCTACGAGTGGGTCATTGGGACTGACTTGAAGGCACACCTCAACAACTGCTGTGAAATAGTAAACCCTGGATTTTCAGAGATCTCCAAAATAAAAAAAGGAAATAAAAGGTTACAACACCAAAGCAACTTCATTCAGCTTCAGTTATTAATCCATCAACAATGGGATGAACAGAGACAACGGCTTCCCGGCACACTATACATATTATTACACTGGGCGTTCTTAGTTTAACACATCTCCTTTCTGGTTCCCAGCCTGCCACACCACATTGCAAAACTCCCTCACAGCCCTGTTTGAACATTGTCTCACCACAAGCTGTTTCCAGTGGGACAATGGATTCTATGAGCAGAGAGATGGGGTAGCCATGGGAAGCCCTCTGAGCCCAGTAATAGCAAACTTTTACATGGAACACTTTGAAAAGCAAGCCCTGGAGAAACAACACCAAAAAAGCCCACAACATGGTTTTGATATGTGGATGACATTTTTCACCATCTGGAGCCACAGAGAAAAAGATCTGTGTTTTTGAACCATTTGAACAACATTCACCCAAACATCCAATTCATGATGGAAAAAGAAAAGGAAGGAACATTGCTATTCTTGGATGTCCTGGTTATCTGCACACCAAACCAATGGATGGGCTACACAATATACAAAAAATCTACACACTCGGACAAATACCTACACAAGAACTCCTACCATCACCAAGGACAAAAAAGAAGCACAATAAAAACACTGGTAGACTAGGCAAAAAGGATCTGTGAACCCCACTTCCTGGAAGATGAACCGAAGCAATTAGACTGGGTTCTACAGGCTAATGCTTATTTCAGCTCAGACATCAGAAGGGCTGCCAGACCCAGAAAAACCCAGAGGAGTGAAGACAAACAACCACACAAAAGAAAGGTGTTTTTTTTTTTTACCATACATCAAAGGAGTCACAGACAGAATAGGGAAACTGGTGAGGAAACACACCCTCCAAATGGTCTACAAACTGGCCAAGAAAATCCAGCAAATGCCACACTCAGCAAAGGACAGGAGAGACCCTCTCATAGCCACGGAAGATTACCGCATACCATGCAGCTGCAGGCAAGTCTACATAGGGACCACCAAATGCAGCGTTCAAACACGAATCAAGGAATGCAAGAGACACTGCAGACTGGGTCAGCCAGAAAAATCAGCAGTATCAGAACATGTTATAAAACATCCTGGGCATAAAATGCTGTTTGAAACTGCTCTAATTCTGGACCATGCTGACAACTATCAGGTCAGAATGCATAGGGAAGCCATGGAAATCCATAAACACCTGGACAATTTCAAGAGGAAAGAAGAAACTCTTAAAGTAAACAAAGGCCCCATACAGACAGGCCAAAATAAAGCTGCTTCAGGTCACTTTGGAGGTATACTGTTTAAATGATGCATGTGTCCTAAGAGTCTGGAAGCTGTGCCAAAGCCACGCTCCAGTCCTAAGCTTGGCTTTGGCGCGGTTTCTGGACTCTTAGATACCAAACCTGAAAAACACCAAAATCAGGACCCAGCAAATGCAAATGAAAACCACCCAGGCTGAGGAGGATTCCCAGCAGACAATGGATCGTTAAGTAAATGGACTCCCTATATGCCTTGATATTCAACAACAGGACAATATACAGATTAACTTGCAAATCACCTCCTCTCAACCAACAATATATATACCCCACATTCTTCTATTCCAGCATTCTCTGAAGATGCCGTCCAGAGTTGCTGGTGAAACATCAATAATAAACTCTTCTAGAACACGGCCTCATAGCCCAACCCCCCCCCCCACAAAAAACTATAGCTTCTGTTACATCTACATTCTAACAAGCATCCATTACACTCATAATAGAACAGATATCTGCTATGTTAGGATAGCTTAGATGAGAGTGAAGTTTTAATTTCTTTTACCAGCATGGTCTGTTCTTCAGCATATTTTTCAGTATGTTTCAACATATTTGGGCACAACGGACGTAAGGCCAGAGCAGAGCAGATGGGCATGAAAATGTGGCTCAATTCTGCTTTTTCTGAAAGTGGGTCAAACCCCCATTGTCTGCATGGCTCACTTCCAAGATGGGCCAAAAACTCACAGGCAGTCTGCATGGCACGGTGTCATGCCTCACCGCTCTGTAAAGTTTTTTGTCACCTCCCCATCATCCATGTGCACTATCACACAAACACATCTCCTGTGACCTCCAAGTACCTGCCATGTTCTCCCAGATGCCATTCTATTGGATGACCCCTCCTTTGATCTGCCGCACAGTTGCACATGTGATGCTCCACTGGTATGGGGCATTGGTGCATCAGTGTGTGTGATAAATTGGCAAAGCACCCCCCTTCTTTCATCCCCTTCAGCCCATGCCTCCCTGTTGAACTGTCTGGTTTGTGCACATTATAATTACATGAACTGGAGTTGTAGCATTTTCATTATTATTATTATTATTTGCTTTGCTTCAGCCCTGCACTGGTGCTAGGCTGTTTATATGCAGGTGCAAAGGTGCACATTTTCTGCACTAAGCTGGAGTATCCCAGCTTTTTTTGCTCCAGTTTTTAGCTGGAGAGTGTGGCTTCCACCTGCTTTCGATGCATGCGTCATATCAACATCCCTCTTTAAAGCATCTGGAAGCTGCTTTATTCTGCCCATTTGTTTCACCCCATAGACAGTGTTCTTCATTGGTGCAGACTGTATGCTGGGAAGGGGTTGAGGCAGGGAAACAGAGCTATGGATGCTGCCATGAGGAAGGCAGAGGCCAGGACGGAAGCAGAACCATGGTGATTTGGAAGAGCTGTGAGATAATGTCTTCAGTATGGTATGTTTGTGTTTCCTAGACTGGTACAGTTGTGGGATTTTACAAGCCTAATGTATCATGGGCCAGGATCTGCAGGGCCATGAACTAGAGTAGGAGTCCAAAGAGGAGACTGAAGAAGGGGCCCAGGCAAGACTCCCAGGTGGAGAACAACTTGCAGCTTCAGAGCATCCTCAACCTGTAGGACAAAGGCAGGATTCACCTGCAGCTGATGAGGCAGAGGACACGGCTGGAGCCCCATATCCATGGACAAGATGTAGGAAGAAATGTATAGAACAATGACACTCAGCTAGGCTGTGGGCCAAGCAGCAACACGGAGGCTTTGATGAGGACCAGCTGGGGTCAGCCATTTAAGAGCTGCATCTGCTTAAGGCTGGTGCTGGAAGCAACCTGTCTGTTTCTTGGCTAGCACTCCTGTTGCCAGACTCAGTTCTCCAGACTTCTGCAACTTGGACCTTGGATTTCTTGGTTTCTTTAACCCTTGGACCTTGCTGCTTGTTAATTCCCTTCTCTTGGACTGTTTGATGAATGCATTTCTGCAGATAGATTTCCATAGGCAAAAATGTTTTATGGCTGCTGGTAATTTACTGACAGTTCATCGTTTCCTCCCAGCCAGCCTGTGTAGGTGGCAGGTGAATCATGACACAGTATGATAAAGTCCTAAGACTCTTCAGGTCAGGATTTGAATTCCTGCTCAGTGATGGAAGCCTGGTTGGTGACCTTGGGTGAGTCCCATTCTGTCAATCTCAGAAGAAAGCAAAAGCAAGCCCCCAAAACAAATTTTGCAAAGAAATCCCCATATTAGGTTCACATTAAGGTCACTTTAAGTCAGAAATGACTAGAAGACATACAACAACAACAACAACAACAGACCTGCAAAGGAGCTGTTAGAAACTAAGATGCAATCAGAGGAGTGAGAAGGCCTCTCCTTGCAACAGGAAAGGCACAGTGAAAATGTTGAGAATCATGGATTACGATTGCAGAAGTTGGGAGGCAGAAGGGGAGTCTCCTTTTCACAGCTTGTACAATGAGGTGGTCACATGCTGTGGGACTGCAGCTCCCATCCTTTCTAGCTACCATAGCCAATGGTGATAGCTGAGGAATCACTGATAAGTGGCCAAAAAAAGCACCATTATTTAGTCAAGAAAGAGAGTGAATTGTACTTTCCATCCCTGATGCAGATTCTTAGAAGGAAAGTAGAATAGAATAGTCATTTATCAGGAGCAGAGAATACAGTAAACAAAGGGCTGACACTTATGCCAATATGGTAGCCATGTTTCTAAGAGAACAATAACAAATTGAAAATAGGGGTTCAAAAGAGTCACAAACACTCAGGTGTTCTCATTTTTGTACTGACAGAAATTTTCCTTTGCAAAAATATTTTAAAGTTGTATGGGAAGTGAATATACAAGAAAAAGACAATATTTAATATGTGTTTAGATGTAGCACAGGAGAGATTACCAGGAGAGCAAACATTTTGTATGATTGCTGAGGAGCTAGGCCACATACTGAACAGGCTGCATTAAGTGGTCCCTGATGGCCCATAAAGCAAGTGAGCTGCCCCAAATGACCAAACACTCTCTGCAAATTTAGCTGCCTCGGTGTGTCATCTGTAACCTCTGCCCCTCCTGCATTTGTGTAGGACACCTTGAGAGTAAGAGACCTAATTAAAGCAAGATAAATCTTTTGCAATTTTTTTTGCTCTTTAATTCTGTAGCAGTCATCTTTGTTCACCTCAAAATGCAGCCCTTTCTGTATTATTAATGCTTACATTTTATGAGGAAGCTGTGAAACTGGAATAATAATACCATTGTATTATCATCTCGATTCATCTTTTCTGACCATGGAAGGTGACAAACCTGGTAATTGCTGCTCTTTCGAATAACATGGCAAAGGTTTCTTCACTCTCATTTTTGCTGCCACCAGAATGTCCCACGAATAGCAACATCAAAGAAAGAAAAAGCTATGATACCGCAGGAGGAAATGGCATTTTTAATTTAACAAGGTTTGTTAAAACTTGAGCCTTATCACATGAGGGGGGGGGGAGTAGAAATGGAGCCAGAGAGTTGCCTCTTTCTCTGTGCTTTACCGCAGTGCTTCAGTTCTCTTCCTGCAGGAGATTGCATCTTTTTTTTAGCTGGTATCAGAATCTGGCACATTCTGTCATAAGATGGGCATTGCTGTGATGTATAAGTTTGCTTAACTGGATATTGTAGTGTTTTGGTTATGTAGAGGAATGATGGGAGGCATAGTACTAGTGGAGATAATTGGTGGTGTTTCAAAGGGATGCTTGGTGCCTGGTGCAGGAATGTGTGGATGTGTTGGAGAGGAATTTTCTCAGAGTCTACTAGTGGGAAGCAGAAAGTGAGATCAGAACAGTATTGGGGGCTGGATGAATGAGGGGATGTGGAAGAGAGAGTTGGTATGTTTCAATAAGTTAACAAATTAAGATGAAGCCTACAAGTTTATGGGTGAGGTAATATGTAATATGTTTGGGGATGATGGCACTTCTGTTTTCAGATGTCTTCCTATGTGTGTCCCCCCCCCCCCCAACCTTCCGGAATAAAGTTTTACTGTTTGCAATACAGAAGACTGTTCACTGAGCTCTTAGGGAAAAAGGCAGTTCTTGACAACTGGAAAAAAATGTTTGATAATAGACAAGATTTTACAACTGTTTCCCATGGGAAGAGAACTGAACCACTGCAACAACATGTGGTAAGGCATGGAGAAAGGCACTACTCTCCAGTTCAGATTTCACTTTGTTTTCCTCATACAATAAGGCTCCTTCTTCCAGTTGTTATTGGCCTACCAGTCTCACTTGTCTTAGTCAGCATAACTGACAGTCAAGTATGATGGGAGTTGCACTCCAACAACATCCTCATTCCTGAACCAGGCACTACCACAGAGATCCTACTGAGGAGTGTTGGAGGACCCCCATACCATTACCAATGTATATGTAATGTTCAATTGCCAATCTGGTCAATTTCTGTACATGTCATTTTGGGAGGCAACATCTTGTTTTCAGCCCAGGCAGCGAAATGACTTGAGTCAGCTTAAATGTTTTCTTTTGTTTGCCATTCTGAACCAACTGTACAGGCTTCCTTGCGTTTTCCTGGGATTGTATGAATTGCAATGTACCTTGCATGAAGACTCATCACTATACTAGAACCCTTTGCCATTTCCCAATCTTCATCCTTCTCCTGGTAGCAAAAGGCCTGCTATGTAGTCAAATACAGTTGGCCCGCCACATTTGCAACTTTGATTTTTGTGGATTCTATTATTTGCAGTTTTGATCAATATGTTCTCTCTAGGAATCTCTGTCTTTCAGCACAATTCTGCCAGAAGTTGACCATAGAGTTGTACTGGAGAATCTAGAAACTCATAGGGAAAACACTTCTCTAGGCATTTGTAGGTCCTTCTGCATGATTTTATGACCAACATCTGGCAGGAGGTGACCATAGAGTTGCACTGGAGGACCTGGAGATTCCTAGAGAGGTGTTATTTTAGGTAAAAAGAATATTTTTTTTATTTGCAGTTTTTACACATTCATGGGGATCCTTCATCTCTAACCCCAGCGAATGTGGAGGAACCACTGTAAGTATAACAAATATGTAGCCAAAAGATTTGTAGAGCAAATAGGTAGTCAACAGAGAGGTCAGATACATCAGGACCAAGAGGTGAGTAATACCAAGAGATAAGATTCTCATAAGGTAGGCTATAAATGTTTAATAAACAAAACATGTGACTATCCCAGTGTTTTATGCTAAAGATACCATCAGTTAATGGTAAAGGATGATAGGACATGCATCTGGTGGGCCAGATGTTGCCTTGTCATGAGCCATGTGTATGTTTTGCCTACACAGGACATAATGCACTAATTCTAACGTGGTGTTGGCCATGCAGAACATATACTCACTCCCTTTCACACTTTTTAAAAATGGTCCTAAGAAACCAGTTCTTGTAAACTGATGAATTATAGCCAAACTGACGTGGGTCAACTATTTTGCCATGATATCATGCTCACAGCACCAGTTACTATGTGATTCGCTGTGTTACTGCAACTCATTCCATTTTTCAGATTATTTTATCAGCACCTGAGACCTGGAGGGCTAAAAAGTATATGATATACAATAATCTGAACCTTTCCAGTGACCCCCATTTATGACAAGAATAAGAGTTCCTCTATTATTTTTGTCCCACATCTCAGGCAATATGGGAATGATTGCTGTGTAAGAAACAATAATTATCCTACCAGAAGTCATGTGGCAGAAGTCACAGAGAGTAAACCTGTTAAATTTATCTGAAATAGTAGGATCAAAGCTCAGGAGAGGCTGAATATGTGGGTGCAATAATAAATTCTAAGCCAGTTCCATATACTGTATGTTTTAAAGTGAACTACACTATTACGTAATAGCACAATACTGTATATGCCTTCTCAGGAGCATGTCCCACTGAGTTCAGTGGGCTGTACTCTGAGGTAAGTAGGCGTATATCACTGAATACCAAAAATAAGGATTGTTCATTCTATTGTATTTCCAATTTCTATGTATGGTTGTAAGTGGTGGGCAGTGAAGAGAGGTGATGGCAAGAAAATCAGCTCATTTGAAAAGTGCTGGAAAAGAGTTGCAAATATGTATATCTGGACATTTATTTAACATATAAATTATTCTTGGATGCAAAGTATTTTTTTCAATTTTTTTAAAACAGAATCTAAGTACAGAATGGAAAGCTGAACAAATGCTAACTCTCCAAACCTACTACCTTAATCCTGAAAGCAACTGCCAGCTCATTAAACAAAGCCTGCATTTGGTCCTCTGATGAATCATTAAGCATACTTAACTGAGGGGCTCAACAGACTGCTCCGAAGGGGTGGCAGGATGCTGCTCCTTTCCTAGCTGGATCCGGGCTGCAGCAACCTAATGCCACAATCCCGCTCCGGCCTTTCAAGGACGCAAAAAGTGGCTCCTTTTTGCACCCTCAAAAGGGCACCATAGCCATGGCAGCATGGCTATATAGCAATAGCAAGTACATTTCTATACTGCTTATCAGTGCCCTTAAGCACTCTCTAAGTGGTTTACAATGTGTAAGCTAATTGTCCCCAACAATCTCGGTACTCATTTTAGCAACGTTGGAAGGATGTAAGCCTGAGTTGAGCCCCCTGGCTGGGATTGAACTGGCAACCTTATGGTTTGCGAGTGAGTGGCTGCAGTACAGCCATTTAACCACTGTACCACCAGGGCTCTTTCAGTGCTGTGTCATATGGACGAAGCGCCAGAGGAGCGTCATGACACCACATGCCGCATGGAGTGCAGTATGAAAGCATGCAAATGCAAGTAGATAAATAGTACCACTTCAGTGGGAAGGTAACAGTGTTCAGTGCAGTCATGCTGGCCACATGACCACCAGAGCAGTCCTCTGACAACACTGGCTCTTCAGCTTAGTAACAGAGATGAGCACTGCCCCCCACAGTTGGTTACTACTAGATATTCATGTCAAGGGACTATCTTTATCTTTATGACTAAGTAGCTATCATAAATATGAAACAACTACCTAGATTTACTCATGCTGTATCATCCAGCAACAGCACCCTGCAGTGGTGTAAAGAAAATTCACATTTTTTCCATGCTGGAGGATAAAGGCATCTCTCAACATGCTGAGACTATTGGGAATTTTGACTGATACTGATTTTATATCTCTATCATAGAATCATAGAATTCGATGGGATTGCAAGGGTGATTTAGTCCAACCCTATATTATGGATTAATACACAGCTAAAGCACTCCTAACAGATGGCAATTCAATTTCTGCTTAAAAACTTCTACTGAAGGAGAGTCTACTCTTCTCTGAGGCAATCTGTTCCACTGTCAAAAAGCTCTTACTGTCAGGAAGTTTTTCTTAATATTTAGGTAGGTAGAATGTCTTTACTTGCATGTCCTAGTCTCTAAACCAGGAGAAGACAAGCTCCCTCTGTCTTGTAAATGACATCCCATTAGATAAAGATGTATATCATGTCAGCTTATATCATGTCAGCTCTGAACTTCATCTCATTTTCAAGCTCAACTTACCCACCTCCCTGAGCAGTTCTTCATAGGGCTTGGTTTCCAGACATTTTATCATCTTAGGGATGGAACAGACCACCACAAAAGAGCATATTGGGGCTGCCCCTGAGCTGGTTGCTCTGGAGCAATGGCAAACACACACCACAGCCCAAATCCACTCTGGCTCAAATAGGAGTGGAAAAGATCTGCTTCTATTTGGGCTCGTAAAGGGCCAGTGGTGCAGCCCCAGGGCAGCTTCTGGGTGTTCCGGTGGTATGCGGCATGTAAACACCATGCCCCTGAACCATCTGGAAGCTGCTCATGTCTGTTCAGCTAGGGCAGCTTCTGGACAACTTGGTGGCATGCAGCATCTAAACATCATGCCCCCAAGCTGTCCGGTAGCTGGCTTTACTGGTCAGTCTGTACAGGCTGTTGGTTGCCTTCGTCTGCACAGATTAAAGCTTGTCAATATCCTTCTTGAACTGTGTCACTCAGAACTGGACACAGTATTCCAAGTGAAGTCTGACCAAAGGAGAAGAGAGTGGCCCTATTACTTTCCTCAATCTAGACACTATAGTTCTGTTGATGTAGCCCAGAATTACATTTCTCTTTTTGGCTACTGCATGACACTGTTGACTCATATTTAGCCACCCCTTTACTGGTTGGATCAGGGCTGCGGCAACCTAAAGCCGCAGCCCCGATCCAGCTTCTGGAGAGGGCAAAAAAGAGCTGCAAAAAGCAGCTTCTTTTTGCACACTCCAAGGGGTGCTATAGCTGCAGTGGCATGGCTTTATGATGCCCCTTTGGCACTGCATCATGTGGATGCAGTGCCAGAGATGTGCCATGATAGCGTGTGCCGTGTGGACCAATGCATGCCAAAATGGTACCATGGGGGCAGAGTTAGGGCATCCAGTATGAGGACGCAGTGCCCTGACTGCACCCACAGGCCAGCACAAAGTGCTGGTTTGTATAGGCCCCAAGAACCCTAGATCCTTTTTGCACGTACTGGTTTCAAGCCAGGAGTTACCCTTCCTGTATTTCTGTAATTCATTTTTCCTCCCTAGACATAATACCATACACTTATTCCTGCTGAAATTCATTTTGTTAGTTTTGGCCCATCTCTCCAATCTGTCATTTTGCATCTTGATTACTTAGTAATTGATGGCAAATGAAATGGAACAAAAATAACCAAATACATGTCCTGACACATGGCTTAGTAGAATAAAATAAACAGAAGGCTCTTCCATAATAATGGTAAAAAAGTGAGATCTCTTGCAGAAATATTAATAATAGGGGTTTCATGGTGCTGCCTGTTCATGCACATGCAGTCTGTAAAAGGTACGAGAGGATGAAAGAAGCTGTGTGGTGTGTCTAGTCATCAGTCAGATCTCATATACAGTCTGGCCAATCCAGATCTCTTCCATGTTTTCATTCACTATTGGCTCTGGACATGGCTTCTTTTTTAAAGATAGAGTGATCCAAAGATTTTACTGTATTAATAAGGAATCTGTGCTTCTGCTCCCATCCAGCAAGGAAGATGAGGAATGCCCAAGTAACACATTTGAGCAGAGAATATAGAACTATATGAATCCTTTAGGGCTTTTTTTTTTTTTTGGTCTTTTGCTGTTCTATAATCTGGTATAAAAAGGGAATAAAATGTTGCTACTCATTCTGAGACTGTCTAATCATTAAAAGGAAAAGTAAGAATTATAGCAACAAATGCAGCAGCCAATAGCAACATTTACTCTGTCTCTTTGCCTCCAGAGTCTCCTTTTAGTAGAATATATAAAATAGTTTACTCATGACTTTGTTTATGTATACAAAGCCACAGACTTTGCTTACAGGGGAGTAGAAAGGAAGAGGTTACTTAGTTCCCTAGCTTCAGCTACTATAAAAGAGCAGCTGTTGGTTCTCCGTGGGAGCTTAGAGCCCTAAAGTGATCAGAATTCACATTTGTGCCATGAGTTGGTCTTGTGATAGAATTGCTCAGGTTGCTCATCAAATATATTTTCAGTCCATGGTGACCCATCCTCCCCCAAAAGCTGTTAAAATAGTTGTGTGTATGAGTTCTTGGCAGGATCTCAGTCGGGGTGATTGGAGAACAGCTGATTAATGTGTTGTCCAAGAAATGGAGGAAGGATTGGAGTACTGTCCTCATTTGTCACAACCCTGCTGCTCTCGGGGGCACCTCTTGTGTCTGTTTCACGGCAATCAGTTGGGCTGGTTTCTAAACCAAGGTGCTGGAATGAAGATGAAAAGCTGGTCCTGAGCCTTAATCAGATTGTCTCCAGGAATTGCCATCTTTATTCATCTTCTTAAGAACAGCTTTTACCTTAGCCCCTTGACCAACCCAGTGATAAATCACAAGGCAGGCTATAGTCAGCTTTCATTGTGTTGGACATGGTTAATTTACTGAGCAGAAGGCAGCATCACTCCTTGGGACTTACTGGCATTCCTTTCTGACCAGCTTTATTTGGATGAAAATGTCCTTTGGGTGAAGAGGAGAAGGTGAACTAAATTAAGACAGATCCATGCTTTCTGGAAGGCCCACTGCTTTCAGAAATGGAGTTTTCAAGTTTCAGATGTCAATCATTAGCAGCAGTGTAACAAGATAGGACCCAGCTACCCAAGAATGGAAGAACGTGATGGACAGTTCAAGGAAAATCTCTTGGAAAGGTCAGAGATTGAAAAGTTCTTAAATTCTACTTGCATTGGGAAAGAGATAATGAAATGTTTAATTCTGCCGTATTATTCATAAATGCTGTCTTCAAGACAGGTAAGTCATTCAATGATATCTCCTTACACTCTTAGCTGTAAAAGACTTGAATGGCGAAGAAAGGTCAGGGTATGAATAGATAGGTTGGCAGTGCATTCTATTTTGCAGAGGATAATTCTCTATTAGAAGGGCTGCTCTATTCATTTCTGGGTTTAAAAATAAAGATCCTAAGAACTGAGTGTATGGGCCTTGAAGTTTCCTGTTAAGATTATTAGGACAGGCAGTTAGGTCAGTGGGACACAATCTGCCCAACTGTGGTGAGAAATACGGCAATTTCATTAAACCGTATTATTATGTCTAAATTTCGCTCCCTTCATATAAATTAGCACATGCAGATTTTATGCCAATTTCTGCTCCCTTTTGAATTTATTTTTTTAAATGATGTATTTCCTCTTATTTTGGACAACACATAGCTGACTATCCTATGCAAGAAATGGCAGCAGCATGTCATTGGAAGAGGAACTCAAAATCATACTGTCACAGTTCAATATCAGGTATCTGAAACCAGCGACATCCCTCTCACCCTAGGTATATTTATATAACAAGATGTATTAACTTAAGCTGGAGGTGGGAGAGGACATGTAGCCTACCAGGCTATTTGCACTGCAGCTCCCATCAGCTCTAGTCAAGAAAGCCAATAGCAAAGGAATACAGGGATTGCAATCCTGCAATACCTGTAAAGCCACACATTTCCTGTCCCTGATTTAAGCCACTCCCATGAAGGCTTGATCTACGCTTATAGCAAAATGGAGAAATCTGACCCCGACCCCGAGAGCATTTTTTTACAGAGCTGCAGCTCAAGTATTTCCATATATTTCAGTACTTCCTGGGCAATAGCAAAACTTTTATGGTTTCCCAGTGCAAATCTGCTATGGTAATTTTATACCCATTGGCATCCTCAGTGCCCTCTCAACTCCTGTCAATAGGAAACCTTCTTCCTATGCAGCGGTGACACCTTGTGCCACAAGCATTAGCAGCTTGCATTCTGTGTGTGACATCTGACTGACATGTTGTCGCGTACAGTCTGTGGATGACACTCTGAATTCGTGCCTGTGGTTTATTTTAAGAACAGGCTTGACAATTTGGGTTTTTTAGGATTATTTTTTTTTTTGCTCCATAGCCATGAATGCCCCCCCCCCCATATCATAAGAACAAGAGGTCTCACTTTACATGTCCTCCCTTCTTTCGATTAAAAAAACCCCATAACTAATTAAAGGTGGCAGGGCACATTTGTGAAAAGGAACAAGAAATGCTCAAGCTGCTAGGAGAGGATAAGTCAGTGAACAGATAGAAATACCTGTTCTTTGTTGTTGTGTGTCTTCAAGTTGACTTATGGCTCTTCTAGGGTTTTCTTGGCAAGACTTACTTAGAGGAGATTTGACATTGTCTTCCTGTAAACTTGAAAAAGTATGACTCATCCAAAGTTACCTGGTGGGTTTTCATGGCTAAGCAGGAATTCAAATCCTGGTCTCTTGGAGTCCTAGTCCAACTTTCAACCACTGTACCATGATCCTACTGAAATCTATTTATTTCCTAATCTATTTATTTACCACAGCAGCTTAGGCTGTGATAATATGAAAGAAAAGGAGAGCATCCTCCAGCCTTCTATCATACTCAGTTTTCAACATGAACTCAATCAGAGCTTAGAATGGTCACTTTTTGGACTACAGCTCCCAGAATTCCACTAACCAGCATGGTCTAGTTGATCTCAATGGGTGGGGATCCTAGAAGTTGTCATCCTGAAAGCAACTTTTCCAGGCTCTGGTTTCTTATGTAAACTAAAACATCACCATCCACATGCAGGTGATCAGAGAAAGCTACAATGATGGCAATAACAAAAATCCTTTGGAAAACAGGTACCCTAATGTGTGGGATTGAAGGCTAACTTGGCATTGGGAGAAAACAAGAGTGGGATATAAGATGGAATACATGGAGTCTTGAATTCTACACAATACCTAATCATGTAGTACCCAATCTACATCTCACTTTTGTGATGGGAAGTGTAGTCCAACAATTGTGTAGAATGATAGTTGCCCACCCAGGATTGTTATAAAGATAAAACGTTATACAACTTAATCATTCTGCATCCTTACCAGAATCTACATGCTAGTGACAAGATAACAAATAGACAGAAATTTCTAGAATGAAAGCAACGGCATTTAAATGGTCAAAGATGTATCTACTCAAGCAGTTCAGAAATTAAGGGAAGGAAGGTAGGAAGGTTCACTTGTAGATTCTCTTCAATATCTGGCAAGTTACAGCAATTTGGATGTTACAATTATATGATGGAAACATCAGGAAAAGCCAGGGAGCTGTTTGGTGTGGTTGAAAGAGGTATAATTAGAAATAACGGGGTGAAATTGAGCAAAGGAAGATTAAGGTTGACTCTCCAGACAAAATTTCTAACAGGGAGATCTAATAGACTGTGAAATAGCTTCTCAATGAAGTAGTCGAAGCTCCATCTTCTGAGTGATTTAAACATAAACTGGACAAAATACTTCAGAGTGTAACATGAGGAGAGCAGGAGAAAATAGCCTTTTTCATTTCTTACCAATCCCCCTTCACCTTGGATTTTTAAAACCCTTAAACTGCTGCATCTGCTACTCATGGTCATATAGATACTGTCTGTGTTCACCAAAGCTGTACTAATGTTGGAAGGGGGAGTAGCAACCCTGAATGTCTGTGACAGCTTTTTCTATTGAAATGTTAAGATCTGAAGCACATTTGAACAGAGTTGTGATTAACCAACTCCAAGCTCAGGACCACTGTGGTACTTGCAGAACCATTGCTGTACCTTCTTGTGTTGGCAGGTAGTGAATAGGAATACATTGGGTAGCATTCCTCAGACAAGAAGAATGGTGTGTGTGTGTGCGCGCGCATGTGTGCATGCGTGTGTGTGCTGAGTTGTAAAGGTTTGTGAACCAAGCAAGATGTTGCTCTTAATTTCCCAACTAGGACCCACTTATCTCCTTGAAGATCAATAGGTCAAAATACTATTGCTCATCTGTACTAAAGTTAAATGTTGTTAACTTATCAAGTTTCCATTAGTTCGTTGGGTCAACAAGCAGTTAGGACAAGCAGTTCATTTTAGTCCACAGTATCTTCAAAAAATGGATGTGTGAACCAACACAGTTAAAAGCCATTGAGTCTGAGATGAGAAATACATCTTGTTTAATGTGGTGTTCTGATGTGGTGGTTTATCTGAGGTGTAACCTAGGACCTGCAGCTTCTAACAAAGAGTAATCCAACCCAGTCTGCAACCTACTCTACCATTAGGCAAGGTAAGTGATTACCTTAGACATCAGATTTGAAGTGTCATAGAAGTCAATAGGTAGTTATTCAGTTTGTTGCCATTCTTATATTTTTATGGCCAGGTATAAGGAGGGATAGGATATTCTGCCTTGGGTGTCAAAATAACTCAAATGCCAGCATAGCATTTACTGGTCCACCTCAGGAAACAAAATGTCTTAAACTGCCCCTCATGGAATTTCCATGTTGAGACTGAGTCTAGATGCAGATCTTATGGCAAAATCATTCTTTCCTGGTACTCCTCTTCTCCTTGTTTTACATAACATCCATACATTCTGTTAGGGCCTAATGAAGATTCATGAATGATTCAAATTCATGTTGAATTGGCCAAATTGTGAGCATACCTGTATCAAATGGCTCTCAGAACCCTTAGTGCAGCTAATGTGAGAAGAGGCATGATTCCTGCTTTCTTCATACGGCAAAGATAATTTACCTTCCACCTGTACACTAGCTGAGATTCACAGGTGCAATGGGCCCTCCATATTCTCTGGGGTTAGGGGAACAGGACCCCATCAAAGTGGGAAAATTGCAAATAAAAAGCTACTTTTTTTTACTGGAGAGAACACCTTTCCAGCAATCCCTAGGTCCTCCAGTACAAATCTGTGGTCACCATCTGCCAAATACTGATATAGAATTGCACTGGGGGACTTACAAATGCCTAGAGAAATGTTCTCTTTAGGAATCTCTAGATTCTCCAGAGCAACCTCTGGCTAATGAAGAAGTCACACTGGAAAACCTAGAGATTTCAAGAGAGAACATATTACTCAAATCTGTGAATAATCAAATCCACAAAACTCCAAGCTTCAAATGTGGAGTTCAGATTGTATTTCCTATCTGGTATCCAGTCTTCTTTACTGATGACTCCCATGTCAGTGGTCAGTGAATCCACATCAAGCTTTAAAAGAGCTCTCCAAGGCACTAAACCCTTTAGGAAAGGGTCTCTGTTGGTGTCACGTCTTGAGGATTCAGTTCCAGAGCCTAAACCCATGCCACAGCTTCTGAGCTTCTGTCTCCAGTCACTGATCAAAGATAACCGTAGAAGAAATATAGCAAAGGCTGGGAGCTTCCATGTCAGCGGGGGAGTGAATCCATTCCAGGTTTTCACTTGTTTTAAAGGAGCTTTCCAAGGTGCTGGGCTTTCCTAAATAACACCTTGGGAAAGCTCCTTTAATGCAAGCAAAAACCTGGGATGGAAAGCTCCTTTAAAGCAAGCAAAAACCTGTACTTCTACTTTTAACTTTGATCAGTGACTGAAGACAGATGCTCAGAAGCTGTGGCATGAAATTAGGCTCTGGAGCTGAGTCCTCAGGAGCTGACATCAACCCACACCTTGGAGTGGCAGCAATTATGGAAAAAGGTCTTCTGAGGGTGAGAGGAGTATGTGGTCTCCTGCCCTTGCTCATACATTGCCCAAGGCTGGGGTTATACCCTGAGCATATGGGTCAAACAGCCATGAAGAAGCAGTGTAACTCATGAATGGGAGTAATGCACCTGAACTATAGGGAGAGACTATTTGAGAGTGATAACCAATGTTATTCCAAACACACACACACACACACACACACACACACACACAATGCTGGGAAAATCAAAGAATCTTGTGGGTAAACCTTAAAGAGTAACCTGCTATAATACGTTTATTAGTCTTTAAAGTACTTCATGTTTGTTTGTTTTTGCTGCAGCAGACTAACATGGTTACCCTTTTGGATGTAATTTTGGCCTTACCCTTAAACTGGACAGAAAAAAGATGTTGTGCCTTGTACCATCTATCACCAACTATTTAGCTCCTTATTCAGGGGAAACGTGTAATGTCTTCATTTAAGGAAGGAGGATGGCAGTCAAGTAAATCAATGGCAGCAATTCTGAAAAATAGACAATATCATTATTTTATGTTGCAAAACTACAGCTGAAGATAAATTTCACTGGGAACCTGTGGGGAGGGGGGGCAAATGGAATTTTTTAAAGGCTTCAGTTCTCCAATACAAATTGATATCTCCTGCAGGACAACAATGCAGGGAGATTCTTAGGCTATCATTGCAAGTGATCAATACCAGGGTTCTCTTTGATAAATTAGCCACGGCACTGAAAATCTATGTGTAAGATGTAAGGTGTCATTACTCAGTGCAAAAAATTCTGCCAGTACATATAGCCAATGCAGACCTGTCAAAAAGCAAATTACAGAGGATCATATAATTATGTGAACCTTAAAAAGAAGCAGCAGCAGCAAACAGCAGCTGCTGCATTGGTGGTGCTGAAGGATGGTATAATAAAGACTAGAAAGAGAGGGGGTGTTCTGAAATACGATGTTACTCTATTTGTGTTGCTATTGACCCCACTGAAATTTAACATCACCTTATACTGGCCCAACTTCAACTACATGAGCAATCTGTCCCATTTTACTGCTTTTTATTAAATCAGGTATCCACAAACATTTTCCCACATAAATGCTCCCCAATTGTACATTTTTCTTCCTGTCTGTGTATGTCTTCCTCTTCCTCCTCCAGAACTGGTTTGCCAATTTATTTCGGAGAGATGCAGAGGGTCCTTTAACACTATGCAGTAATAGCACCACAATTTCACTTTAATTGCCATTGTTGCACCCAATGGGATCTTGGGGCTTGCAGTTTTGTTAGAGGCAACTAAAGGAAGTCTCTAGCTAAGGATTCTAAATGCTCCTCCCTAAATTGCAAATTCCAAGACTCCATAGGATGTTACCTATGGATCAAAAAGGAATCATAGTACCATAATTATATACCTTGACAAACCCCTATAGCAGCAAGGTGGTGCAAAGTGAGAGTTCTTAAAGATGTGGATAGTCTCCATGCAAACAAGAACTTCTTCTTTTCAGACTTGTAACTTTCCATGTAAAGGAAATGACACATTGTGAGGGGAAGCTCGGTGTTTTCTTCTTCTCTTGCCAGATGAAAACACCCAAATAGGCCTTACTGCATGGGGAGATTGATTGAACATTTGTTTTCATGATGTGTAATTGAGAAACACTCTTTCCTCTTGATCCTTTGTAGCTTCAATTGTGGTGCCATCTCATTACCCAGTTGACTGGATCACTACCTTGTGTTCAAACCTAAAGACAGTCACATAACTTAGGACTTAACAATGGGTGGCAATGAATGCTCAGAAGGAGGCAATAGTCAGGTAGTCAACCAAACAGAGGGCAGCTGGAACTAGTTATGCACATTGCCAGATATGGCAATGCAGAGAGTTAAGTTGATGACCTTCATCAGGGCAAGCTGCCAAAACTAAGGGGCATGGAAACCTTACATGTCTGAGCAGCACTCAGTTATCCCCTTTAAAGTAATTGTCATCTGATTTCCTTGGTGAAGAGGATCCTTGGCTATGTATTTGTGAGTGGATTATAGGATAAATTCACAAAGAGGAAACCTGTGCTGCTTCTGTTATTTTACTTGCCTGTAGCTGTGCTATGGGAGGACTGCTTGAGGCCAGCCCTGCCATTAGACAGAGCGAGGCCTAATTTACCCTGCATTCCTTAAATGAATTGCTACAATCAGGTAGATGCTAAAAATTGACAGTGTTCAATTAAGTGTCAATTGATGGTCAGTTTGTCAGCCATGATTAGGATATGTACAGAAGGGCATCATTTTGTCCTTGACCTCAAGAAACAGAATGGCTTGGGATGGCTTTGAAGCTACACAATAGAAATTAGAAAACATCTTAGCTAGAATCATGTCAGTGTTCATGACACGGGTGAAGGTCTGCTACATAACCAGTTGCATTTTGTCTATGCTCAGACTGGAAGGTAATGGCATCATTGGTGGTAATGGGAGAAAGAGGCTGCTAGCTCTGAACACCTTCAAGAATCTCCCTCACCCCAAGAAATCACACATTAAAGAAAATTGCAGAACTGAACCAGCATCCTTCTCCTCCTGTCACTACTATTGCTGCATTTTTCCTCTTTTCCTCCTCCACTATTATATCTACCATGGCATTCTTTCTCCTGCTGACATTTTCTACTGACAAATTAACTAAGGCCTCATCGTCACTGCAGAATTAATACACTTTGACACTACATGGCTGCATTCAGTGGCATCACTAGGGGATGGGGAGTGGGTGCGGACTACACCAGGTGACACCCCAGGGGGGTGTCCGATTGGATAGTACACCCTTGGGGGCCACTGCCTTCCATGTCCTGTGTAACAATGCAGGAGCTGGAAGGCCTCAGTGGGGATTGGTGGCATGAGTAGAATGGTGCAGCAAAGTGGGGGGCATGCTTGGCCATCTCAGAAGGCAGTTGCCATCCCCTGGCCTTCTGACTTACCCCCACCCAAGGCTTTTGAGTCTTGTGAGGCAACTGCCATGTGGGACTCAGAAGGCTGGAGGGGGTGCGGCAGCTGCCTCCTGAGAGCACTGAGCTCTCTCCACCTTGCTGCACTGCACCATTCTACTCACAAATAGAATGGCATGGTGGCAGTGAGCTGGGGAAGTGCCTTTTTGGCCCTGCCTCTGCACGGGGTAACACCCAAGGCAGGGACCCCACTGGATGCATCCTATGGAATCATGGGATCTATATTTTGTTGTTACACCAGATCTAACACAGAAGGCTAAAATCCCACAAAACTACAAATCCCAGAATTCCATAGCATTGAACCATGGCAGTTAAAGTGGTGCCAAACTGCATTATTTCTGCAGTGTAGATGAGACCTAGGTCAGCAGAGCCAACAGGCTCCTGGCCTATGTCATTGTCACATTGACAGAAAATTCCATGCGGCTGCTTCATTTGAGATTTATAGCTCTTTGAAAGTTGCAGGACAATTAGTTCTGCTTACAACAGATCCTTAATGGTGAACTATTGTTTTTATCTTAATTCTAAACACTTCTATAGCTTTTTAAAAAACATTTAAAAATCATTTAAAATTATGCACCATCCCCAAACATGAACAAGGCGAAGAACTGTGTGTATGATTTTAAATAAACGAAAAAGGAAAAGCAGTGCTTTTTAAAAAAAATGTAGCCCTCATTCTCACGGATGCAATAGATTGGAGCATGCTGATCAGGTTCAGAAAGGTAACACCTATGCTCCACGCCATGCTTTTTTAAAAAAGAAGGAAACCCGGTTCTAATGAATGATGTGTGCATCCTTATAGCATTTTTTAAAAAACCTTTCAGATGATGAGAACTTCCTGTTCATTCAATTGTTTGTTTTGATTATGTCTATCATAGCAGGTAACATGACACTTTAGTTATACACTATATGAAACACAGCATATCAATTATTTATCCCTGCCCACAGTAAAATAACTGATTAGAGACTTTCCTGCTGGTGACACATCTGTCAGCAGAGCCTCTGAATAGGCTACTGAACTTACAAAGAGGAAACAGGGATAAGATCCAAATGTTCCATGTTCAATAAAAGTGCTACATTACACTTGCAGTTCTACATTAAAGGTATTCAGAAACAAAGAATAGCATTTATTGAACATCTGTTAACTACTTATAAGTGATAGTCAATCCCACTGAAATTGACAGGATTTATTAGGCATGTAAAATATTACTTTGTTAATTATTTTGCATTAATAGACAATCCTTCCATCATCTTGAATAGTTTTGGGCTATTTATTTAATTTATATTCCAACCTTCTCCAAATATGGAACCCTAAGGAATTCACAATTTTGTTTTAACTCCAAAACAAAAGATATTTAAAACAGTGGATACCACAATTTTTTAAAAAAAATATAAAGTCACCATGTTCATCAACTAAAAACAATTTAAAATACAGTCTTAAAAGGCAGTTAAAATGTAACAATAATTTTAAAAGTACAATTAGATAGAAGATTATTATATTATTCTTATATTAGGGATGGAAAACAGTTTAATTAGATCTACCAGCCTTGATAAAGGTAGCTGCTCTCAAGAGTTGTTGCAGGAAAAACCTACATTCATACGTTAGCATTTGGGAAAATATGTGTGGCATTTGGAAAAATAAAGTACAAAACTGTACACACTAGAAACCAATGGATAAAAATGTATACAACTGAAAAAATACACACAAACACTCACATGAATTATTGCATTTGGAGAGAGACCATAGGGAAGCATTGCTCTGAAACCATTATTTAAAGCAGATTGTTTGGCATTCCTTCATGTTCTTCCTTGTAGGCATCAAACCAGGATAGGATTACCAGCTGGACACAAAACCTGGTAAGTAACCTTGGGATATCTCTTAGATTTATTTCTTTGGTTTATATTGTGCCATTCTTCCACCAGTAGAGGAGAAAAGAATGCTTATAACGTAAGTGAAAACAAAATAGCTGGAACAATATGTGGTCCAAACCCCTCAATCAGTTAGAACAGACGTCTGGAAAATAATTAAACCAGCCCAAATATGTGGTGGTTTGCATCTTTTTGGCCTTTCCTGCCCCCATGCCCTCCCCCCATTATTGAAATTTTGCCAGTGGTGCAGACTGCAGAGTGTCATGAATGAAAAGGAGCTTCTGGCCCCTCTGCAGTTGCCCACCTTTGCACAGAAGCAAATCCTTTCACAGGAAGCACAGTCATTCAAATCTATCTTGGTGCTAAAAGCCAATGAGCTGGTATGATGTTGCGATGTCAAAAAAGAAAGATGAGACTTTTTGGAAAAGACTCAAAATGTGATTTGCCTCCCATGTTTTTCAGCCCTTGGGTTTTCTTGAGGAGCCAAGAGCATCCGTAAGAGGATAAAGTCAGCAGCTTATTCCATTTTTTCAGTGGATGAACAGTGTGGTGGTTCAGTGTGGTATACTGGTTAGGGTATACCAATGGATATGGGAGAAGATCCTGGTTGAAACCCCACTGGTTGATCCTGGAACAATTCCTCCTTTTCTCTCAGCTTTCCCTATCTCATTGGGTTGTTTGTTGTGGGGGCAAAATGAGGAGGGGGGAATCTTGAGTCCATTGGAAGAAAAAATGGGGTATAAAAATATCGAAGAATTATAACTCAAAGGGAAGAGGCTAGGGCTTATTATCTGCTCATTTCACTCATGGCAAAAATAGATCTACCGGCAGAGGGAGGGTATGCTAATGCTGAATAATAATTTTAAAATGTGCCAACAAACAAAGTTGAAAAATGAGCCTTTGCATTTTGACAGGCTGTTCGGTTGTGAAGTATTTGAGGAAGGAAGCACAAAGGCAGTGTACCTTGAAGTATCATATCAAAGTAATCGTCAACTTGCCTCGTCTGCCTTAGCTACTTAACCAAGCGTGAGTCTATGAAACAACCACAGTGGTTAAGAAACATCAGTGGGCTGTATCAGAATTAAAGGTGCACATCAGTTTTAAAGCAATTGGACAGTGATGGACCCTGGCCCTTTCTCCAATGTGACCTCCATCTTGGCAGCTGCAGAGGTAGAACCTGTCATGTCACTACAGTGACAAGTGCTTACCTCATTGTAATTTTTCACTGTGAAAGAGAGACTCCAGTGACAGGCAAAGACTTGTTGTTGTGGCATTTCTACAGCACGTTGCTATGCTTTACATGCTTTGCCACATATTTACTGCGTCCCTACTGACAGGTGTATGTCTTAATAAGTTCTCTAGCAGGCAAGAATTAGCAGACAAAAGTGCCTGAAGCTGCCGAAGCATCTGTTTGGAAAGGAGCTGGGCGCAGGAGGCCGATGGAGAAAGGTCTTGCGTTCTGTATTCTGTCAAGTGCAATTAGAGTTGCCAGTTGTCATTGCTGCCAGCCGTTCGTTAAATAGGTTTCTCAGATGTTATCTGGCAAAAGTCAAAGCCAGTCTGTAAATCTGTAAGCAATCTAATCATAAAATATGTTGATACTTAGTCTAGTCATTTACAACCTAACATATTAATTGGTGGAGATGGAGATAGGAGGGAGGAGGAAAGCTTGTTCAAAGCTTTCTGGAAATTTTAGGGTTAGCTCAGACTCTTGGATGGTTTGGACAGAGAAATGACTTGCTGTTGAGGCAACATGTCAAAGTGTGTGTATATAATCTCATGCCAGCACATTGATATAATCTCTAAAGTCCATTAGAACCCTCTACTGCCAGCTGGTTCATGTGTGTTGGCAACACTTGAAGCATCATTATTTTGTTTCTTCCAAATCTTGAATGGGCAACCGCAGAACAAAAACCACAGACAAAACATTTGTCCTACGTTCAACGCATGGGGCTGGATGCATCTCTGCACTTCCAGTCAAGTAACAGGGGAACCCAGCAGGGTAGGTGGGTACAGTTTCTTTCCTGCCTGTTGCAGCCTGACAAGCAGACTACAAATGTAATGGAAGATGCTTATATTAAATTAGACTTTTTGTCCATCTAGTTTAGTCATGTCTACTATGACTGGAAGTGGCTGTCCAGAGTTTCAAACAGATTATTTTACTAGCCCTACCTGGTATTCCCTAGTAGTCTCCAATCCAAATACTAACTCTGTGCTGGAGGGCAAGGTGGGCTTGAATGATGATGATGGTCCAACAATTTGACAGAAAAGTGCCTTTTATTTGCCTCATGTCAAGGGCCAGAGACTTAGATTTTTTTTTAAAAAAATGAAATGTTGGAATCTGCGTCAGAGGATGGTCCAAGTGGGCAGCAGGTAGCATGCCCAGAATCTGGGTAAAACCCAGGCAGCTAGTTGGTATAGCAACCCTACCCAATGAAAAGGATGCCTAGAATTAGGATAAAACCCAACCAACCAAGGAGCATATTGCACACACATTTAACCTGAATGCACCCTAACAGGATGCAGCCAGAACTTAAGATGCAGGCGGGAATTATCACACATAATTCGCAGCCAATTCCACCGGCTGAGTACAGCCTGGCTACCATCTCGGCTCCCAGGCACTCTTCAGTGGCCGCTTTTCCAAGTTGGAAAGCTCCCGGCTTTGAAAAGCAGCACCCAAAGTGTACCTGGGAGCTGGGATGCAGCTGGGCAGTACTCGGCCAGCAGAATTGGCAGCAAATTACGTGCGATAATTCCCGCCTGCATCCCATGTCCCGGCTTCATCCCGTTGGGGTGCATTCAGGTTAAATGTGCATGTGATAAGCTCCCAAGTGGTATGGCAACCCTATCCAAGAGAAGTAATCCATTTCTAAAATAATTTGGAGTGCCCTCTGCATCCACAATATTTAACTTCAAGACGCTTCAAGCCACATTTCTGCCTGCAGTACTTATGGGGCAGGGGTGGGGGGGTATTAGATAATCTTTGTGCCCTTGGAGGATCCCAAGGTGGGAAATTGACTCTCAGGCCCGCCACAGTTGCCTACTCCTGATTTAGGCCACTGTTTACCACAAGTCCACTTCCACATTCAGTTGTAAGTTGTAAGAAATAAGAACTCAAGTGATACATGTTCGTTTATGTGTGTATGAATCAATGCCCTGTAACAGGGTTGACAGTGCTGTGTTTTATTATTTGAGTTTAATGAGCTTTACTTTAAGATAAAATTGTTTTACAGGAAAGATGTTTTTTTCCTTTGGATTGGATTGAAAATGGCGACAGCTCAATATTACAAAAAAGCAGAGGAATGATTAATAATTCTAATTCCAGTGATTTCTAATGATCTGTAAGCATGCTTATGTGCAAACCCTCCATCCAATTAGTAACCTTAGACCTCAACACAAAAATATATAACTGCAGTTGAAACCAGCCAAGTGGAAAATAAACCTCTAATGAGGCTTCTAAGATGTTAACACAGAACATAGCAACAGGTGCATGGATATTTGTACAAGTCTGGAACAATCTTGATAAGCAAATTAAACAAGACAAAAATAGCCACGTGTTTGTTCACACAACTGTTCTTATATTAAATTGATTTGCAGAGTTTACGGTTTATAACAGAAGGACCACTGAAGTGAAGTCTTTAAGAAAATCTCTCAGACTTAAAAGACCACTTCCATTTGGGGAGTTTTTCTGTATTTACCCTGCCACTCTAGATAAAAATAACAAATTACAAAAAACAACTTCTCCTTAATAAACTTAAAACAAATCTGGAGTGAAATTAATATTTGAGCATTTATTTCTTTTCATGTGACCTTCTTCCAAAGTACCGAAAGTGTTACTTGGGATATCACACACGTGAAAAAATTAAGCTCAGTTATCACTGATATTAAAAGTTGGGGGGTTCAGGCTGTCAGCCATGGAGACCTGCATGTTTTCAGGAGAGAAAACCCTATTGGTGTAAACTGGAAATCTTTACATGGCAAAGGAGATTGGCTTAAAACCTGTGTAGCATGTGATTCATAATGATGGGTGATAGACATGATATTCTGACAAGAACCTGTGCAAACCAATTATATTCTAGCTTTTTTCTGTTTTGCTTGACCTTTTAGCTGAATGCTACATTTTCATTTCCTGTTTAGCATTCCTGGAGAAGGTGAGTGAAGGCCCATGAAAAACAGGCAGCGTACAAGTTTAAAATTACTTTTGCCGAAAAGATGTCTGTAGTCAGAACAATAATAAATGAAGTATGTAGAAAGTGGTTTATGGGGATGAATGAGGAAGTTCAGAATATATAGAAAGTGGAGAACAAATGGTGTCTGCTCATCACAGTGGCCAAAGTAGGAACAGAAGGGAACACATAGTGCTATTGTTGAGCTTAAATTAATAAAGGGAGAAATGTCAAATGAAATACTGTACAAATATTGAGGAAAGAACACAAGGCTTTAAAAATATTCTGCAGGTTGGCCAACAGATACATGAAAGAAATGTCCCCAAACCAGTTTATGGCTTATTTCTTGGAAGCAGATTGCCTTAGCCTTTTATTGGCAAGATTGGAACGAAAGAATGGTAATTATATATTTTTATACCATGCCAACAAATCTCTTTAGCCTCCCAATTTCTCTTGGGTGAAGCCAGAATGCTCTTGTTCATTTTTTGCCTCTTCATATCTGATAGATACTTTAAACCGTGCCCATTGCCACCCCTGCACTACCCTAGCAGGCTGCACCATGGCATTCCAGTTAAATTGGCACTTATATCACAATCACTTTTTTCCAGCAGATTTTTGGCTGTTTTTTTTAAAGTGTTGGGGCTTTGGAGGATTGCAGAGTTGAACGGGAGGGGGACAAATCTCTGTGGTTTAGATGGCCTGGGGCCTTTGGGATTTATTTTTGGGACAAAGATTGTCTGGAGG
Organism: Sceloporus undulatus; assembly: GCF_019175285.1. Classification (NCBI taxonomy): domain Eukaryota; kingdom Metazoa; phylum Chordata; class Lepidosauria; order Squamata; family Phrynosomatidae; genus Sceloporus; species Sceloporus undulatus. The sequence goes on along the minus strand of NC_056526.1, from coordinate 80,526,140 downwards.
GAAATGAAATTGGGGTCTGTATGTCCTGTGCCTATAGGCAGCAAGTGTCCAAAGGAAAAAAATATATCTTAAAATCGTAGGATTATTTTATGCAGCCACAGGGAAGCCAGTTCAGTTCTGATAGTGCATGAGTAATCCAAGAAGGTGAAGGGGGCAAGGTCTCAGCTGGCATTGTTACTTCAGGCCAATAGTCCAGATAGCCAAATTAAAAAGGAGTGGGTCATGGAGTCATTAAACATAGCCAGTCCAGAAGTCAAGAAGTCTAGGAAACACACAGTGAAAGCACTTCCAGACACTGAACAGTTGTGACCAAAGTTCCACCAGATTGTTAGTTGTTGCCTCTAGATGCCAGGTGCTTGATGAATCAGCATCTCCTATGTAATAGGAGCCACTGATTCTGCTGAAGATGAATCAGCCACTGATTCTGCTGAAGTTTCTCCTTCTCTCTTCACTGGATTTACAAGGCTGGGGATGTCTCTTCAGTATCCTATAAAGGAGAGAGTCCCTCTGCTGCTTCAGCCACTAGTTATTTGTTCAAAGAGAGGGCTGTCACTTGAAGCCAGAATTGCCTCATAATCCAACTCCTTTGTGTCAGATTCCTCAGACTCCAGAGGGTGAAATAATAACACTTAGAAGCCTTAGTGGTTTTATTTTTTTTGGGGGGGGGGGGCGAGAAATTGGATTGGGACCACATGCAGCTCATGAACCATTCTATCCCCAACCTAACTATATGTGAGGCAGATTGTAGCCATGTTCAAATGGTAGTAAGCATGTGAAGTCGGAGTTTTTCACAGCCAGCATCCATAGTTTTTTGTGGGTTTTTTGGGCTATGAGGCCATGTTCTACAAGAGTTTATTCCTGGCCTTTCACCAGCAGCTGTGGCTGGCATATTGAGAGAATGCTGGCATGGAAGAGAGTGGGATATATATACTGTTGATTGAGAGGAAGTGATTTACATGTTAACCTGTGTATTGTTCTGTTACTGAATGGCAAGGCCTACAGGGTGTCCATTTACTTAATGATCCATTGTCTGCTGGGAATCCCCCTCACCCTGGGTAGTTTTCATTTGCATTTCCTGGATTCTGATTTTGGTGTTTTTCAGGATTGGTAGCCAAACTTTGGTGTGGTACAGAAGGCCACTAAGCGCCGTCCTGGCGGTGATACAAGGGTTAGGGACTGTGCACCAACCGCACAGTCCCTAACCCTGGCATGGGACTGCGCCGGCCTCAGGGCAACCTCCCGTCCACACGGGGCCACCATGATGCTGGCAGCACTGCACAGCGACTATATGTCACGCACAGGAAGCAGCATCATAACAGCGCCACTTCCTGGTTGCGGCGCCGCAAAGAAGGAGCTGCTCTAGGCAGCTCCTTTTGGGCACACGCATCGTTCCCGCAGCAAGCAAATGGCCACAGGAACAATGCTGAGGAGAAAGGGGCCAGGCTGTAATTTTTGGGGTGACTGGGGGCATGAAACCGCAGGGACACCCCTTTTCTGGACCACTGAGAAGCGGCATGGTCCGTAAAATGCCGGATTGGGGCCGCAGTGAGGCTGCCCTGGCCCCAGTCCAGCAGGAACAGGGACGGCTGCAGGCCGACCCTTTGGGGAGGTCTGTAACATGCTTTTGTTTACTTTAAAAGTTTCTTCTTTCCTGTTGAAATTGTTGAGGTGTTTATGAATTTCAATGGCTTCCTGTGCATTCTGACTTGACAGTTGTTGGCATGGTCCAGAATTTCGGTGTTTCCAAACAGCATTTTATGCATAGGATGGTTTCTAACATGTTCTGCCACTGACGTCTGATCTGCACTGCAGAAATAATGCAATTTGATACCACTGTAACTGCCATGGTTCCATCCTATGGAATCCTGGGATTAGTCCTGACATCCTATAGAATCCTGGGAATCCAGAGTTCTCCCTCAGAGAAGGCTAAATATCTTACAGAACTACATTTCCCAGATTTCTCTACCTTTGAGCCATGACAGTTAAAGCAGTGTCAAATTACATTATTTCTGCAGTTCAGATTTGATGTAAGTCAGTTGAACTGTTTGGAGATAATAGTTTAAATTTGTACTCCAACAGGAAGCCTTTAGAAACTCTCTACTAACCCTCCACACATACTCTGTAGGATTAAGTCTGACTTTAGGTAAAACCATAGACATTGACATTTCTCGGTGACAGATTGGACAAATGGCCCTCTGAAGCTCTCTTGAACTCAAAACATCACTGAAAGACATTCATCTGATCTCTTTTGAAATCACCAGATAGGAAAATTCTATAATTTCTATTGCTAGTCTATGCTATTCATCCTTCTAAAATTATCTTATTTTAAAAAAAAAATAAAACTAAAACCAACCCACTGTTTCATAGCTTAAATAGTGGAACTCTTTCCTTGTTTTATCGTGCTGATTTATATCTGGACAGATATTGCCTCAAAGCTGAAAGAGAGGAGAAGGCAATTGACTCTGGATAATTTGGAAGCTTCCAAGAAAAACTCCCCAGCCCCCCAAATGCCATTCTCCTTTCCTCATCCTCCCCTTAATAACATTTTAAAAAATTGTGCTTTCTATTACTTGGGGAGCCATCAGTGCCATTGTGGAAGCAGCAACTACTAGACTAGTATGCACACTTGTACATTTATTTGTGCATGTTTAACAGCTAGCAAACCTTATGCTAAGAGGAAAGGGAAAGAAAGGCTGACAGAGGTTTATCGCATGGCACTTGGAGAACGGGAACAGAAAGGAATGGAAGAGAATGGAACGGAACGGAGGGGATGTGTGTTATTGCAAGGGAGATTGCCACCAATGCTGCTGGGAGTCCCCAATCCACTCCCAACCCATGCCACAGCAGCTGATTTTGAAGGACAATTTTGAACCGTCTTGCTGTGGAGCGGATGCGGAGTGGATTGGGAACTCCCGGTGGTATTCTCCTGTGTGATAACAGATGTTTCCCCCCATTCCATTCCCTTCCCTTCCATTCCCATTCCTCAGAGTGCTGTGCGATAAGCTTAGTAGAATCACAGTTGGAAGAGATCTCAAAGGCCATGCAGTCCAACCTCCTGCCATGCAGGAATACACAATCAAAGGACCCCCCAAGTGATGGCTATCCAGCCTCTGTTGAAGGCTTGAGAGTTCAGGCCATGCTGGGGAGTGGGGATGGGGGTAGTGCTGGAAGTTATAGTCCAAAAAGCAACTGTTTCAAACTAACCATACCATATGGAAAGGTCAAGAATGAATATGGGTATGAGGTGAGCAGCAACCAAAATGTGGCTATAATGCTGCAGTGAAAGATAAATTGTTAGAGCTGTTCCAAAAAGGGTAGATTTGAACTGAAAGCCACTGGCAGACCTTTCTGTGTCTGTGTTGCTGAAAAGTAATTGAAAGGCTTTACGGGGAAAGCAAGTGGGGAAAAACTGAGCAAGAATGCAATGGCTGTATGAAGTGGCTGGAATGAAGATGGACAGTGTTATAGAGGGTAGTTGCTCAGCCCCTATGTTTTCACTCCCCCCCCCTTCTTCAAGGAAACCCAGTAACAAGCAAATATAGGCTTTTGATTGACCACCTTAAACTCCTGGGCATTTTATGGTAAGATGGAACATACAGATTAAGCGGTCTGAAGCCTTGCCTGTTATGAAGGCTTATTCACAGAGACTCACACTACCACTATTTGGCAGCTAAATTTATCTGGCCATATTACTGCACTGCTTATAACTTGGAGAAGTAAAATTTCCCAGCAGGTGTCTGCCTTGCTGCATTTTTAATTAACAGTCTGGCCCGCAGTGAGGTTGTCTTGACAGGAATATAAGAAAAGAAAGGTTGCTGCCATTTTCCCCCTTTTCTGTGGGGACTAAAAGCGTGCAGACATTTTAGGTTAACGTCGGTGGTAGTGCATATTGTGTTGCTATGAGAAAAATATCTGTCAAAGAAAGAGAAACCAGTGCCCCCAAAGCAGCATGAAAGGGCAAAGGGCCTAGGTCCCATTTCTAGTGTTGTGACACAGTAGTCTTGTAAATTCTGTAATCCAATTATACTGTTGAACATTTCAAGTTCTGTGCCCATATTAAGCATGTTCAGTGAATGTATTCGCCAAGGCTGAATGTGCAAATCCCAGTCAGCTTCAGTGCGAAAATATATTGCTGTTTCTGTAAAAGGAAGCTGATGTGATCAAAGATTCCGAGAATGGTTATTGCTGTAATTTTGCTTTCAAGCAAGAGGTATTGCTAAGTGACACAAAATTTCTGTGTCTTGTTAACAAAGTAGTGGGCCACGTTGGCCCTCCAGATGCTGTAAGACTGCAGCTGCCATCAGCCTTAGCCAACGTTGCAAATAGTGAAATTTGGGAACATCTGGATGACCATAGTTGTTCACCCACCTCTGTACACCAGAGTAAAAAAAATAATAACTAAATTCTTGCATTGTTTAGGTTGTGAGAAAATAATTTTTAAAAACCCTGTTGGGACTTTCTTAACTGCATAATATATAGTTAAGTTGATGAAGAGACGTCTTGTTTTTCAGGAACTCCTACATTCCTCACCACTGATTATGCTGTCTGTGGTTGATGGGAACTGCAGTTCAGGAACATGTAACTAGTTCTGCTTGTGCTTTTTGAATTGCTGCCTTCCCAAGGGGCGGGGGGGGGGGAATATTTTTTAAACTGGAGTATCAAAGGCCATTTATACACCAACCTTTGGAAGGAAAGTTGTCGCTGTTTTTGAAAGTCTACTGAGCATGTCCATGGCCTTGGGCACCCCTAATGTAGCCCTTTGGGTCTTGGCCATTGACTTGTAGGCCTCAGTCTGCTCAGCTAGCAGAAACAAAAGCTAGCTCATGTGGAAAAATCCCTGCCTGTGATTTTAACTTGTTTCCATTTATTACTACTATGAATCAGGCTTCTAAACCCACTGAGAGAAGGACTGAAAGCACAGCATCTAACAACAACAACAACAACATGAATGTCTTGAGACTAATCTATAATTCATACTTAGTGGAAACTCCCTCACCAACCAAATTATTGCCTTCTTGAATAACATTGTGTGTTGTAGAAAAGGCAAATGTGTACAGCACATATCGTCATTGTGTTATGGAATTAGATATGTTACTCACAGTTACCCCAAGTCTAATGTATAAATGCGAGAACTACAAGAAACCAACAAAAACACTAACGTGTGGGATAAAAGCAAAACTAAAGTCATCATTAATATTATCAATGTCAGAAAGTAGAGATTGCTGCATCCACACTGCACAAACAATCTGGTTTGACACAATTTTAACTGCCATGGCTCAGTGCTATGAAGTTCTGGGATTTGTAACACAATGGTAAACACACTACAGTTCCCAGAATTTCATTGCATTGAGACATGGCAGTTCAAGTGGTGTCAATCCGGATTATTTCTGCAGTGCAGATGCCATTATCAGCATACATGCTAATCTAGCAACTTGAAATAAAAAGTTATTTTTGGACTAGAATTCCAAAATTACTAATGATTGCTGGAGAATTCTATTGGGTCTGCCTTTGGAAACTGTTCAGAAACTGATGTGAGTCCAAAATGCTGTGGTCAGGCTGCTGGCTAGAGCTGTTTACAAGAAACATATAACCCCTCTATTGAAACAGCTTTATATGCTACCAGTCAACTTCCAGGCAGAATGTAAAGTGTTGGTTATGACATTTAAAGACCTTGGCTTCAGACTATTTGAAAGACCATATCTTCTTGTATGAGCCTTCCCATGTTTAAAGATCTTTGGGGAATTGTTTTCTCTTGGTCTCACTACCATCACAAGCATATTTGATGAGGGTACAAATATGTTTGTGATGGTACAGGAGATAGCCTTCTTGGTGGCTGCTCCCACTGAATAGAATATTTGTGGAATTCCCTCCCATGGGAGATCCAGCTGGCCTCCTTTCTCCTTTCCTTTGGCCAGCAGGCAACAATCTTTTTCTTCAGGCAGGCCTTTGGCTTAGAGGTTTTGACAGAAAGGGCTTTTAATGGGGTTAATGGTAAATTTTAATTGTGTTTTATATTGCTTGAACTTTGTGTTTTTGGCTAAACTGATGTTTAATTTTAAAAAAAAAACTTGTACAAATAATTATTTTTACCTGTTTTGCTGTTTTTATTGTGTGTCTTTAAGTTGTTTCCAATTGATCAAGACCCTAAGGCGACCCTATCATGGGGTGTTCTTTTTTCAAGGGGGGTTTGCCATTGCTATCCTTTGAGGCTGAGAGAGTGTGACTTATCCAAAGTGGGCTTACATGATTGAGCTGGGATTCGAACCCTTGTCTCCAGTTATAGTCCAAACTTCAAACCACTAAATCACGCTGGCTCCATTACCCAGTTTTTAATTATTGCAAGCTGCATTGGATCCTGTACAAGGGGAAAGGCAGGATATCAAACAAACAAACAAACAAACAAACATTTCAATGTGCCTCTGATATGCTTCTCAAAATTCATGTGTATATTTTCTCTGGTCTATGTCCACACTGCAAAGCCTCTTCAGGAAGGATGCTGACAGAATTAAGAACAGTCTTCCAGGCAGTTTTAAAGCAAGACCGACATAAATGTTACATGCCATTGATTTCACTGAAGAGTTGATCCTTTCAACTGTGTATCTAAACCACACTTTTATTGGGAAAAAAAACCCAAACCCTGTTCTTTTCACAGACAGTTCTGAAGATAATGAGCTCATAGATGTGTTTTGTTCTGAATATCACCAGAGGGTGCAACACTATTGATTCTGGATTTGGTAACCTTTTAATTAAAGCCTCTGTAGAATATAGCATCATAGAATCATAGAGTTGGAAGATGCCAGTTGGCAATTTGACTTAATGACAAAGTTTGAAAAATATACCTGAATGTTCTACTTGTGTCAGTATGAAGCGACAGAACTGACAACTATCATATGAGGAAATGGCATGTGTATATGTGAGTGCATGTGCGTGCAGTAACTCAGAGTATGTACATATATTTTTAAATGATTTTTTTATTATAAAATGCATGTTAATGAGTACAGACAATACAATATTCTTATACTTACCCCTTCCCACAACCCCCAAAGTGGTGCTGAATGCATTGTGTAAGTAGTACAGTTCATGCACATGTAATAGCACATGTAATATTTACCATTCTTAAGAAAATATAACAGCATTTAGTGTGAACTGAACCTCACTTATCTGACTTAATGAGAATATTTTGCCAAAGCAGGACTGGCACTAGTATTCAGTGAGTGAATTGGTGGCTTCAGATGTCACTTATGCTCTTGGAGTTTTCCTTGGTTGGACTATACCATGTTACAAAATTGCAATGTTACACAACCACTGTACATTGTGCATTGATACACAATGAGCAATGTGCACCGATGAACAGTGTGCAACCATGTACAACCATGAAATATGTGCACAATACATGATCATGTGCAATGCACAGTGATGCACAATAGTACCCATATGTTATGCTGCTTTTATGCCCTTCAACTGAATATTACACATTTGCTAAAAAATGTCCACTTGTTCATGTAAGGAAACTTACCCATGGGCAGGGCACGAACAATATTCCAGTCAGTGGATGCCATATGAAGGATTTGCCTTGTAAGATACATGAGGATAGATGCAGGTCGATGTGTACAGCAGCAAGTAGTAGAGCCTCATGGAAGGCGTCATGGCTCTTTCAGGAATAGACACTTTACAGTAGTGGCTATAGCATTATTGTTAAAGGGTTTCTTGAAATAATTTGTGATTTCTTTTCTGCCTTTTAAAAACTGATATTGTGTATAAATGTGTATACCCTGATGTGAACATGGTGGCAGCAGGTAGAACAGGGCACAGAATGGCAAATGGTCTCAGTGAGTAACAGTCTTTTAAAAACTCCTCACTATTGAGCTTTTATTTCTACCTTGATTTTTCATGTCTCTTTATTTAATGATCCCAGCTTTCAGCTCTATTTTGTATCTGTGCTACATTAAGTACACAAGCTTAATTGTGATACACGGAAACACACAGATAAATAATGGGGAGTTTATCTTTGTCAGTTCTAGACAGTTAATTAAACAGGCTGCTGCACACACTTTTCTGGGCAAACAGAACCTTTTAAAAGGATCTGCCTCTTTTGTGTCACATCAATGCAGTGCCTTCTCCTTTCTGTTTTTTGGATTAGTGTGTGAACCCACTGGAAAAAAGTAAGGTTTTGCCATTGCAAAATCTGAATAGAGAGTCAATGAAAGTTGTCCTTGTACTTAGATGTTACAGAGGAATGCAGCTGCAATTACTTTTATGTACATATGTAGTCTGTGTTTTATATTTTTATTGGCATATGTCCCAGTATCTTGGATTAAATCTCCCTCTTGTTCTCAGAAAGGCAGCCAAAGCAAGAGGCTTGAAGGTTTCCAGGACTGAGATAGAGAGGTAGTAGTAAAGGCAATGTTAAATGATTGCCTATCTGTATCGTCTACTGACTAAATCAAAGGCTGTTGCCCCATGAGAACTCCAAACACAAAGTAGAGGAGGAGGAATGAGGCTGGTCCCCTGTCCAAGCATTAGGCGAAAAGATCCATTTGGCACTTTGGACAGACAGGACAAATGCTGCCAGTGGATGTGGACATACTCTGATATCAACGGCCACATATCATTTGGCCCACAGGCTCTGCCCCAGCCCCAATGTAAGGGTTCAGGTCAGAGAGACAAGTCTACCTTAGATGTGAAAACTGTACTGCCCATGGGTGCTTCTGTTTTCTCCCCAGATCCATCTGCCCTATGCTTCCTCTCCCCACAGTCATGGCCTCCTTCTGTATTTGTTACATTTGTCAGAATTGACAGTCTAAGGGAAAGTCTTATTTTTAGATTCTGCTCCCCCTGTGAATTATTATTATTATTATTATTAAGCACCTATGACTAACCAGGATCACAAGTAAATGGATATGTAGCACCTTTGAGAATAGCTGAAAGAGAAACATTGGTAGCATGAGCTTTCATAGACTTGAGCCTACTAGAGTGGAAAGTCCAAAGACAGACCTATATAGCAGTCTGTGCGTGAGTATGTCCACAGGAATGCAAAACTTTGTGGTTATGGAGATGAGGTGATTAGTTTTAATGATGGTTGTTGGGGGACAAGGCAGGAAGAAGGATGTGGTTAGTAGAAAACCATATGCCAAGGTTAGTAGAAAACCATATGAATGAACACTGGGATGTAGTGTGGGGATCAAAAGGAAGATGGGATAAACTGGCCAAGAAAGCTCCATGAGGTTGGGTGGGTGGGAGATTAGCTAGTGTTAAAATGTGTGTGCTGTTCCAGGAAACCATTGTTTCTATTCAACCAATGCATTGTAGTTGTAGATATATTGCAACTCTGCTTGTTTCTGTTTCTAATCTTCCTTTGTAGTTTTTGTTGTTGTTGTTGTTGTTCAAGGAGCACTGTTCAGAGATACTGTTCAGAGACCACTTTTTATACCCGAGTGAACACCTCTCTAGGAATCTCAAGGTCCTCCTGGTCAGCTGGATATTGACCATAGAATCACACCGGAGAGCCAACGAATGCTTACATAAGTGTTTTTTTTTCTAGGAATCTCTTAAGTCCTCCAGCATGACTCAATGGTCAATTTCCAGCAGAGTCACGCTGGAGAACCTAGAGATTTCTGGAGAGAACATATCAATGAAATATGCAAATAATCAAATCCATAAAAGTCAAAGCTTCAAATGTGGTTGGCCAACTGCAAATGTATTCTAAAATACCCCCAAATAAAATGTAATAGAATAAAAAATCTGAAATCCAAAACACTTCTTGATCCAAGTATTTCAAATAAGGGAGATTCAACTTGTACATAGTATACTTCTGAGAAAGAACTCTAAATTTCGAGGTTTGTCAGACAGATGTGCGCCTATATGTGATTTCACAGGCACATGTGATCAAGGACACATGGTAACAAATGAGTGAGAACATCATCTTGAAAATGTAAAGTGTATTGCTAAGAGAGAATGGTATTAGATTTGTAAATAGCTGCTGCATATTGCTCAAAATTTCACATTAACCATTATCTTAGGGAAGCTAAAGAGTGGAGGCCCAACCAAATGGGATTGGATTTCCCTTGAATACTGTGTTACATAAAAGTATAAAGTTTTTGTTGAATTACATACTTGACAAGTTAATATTTGTCTCCTCAGACAGAAAATGTTAATTAAATGGTTCGTGGAGAATTTTAAACTAAAATGTCTTAAAATTATCTTCCATTTCAGAACACTGAAGAGTGGTCAATGATGTAGAGTCAATTTTTCTCCACCCCACCCCTTTAAAATTACTGGAGATGTGGAGACTAAAGAATAAAAAACCAATCAACCACATAAACTGGCTTTTAAAAAAAAGACATTACCGTCACTAATGTGTTAAGAAAACAAGTTTAGATGAGACACGACCATTATAGCTTTTAAGGAAAGATAAGGAATGTAGCCGTTTGGAGCTATCTACAAGCATAAAATGATCCGAGGGGCATTGCTTTTGCTCCCCCCCCCCCATTTAGCCATGACAGCATTCCTCAATTCTAAAACTCAAATTAAGGATCACCATGTGTAAAAGCAATGCATTGTTAGATGGAAGACAGAAAAAACAAATGGTTACCCCACCACGGATATGCGCATTCACACATACACATACACATGCTCATCAGATCTATTTTAGACATAATCCCAAAGCATCTAGCTGCCACACTACAATTTAGTGGGCCAAGAATTTTGGCAATACAGGTAAGTTTCCCAATAAGCTCTGAACTTATTGAGTGAGGGGGCAAGCAGAATAACCCATATTCTAGCAAGAAAACACAGGGAACATACTCAGGCACACTGGTCAAAGAACTGTTGTTGTTTTTCTATGCCTCAAAATATTTTTATATTTTAAACAGCTTGGACTAGAAAGGATGCTATGTATTGGAGCTTTCCTGTTTACGATAATGGCAAAAGGAAGCATTGTTTATGGAGAGGGCTGTCGATTTCTCAGGCTGGAGGGATAGTATCCCCCCCTTCCCTGAATGTTATGGTGTTATGCCTGTACCAGTTAGTAGCTGAAACTGGTACTGCTGCACCAGTTGTAGAGATACCTTCTCAGACTTTTTTGCTACCAGGAACCAGATTCTGCAGAGAAAGCTATTTTCCTGCCCGCTCTGGTTCTGTGCAGAATTACTTCTCTATCCCATTCTTTTACACAAGAAAAACTGAATAACTACACACACACACACACACACACACACACACACACACACTTTTTCATGGGGGAAAATCAAGGTGTAGTGATGGGGATGGCAAGTAACTCAAGTAAGAATTCTGTCCCCGAATAAAATTTTCCTTCAGTCCTCACATGTTTAGCATTGCAGTAATATAAAGCCTCAGCTGAGTATTTAGAAATACAGTTAGACATCCAAAGAAAAGTATATGGTAGACTCCTGCAAAGTGCTAACACTAACACCTGACAAACTTACCAAAATGTTATAGATGTACAAGGAAGCATTTCCATACATGTATGCTTTGCATGCTGCAGGAGCCACCTTTGGTGTGAAAATTCATTCTCAGCTTTGACACACGGGCTGACACCATTCAGTGCTTCATCAGAGAAAAGCAAATGGAGTAATCTTGGCTTTTGAAAGTAACATATTTGGAGAAATTTCAAGTGGACAGTTTGTCTGTGGGTTTGAGTGCAGGTTTGCAGAGAAATGATGGCACATTAGACTTTTATTAATAATTCAGGTGATTGTAGTAGGATGACTTACTCAGTGTGCATTTAATTCCTGGTCACTGTTATTTCGTTTACTCAACTATTTTGCATGGGGGAAATATTGTATTTTAAACTGTTTTGCTTTTTTGGGAAGTGCGATGGCACACATTCTAACTGAAATACATTAGTTGGGGGTTATTTTTGTCATTAAAGATTAAAATGTTATCTGCACAAAAATGTTTTTTATAGCAATCAGTGCCCAAACCCTTCTGATTCCCCAATCTTTGGCTCTGCTGCCCCAGTGAAAATCATATCATTACAACTTTATGGGAAATGAAATTCATGTGTTGAGGATATTCTAGCAGTTTATATGTGAATAAGTATGTATCCACTCTTATAGAGCAAATGAAATGTTAACAGTCATGTGGCTGCCAATAGTATCTAGTAATATTATATGGTAGATGAATGAAACTACTACATGCCAGGTTGGTACTATGTCAGCTGCCAGGTACTTCACCAGGAAACATTTGTGACTTACTGCTTGTACCTTCTCTGAATATGAAAATCCCTATATTATCCAGACACAAAATGGCTAGAGTTGCTCTTTGGTCAGTATTGATTCTGCCAGCATAGCTGTGCTCAAATCAAAGATGTTGTACACATGCTAAGGATTAGTTCTCAGTGTTAACTGGTTCTAGCCATTGTGTATGTGTATAAAGAGGAATGAAAACCCAGGTTGCATTCTGTATTTTTCCCAGGCTGTAAAGCCTCTGTTAAGACTCTCTTGAACTTCAAAGCACTCATGTAGTGGAGCGGTCACACATTCAAGGCTTCAAAGGAGAATTGGCTAGGATTTTATAATCAACACACCACTAGCCGTTGCCTTCAAAGCAAAGCTGAGTACACTTTGAGAGGCTTTGCTTTTGATAGACAACTTTTTTTTCTTTTAAGCATCTTTATCCCTTTCTTTCCCCCAAGGGCAGCAGGAAAAATATACTTTGTCATGTCTTTTGAGAATCTTCAGTTCTAATTCATTTCTATTCCAAGCTGTGGCAATCCAAGTATTATTTGGTTGTTTCTATTGTGATATTGGTGTTTGTTTGTTTTTAAAGTCCTTGCTCATCACAAAGTGAACAAAGCACCCATTTTCCTATTTACAGTTCATGGTTGCTGCTGAAACATCCTGATTTTTTTAAGGCAAGTATTGCCTTGATGACAAATCCAACTGTTATCAAACCACCCCTTGGCAATAAAATGTTCAGGACACCATGATAATCCAATCCTATTTTCTGCTAAATTGTGCTCACTCTTAAATCATCATTGCCTTGGAGGGCTGGAAAGTGAGGCTGTTGATGTTGGTGTCATTCTTACATTTAATAGCCAGAAATCTGTTGGGGAGTTACAAATGCATGATCACCATAGTTATGCATCTATACAGTGAATGCTGGGCCAGTCCCACCCAATACCTACTTACAGGGAAGCAGCTGCTGCAGTTACAGGGATCTGTTCCCGTTCCATTCATTCAACAGCTCACTGACATTCCCACTCATTCCTGTCAGCAATCCCTATTATGACATTCAGAAGCAGGGTCCCTCTCACAATTTCCTCTCACACCAGACGTTGCTCATGTGGGGGATGTCAGTCAACTGCTTTCTGATCAACAGGGGAACAGACCTCTGTCACTCACAGAGACTACTGCCTGGTAAGTGGGGACTGGGGGACTTTCACAGTCCCTACATATCCCTTAAACTAGTGAATACATTGGGATCATGAACGCCAAACAGTTATGATGTGTAACTCTGGGTTATGCATTCATAACTTCTCAACATCAGATTCTGGTCCATGTATTTTACAGTTAGTCAGAGTTAACATTGGCATCTGCTATCACAGGCCAACTACTAATGCACTACTGGAAATAAACTTTCTGATGGTGCCTATAAGCTATCCTTTGAAATGTCCCACAGTACTCCATTGGTCATGACAAATGTTACTCCCTGGCATTGTGGGAAATTAAAAATTGTAACTGCTAGACACTGATCAGAGGAATATTACTACCATTACTCATTGGAGGAATACTACCACCAGCACCCCCTCAGCCAATTTGTAAATAAGAAGGGAAGGGCAAAATCCTCCACTCTTTCTTCTGAAAATGCCAATCAAATAAATGTCTAACTATTGTCAGATGTGTGGAGAAGGAATTGTGGGCAGAGTTGGTGAAGAAGAAGCTGTCTGAGTGGCAATGTGACAGGAGCTAAGCTGTAGTATCACTAGGGTTGGTGTCACCTGGTGCAGTAACTGATGGTGTCACCCCTCCCATTGGCCTCCTCTCAGACCACACCACACAGAATCCTTAGTAATATTTTTTGTACTAATGTTAAACATAAATCATAATTCCCATATAGCACCGAGTGTAATGGTAATAGTTGTGACATAAACAATGAGTAAAATCAAAATGATGCCTTTACATTACAGTATCATATGCACAGTATAAATGTATTTATATATACATAGTTTTGTGTGGTTAAAGTGGAAATTTGATAAAATGTTTTTAAAGCAAATATTTTAAAAATATTTTTGTAATTTTTGTAAAAAAAATAAGAATTTTGAAATGTGAAATTTAAATTTTTAAAGAGGGTCCCTCTCCTTTCTCCTCTCATTGATTTTCACTCCACTCACAACATTTTTCAGCACTTTTCAAGAGACATAGTCTGTTTCTGCCAAAATGCAGATGTTTGAGGAGTAGTGGTGTCACCCCCTTTTAGGGTGTCACCTGGTATGTTTCGCACCCCCTGCATCACCTGAGCCAAGGTAAAGGCTTGCTGGCTGGGTATAATGATTGGTATAGTTGTTAATGGTTCAGTGTCGGGTATTGTTGTTTAAATCTTGAGTTAAGTCTTTGTGTGGTGGGGTGTGTGTGGAATCCAGGGCAACAAAATACAGTATATTTAAAGGGAGTCCCTGATAAACAATTGTTATGAACCACTGCGCCACTCTGTGTGAAACAGCCCATAACAGTGGCCAGCAGGTAACATCACAAGGGCATGGTCCATTACTCTGCCACCCCTTTGCATCAGCCAGGGGCGAGGGATTCACTGTGATGAGCTGGCCCTGCTATGAAATAGTTACAAAATACAGAAATGCTTTACATTTCCTGTTTCCTTATTAACTCCAGATGATCTTTTTTTTAAAGGAAGAATTTAATGCTTACAGGAACTAGAAACTTCCTGCCTCAGAAAAGATGCAAGTATGCTGTGAATCCACCAAAGGCTTGTCAAAGTGTTTCAGATGTTGAAAGGGATAGCATGACATTCAGGAATTTAAATTTTTCCTTTGAATCCACAGGAATCCCCCCCCCCCTTTCTGTTTAGACACATCAATTGGCTCTGTAGTTATTTGTGTCTACTCACAAATTAGTCAGACTTGCCATGGAGTCCAGGGGATGAGGTAAGAAATAGTGTGTGCGGGGGGGGGGGGGGAGATATGTATCAGCACTGATAGTTGAGATTTAGCCCAAATCCCTATCTGTTGTTGCAACTAGAGTGGACCCATTGAATCAATTGTTGAATGGTTAGTCAACATATAGGTAAATTACATTGATTTGGTTAATTTTTTATTAATTTTTCGAATAATGAGATTCAGAGTTTAGACTGCAGAACTATTGAATAATGAGTAAATAAAGAGTACATGTGAGGTTGTGGTGGAGTTGCTTTGTTTAATATACTGGCAGTACAATGCTAGTTATGCCTGCTAAAAAGTAAGTCCCATTGAGTTCAACAGGGCTTGCAAGAAGCTGCATGCAATTGGCCCTTTGTATCCATGGATTCAACCACACATGGCTTGAAAATCTTTTTAAAAATTCAAAAAGCAAACCTTGATTTTGTCATTTTTTTAAAACAAGGGACACAATTTTACTACTCTGTTATATATAATGGGACTTGAGCATTTGTGGATTTTGGTATCCACAGAGGGTTCTGCAATGTTGATATAACAAAATGGACAACAATGGTCCCAAACAGACAAACCAAAATAGTGCAAGTCTTCTTTCCAGTTCATTCCAGTTCTATAAAAAAATTCACGTTGGACACTTCAGGTATATTCACAGAAGCAATTCTAGCCCATTGGAATGGACTGTTCCAAAATTTCATCTGCTGAGATTGGGGACAGTTTGGAGATGATGTATACATATTAAAAAGCTATCAGACATCTTCAAATTTGTCTCCTTCATTTTCTCTCTTACAGGCTATTGCAATGGACCATACCTTATTTAGCCGAGATCTTAAAGACATTAGTATAGTACATTTCAATTACTTTGCAATTTCCATTCTTGCTGCCATAAGCAGGATGTCAACCAAGTCTTTATAGTGAAGGTGTTGATGCACAAACAAAAGTAGCTGTGCTTCTCAGCAGTACGTCTTTTGATATGATGGGTTCAATAAGAAACTTAATGCATCTGGCTAAAAGGTTTAACTCTTTCACAATGCAAGCACATGTGGAATGCAGTCTCCCTTTTGGTTACAACTAGTCCAACATGAGGGGAAATTGTACCTGTAATTCTGGACAGCTTAAAAAATGTCAACTATATTTTGTGCAGTATCTCAGATAATGGCTGCGGATCTTGGTCTAAATGTGGATGAGAGCCATATTTTCTTCCACTGGGTAACTTAAATTTCCAGTCCCAAATTGCTTTCTCCCACTACTTCAAATTCATTAGAAGAATCAAATATATGCTTTGAAACTCCTCCATAAATTTTGGAAACCAAGTCTCTGGACTACAGAAGGTCATCCTGGAGACACAGCTCCTCAAAATGAAAAGTGGATTGTCTTCTTTAAAGACAAACTTCAAAAACCAGATATAGCTGTAGCCAACAGTATGGCCCACCTTGAAAGACCTGAATGAAATAAAGCTCTTACTGTATATAACTGTAAATTCTCCAGATGATGAACTGATTTTTCTTATTAATAAATTGGCAAATCAGGGTTATCAACTGAAGTATGAACTGGAGAAGATTCTGGGGCCAAAATCTTCCTCCATTCCTGCCATGTTCTAAAGGTATATTTTAGAAAGGGATTTTGAATGTTGCACAATTTATTTTTTATTTGTGTAATAAAGGCATTACATTATTTTTCATTTTTCTATTTCCATTTTACCTCCTGAAATCATATTGTCATTTTTTAAATTGTATGTATTAATTGTCTCATCTTGAAAGGCTAAGAAATATAGTTTGAGATTAGGAAGCACTAACCCACCAAAATCCTATGCAGGAAACCTTTGTATATCTGGAAATAAGGAGAGGGTATTGGAAAAAGAAAACGGATTTTGGTAGAATCTTAATTTTAAATATTACTATTTTCTCCAGTTAAGACAGCTTTAACACTTAATTTTTTTTAATCTCTTTCATTATAGTTGCAGGTTGTAGAAGCTATTGCCAGTTACAGGTTGAGATAATGCCCAGATATTTAAAACACGAAAATCTAATGTTTGTTTCAGTTTGTGCCTTCGGTGCTTGCTTACTGCAAATGAAGAGGCTAATACACAATACTTTGGAGCCTTTAAGATTATGTTGGACTGTAGCTCCCACCATTCCTCATCCTTGGCTCTCACAACTAGGGTTGCTGGAACTTGTAAACTAGCAAGATCTGGAGAGTTGCGTGATTGCCAAACTGCTCCAAAGTAGACATAGCAATGTACATGTTAATGCCACATCTGCTTTGCATACATATTGTTTACAGGGTCATACTTGCTTAGTCTAGTAATGCTGTCATGTTCTTTTAGACCATTTTCTGGGTCAGATGACTTGAAGGGCTTAGAGTGAAGGCAAGTTGAAGCTTGGTAGTGCCAGTGGATTTATGCAGAGGTCCAGACAGGGAGAAGGAAGGCAGCCAGTCTGGTGGTTGCATGAGGAAGCTTTCCTAGTGTGCCCCTGCAGTGAAGGCTGAGACATTCAGTTGTGCCTGAGTGACATTCAATAGCAGTTGTTCTGCTAAGCAAAACTATTACAGTGCACCCTTGTTTTATGCGGTGGATCCGTTCTGGACCCCCCTGTGTAAAACAAAAACCGTGTATGCTTGAGCCCCATTGCAAGTAATGGGGTTGTGCTCGCGGCGGTGCATGGCGCTGGTGGTGTCCATGCACCATAGGTGGCTGTGTCATTGTTTTTTCTGGTGCAGGGCACCGGAGGAAGCAGCGTATAATGTGCCCATGTATAACCCGGGCACACTGTACATAAAGAAGTGCTGTACTAGCAGTTGGTAATTTTAGTATCAAAGGTACATTGAATTTGTTCTAGGTTTTATTTCAGACACTAAAGGATCAATCATATGTTGAACTTATTTCAGGAACATGATGCAGCACCTTGGACAGCTTCTTTAAAACAAAATCCATTATCACAGAATTATAGATACAACTCTCTATGTGGTTGTAAAATACTTACACTTTACTGCTATCAGTACTTTCCAACTCTAGGATTCTATTTATTCCTGCATGGCAGAAGGGCGTTGGACTGGATGATCTTTCAGGGTACCTTCCAGCTCGGAGATTCTATGATCCTATGACATTAAAGCAATACTATGGGAACAAAGCTCAATAATGTCACATAGAAGGCATATTGATTGAAAGCTTGAGAGGGAACAGAAGTAATCACCATCATGGAAATGTCATGCTTAGAGTTTTTGTACAAAATGTAAAAAATAAATAAAAATAAATTGCCAACCCAGTTGATCCCCCAAATTTTCACAGGGACTGGTAGCATAAATGGTTTTGAAGTTCCTGAGGTGCTTTGGATTCAAGATGCTTTCAGAGCACACAATGGGCGTAAAAATTGTGAGTTAGTTTTCTTTTCCTGGGCTGGATATTGTTGTTAATTAACATCCCATTATGTGAATTTTGCACTACCTTCCTTTTCCCAAAAGGCCAGCCCCAGTGACTTTAGACCACCGAGCATAAAAAAAGGCAGCAAGTTCAGTAGCAGCAGAGAGATGGATTAAACCAGTACTGAATTAGTAGTAGGGAGTTAGTAGTGGAGGAATTGCAATAATGGAGATATTTGTAAATGCCCATGCCTGTTACTGTCACCCTACACTATAAATTTACTACCAATTTACTACCAGCTCACTATCAACTTACTAACAGTCTACTATTGGTTTACTAGCAGTTTACTACAGGTTTACTAACAGTTTACTACATTAAACCAATACTATGGGAGCAAAGCCTAATATTGTCATATAAAAGGCATATTGATTGAAAGTTTGAGAGAGAACAGAAGTAATCACTGTCATGGAAATTTGATGCTTAGAGATTTTGTACAAAATTTAAAAAATAAAAATAAATTGCCATCCCAGTTGATCCCCAAGATTTTCACAGGGACTAGTAGCTTGAATGGGTTTGAAGTTCCTGGGGTGCTTTGGATTCAAGATGCTTTCAGGCACAAATCCCTGGTTATGCTAGCAAAAGGCCCCAGTGAGATGCTGGGCTAAAAGTACAATACATCCTCAGAGAAGCTTGCTTAAGAAGGAAGAGGATAGAAAAAGATACATAACTGGCAAGCCAAGCTGAAGAAAATTCAAAGGCAAGAGTATTTGAAGCAAACAAATTAATGCACAAAACTGTAGACTAATGTAGTAGGATTGGGAGCAAGAAAAAGTGTTTTAATATTCCAAGGATTTTCACACATACTGTGTGTGGTTGTAGCAAAGAGGTTTATTGAAATGTTATCATCTAAGAGGAAATATGCAGCAGAGGGAGCTATTAGACTAGCACAGTCTCCATAGACTTTATTGCACATTTATCTCTATTAATTTCTAAGTTATTGATCTTCCTAATCAAAAGTTATGGTTAATGTCAGAAATGTGGTGAGCATTGGGATATACTGGTTCATCTCAGCAAGTGTAGCTGGCTGATGGCCAAATTTTTATCCTCGTGATCATCTTTTGCTGTTCAGTCTTGCTATATTTCCCAAGCCAGTCTAAGATATTTAGAGTTATGAAGAAGTTTTCTAATTAGACTTCTAATCTGGTGCATCAGGAAACCAAATGCAGGCTGGAAAACATAATTGCAATTATAAATGCATAACCTAGAGTTATGTATTCATTTCTGATTTGTATTTATGAAGCCTATGTATTCATTAGTGTAGGAAATATGTAGGGATTGTAACAGTCGCCCAACCCAAATTTACCAGGCATCAGCTACTGTAAGAGATGGGGGTTTGTACTTTTGTCAGTCAGGACACAATATTTCCACATCCTCCCATGAGTGATATCTGGTGCAAGATGGAATTGCTAAAGGGATTCTGCTTCTGAATTTCACACAGGAGTTTGCTTGTGACAAGGGTGGAATCATCAGTCTGCTGCATCTGGATCAACAGGCAAACAGACCCCTCCATCGCTTGCAGAGTCTCCTGCTCAGTAAGGCAAGCTGGGCAGAAGGGGGTTTGAGCCAGAAGATACTGTGACTCCTGGAACACTTGGGACCCTTGATCTGTATGTGTTTGCTTATCAAACATTTGGATATTGCTGTGGATCCCTGAGGAAAAGAAAAGGAAAACAGAGTGTCTTCTGCAAAAGCTGTGCTTTACAGTACATGTGCTTATCTTTAAAGTTGTCCAGGAGGCGCCTATACTGTCATGAGCCAGGGCAAAGTAGCCAGCCACAGGAAGAAGATTTTGACATTCCATCAAAAGACAACAAATTGTGAGTTACTAAATTCATGGTTTCAAGCTGTGTAGATGATGTAACTAGTACTCTAAACTGCAGGATTAATCATATCTCTCCCATAAATTCAAACTGAGGTCTGATGGCCCCAGGTATTGAAAGAGCTTTCACATAATGGCTCTTCTCTGTGTTTGTTGTCATGTTTAGTAGGAATGGACTGAAGGTAGATGGGGAATATTTCTGATGGCCCCAGGTATTGAAAGAGCTTTCACATGATGGCTGTCCCTGTGTTTGTTGTCATGTTTAGTAGGAGTGGACTGAAGGTAGACGGGGAATATTTCTGGATGTTTGCAAATAGGTGTGAAGACCTCCTAACTGTTTAATGATGGCAACAGAACACCTCCCACCTGAAAAAACTAGAAAGCTTAGAAAGCCTGATTTGTAGTAACAGAAATGTAAATGTGTACAAGTGTGTGTGTGTGTGTGTGTGTGTGTGTGTATACACATACATACACATACAGTGTGTGTATATATATATATATATATATATATGTATGTATGTATATAATCCCAGTGACACATAGATTGCAATGGGTAATTGGTTGTGAGCCTCTAGCCCAAGGCACCAATGTTTACCTAATGCCATCCCCTCAACCATCGTTTTGTATCTGGCCTTGCTTGCTGACTCACCATTGCTTACCTGGCTCCAGACAGGACCACCATTTCTCTTCTAGTTTTCTCTACTGGGCTGCTGTTTTGCATCTAATTTTGGTGCCCTGAACGCACCAGCTAGGTAAATACCACAATCTTGAAGTCTTCCATGCTATCCGTATAGCAGTACATCAATGAATGAGTCATTTCCTGACTGTACTGTAGGCTTCTTTGGACACAAGATAGATACTGCTTAATAGGATATTTTGAAAATGGCAGTGTGAACTACACATAATTGTATTCTAGTGGAATCTTCTGAGAATGGCTTGAAAACAGCAATATTTCTTACATTAACAGATCTTCTGGGATTTCCTATCTAATCCCAGAAACACACACACAACCACACACACAGTGATCAGTTTGCCTATATATTTTGGTGGTAGAACCTTAAACTTGCCACATCTAAAAAGCATAATTCCAAACTATCTAGGTTACTCTAAATGTCGACGCGTAACTACAAAGTACCATAGACTCTGTGTCTCTTGTGGAAACTGCAGCTAACTCTGCTTGCCAAAGCTTTAGCTTTGAACATTGCCTTTAAAACATTGTCACCCTGTAGACTCCAAAATGATGGCTGTTTATGTATTAATTTTCCCTCTCATTTGAACATTTTTGGTTACTAGGCAATACTTACATTCCGTGCTTCAGACAGAGTGTACAGACTAGCTAACAGACTGAGATTCCTGTTATTTAAAGAAAGAAGGGAAAGCCCACATATTTTTAAAGCTATCTTGCAGATCGTCACTCACTTTGAATAAAGGGACATTTGTGTGCACAGTGGCTGCTTTCCACTGGCTGGTAGAGCTTTGAAAATTTCTTTTAAGAAGAAAGAATGTAATGACATGCTGGAGCC
Organism: Sceloporus undulatus; assembly: GCF_019175285.1. Lineage (NCBI taxonomy): Eukaryota > Metazoa > Chordata > Lepidosauria > Squamata > Phrynosomatidae > Sceloporus > Sceloporus undulatus. The sequence goes on along the minus strand of NC_056526.1, from coordinate 80,504,253 downwards.
ATCTATAACAGAGCAGTGGCAAGATGATGCACAGTTTGGAACCCACATAGCTCTTTCTTGAAAGAGGAGCCATATATTATCTGTCAGATGTGGAAACCACAAAATATATGCCCAAAAGCAGGACAGTATTTTGTAGTAATCACTATGTTGCAGTCGCACACACTGTTATATAGGACTAAGCTTATTGGGCATCTGCATAGATGTGTACAAGATTGCATCACACATATCCACTGTGTTTAAACTTCAGGCGCATATACTTGTAAACACAATATATTTTCTTTATTTGATAATCAAACTGTCCCCTGAGTTGAAGACCATCCTGTTCAGAGAAGCGTTCCTAGGCACTGCGTGACTATTATTTGCTATTTGTCGTTTTTAATTTGTTGCCTGTTTTATTGAACCATTTCCTGAATTGTTATGTATTATTTATATGTATTATGCTATTATTTCTTATATTGTACACCATGGGCAGGTTTACTCTTATCTATTTTATTGTTTGTATGTACAGCGCTGTGCAAATCTACAGCGCTATATAAATAAAGCATAATAATAATAATAATAAATCTTTCAAACTTGATGTAAACTCTCAGCTTCTGCTCAGAAGCTGCCTCTGCTAATATTTGATAATTATTTATTATTTAAAATACTTATTATTTCTTCCTTCTGACTGACAGCAACCCTTCATGGTGGCTTACAATGAAAGAAAATAAATAAATAAATAAATATCAATGTAATATTTTAAAAATAAAATGAGAAGACAAGTGTGATGGAAGAATACAAGTTTCCTGTCAGTGCTCAATGAAGATTTGAGTGCTCTATACTACTAACTAACTAGTTTGTGATTTATATATATGTATAGTTAATAGGGGCTCCATTAAAGAAAGCCAGAAGCAGTCTTCAAGAGGGGAAAATATGTTAGAAGAAGGACTATCTCATTGGCAGATGTGAATTTTGCGAAATACTGGGAAGTCCACATTTTTGGACTTAAGAAATCCTTCCCAGGGAACAGCATGCTTCCTATGACATACAGGTGCATTCAAGTGAACAGGTCAGCATAATCACAGGTGGGCAAATCTTTGGCAGTGCAACTTGATGGCCATAGCCATGTTAATAGCAAGTCTTGCTCTTCTACTACATCCATGCATACTTCAGCTTCCATACCATGACTTTGTGCATTATAGATCCCTACATGTTAAAGACAGATGCTGGAATTTTATAAAGCTAATGTCATGCTCCAGCTGGTAGCAGGAGACCACGGGGCATAACAGGGGTTATCAGGGTAGTAAGGTAGGCTAGATGAAGTGGCCCCTGGAAGAACTCCACATGAGCATCTTGCACTAACAAGGTCTGAAGTTCAACCGATACCAAGATTATCCCTCCCCCAAAGCTTCCCAAAATGGGAAGACTTAAAAGGATTGGAATTGGAGTTGAAACCTAAAATTTCTTATAACTTTCTAGTGCTTATGCTGGACACATGGTTGATGCTGGTGTACTGCTTCAGAGATCTGGAACTCTTGGAAGAGGGTGTGCTAGTCATAAGCTCAAAGACCATCATGGTGTGGGCTTATAGGTTTTGGTTGTAACATCTGAGGCTTCTATGCCAATGAAACAGTGAATCCACTGTGTGTTTTAGTCTAATCTTAAAAGTAAGTTTTATTTCTAAAATAGCTTTTTCATATTCAGTAGGTCCTTTAAAGTCTGGACTAAAACAAAGTGCATTCACCAGCCCTCTGATAAGGAAGCCACCAGCTGCTACTGGGTTTTTCTCATGGTACTTTCAAACACAAGGATTCAATGCTCTGAGGTCCCCAATATCTCAGCTATATGTTTGTGGGTTTTGTGAGGCTATTGCCCAAAAAGTAACTATCCCACGCTCTGTACTTGGGCCTAGTGTCTTTTCCACAGGTATCACTGATCCCCCAGACTTGAATCCATGTTCAAGAGCTGGACTATCTTGGCTCACTACAACCACATTTCTCTGAAGTGTCCATTAGGTTCCTTGGCCATCGCAAAAAGCAGTTGTGATTGTACTCGTGTTTCTGTCTTTGTTCTTCCTATTGAACTCTAAAAGTTGTGCCTGGCTTCCAATATACACTTGTTGACATTTGTTGCACTGTGTTATGTGTATGAGGGAACATGATTATGGGCACTCTTTTCTGCTTCAAAATTCCAGATGGAAGCCTTTTAATTCTGAGGGCTTGGCTAAACCGGAACCTCCAAGTGCCAGATGCAGTCTTGCAACCAGAAAAACTGAAGGCAAAGAGAAAGAGAACTGGGAGAACACAAATGTATCCAGATCTACCTTAGAACATCAAAAGATCCTCTAAGACTAAACAGTGAGTAACTTCCTGAGCTAGATATTAATTTTTTTGGCAAGAAGGACCTGTCCTTTTCCTGGCAAAGGCAAGTGTGATGTCTAGAGGAATAAGTGTTCAGAAATCAAAGATATAGCCGTGTTAGCCTGTAGAATCAGTATGCAGAGAGAACTTGTAGCACATTTGAGACTAACTGAAAGAAAGAAGTTGGCAGCATGAACTTTTATAGACTTCAGTCTACTTCCTCAGATGCTTTTGTGTTCAGAAAGACATCTGGCTCACATTTGTGCATGTCTTAATTTAAGTGAAGGCCAGCTAGAGATACGGTCTGTGTTCCATAAAGAATCCAGCTGTACAATTATTTCATATGCTTCAGTTCATAGATTGTTCTTCAACAACTCTCTATTGAAGAGATGAGAAACTATTGGCCCTGCAGATGCTTTAGATTGTAAATTCCATAAGCCCTTTCCAGCATGGGTGATAGTATAGCAAGGGATTGTAGAGTTGTAGTAATATCTTAATTAAGTTAACAATAATGTATACTTTAACATCTGGCAGGTTAATGCAATTTCATCCCTGCTTTTTTCTTCTTCTGTGAGCCTTCTCAGATCTATATATCCTACCATCTCCTTCCTTCCAAGTTTCTTTTCAATGATATCTTAAACTAGCCCCTCATTTTAAAATTCATCCAACCACGCTTGAACTATCAGTCTTTATGCTTTATATTATTTTTTTTGTCTCTCTGTTGTTCTGGTAGATGGAATTCCATCAAGTTTCACTTTTGTCCTATTCATATTACATATCTCCATCCTAAAACATCTTTGTAACAACCATTGGACCACTGAACATGTGTAGAGTAGAGGTGAGCAATCTTGAATGGTCCAGGCGTTACTTTTTAACCTGCAGACCCATGTGGCTCAGAAATCAATTTTTGGGTTTAACCTCCCAGTGCCCCAAAACATGATATGTAGAGTGTGTGTGTTTAAATGTGAACTGTGCCTTTTGGAGTCAATTCTCCATATTTAACGCTGGTGTGCAGGGGTGGGCTCTGATGGCCAAAGCAATAGTTAGAGACTGCATGTGGCATGCATGCTACCCGCTCCAGATATAGATGTTGGCTAGTTCTAATTAGCTACTTATTTAAGTAGTGATCGTAAATACAGAACCATTATCTCAATTTTCTCATTGATAATTGTTCTGTTTTGTGAGAGCCAGTGTAATGTAGTGGTTTGAGCATTGGCCTATGACTTTGTGGAGACCAGGGTTTGAATCTGTGTACAGCCATGGAAACCCACACTCTCTCAGCCTCAGAAACAGGCACAGGCAAATTCCCTCTGAACAAATCTTGGCTAGAAAACCCTGGCCTAGGGTCACCTTAGCATTGCCATAGGTCAGAAATGACTTGAAGGCATACAACAACAACTGTCCTGCATGCATGATATCTACTTAGTCATGATTTTAACAGTATTGGCACCATTGTAACTGTCAGGCTGGGGGTGATTGGGCCAGGAAACATAATGCATTGGTGCATTGTTTACTTTATTATATTTTTATTATTAAGTGTATTTTTTTACCTTTAAAAATCAATCTGAAAACTCACTTCTCTGTATCTACATTTCTAAACATGCTCTTTCAAAACTGCACCTTTAAAAATGTTAGTAGTTGCCTGTATTTTACAACAGAATAAAGGGTTAAATAAAGGGAAGTTGTGTTAAGCAAGACAGGTGATGGCAGTCAAGTAACAAGAAATGCTGAATCACTTTGCAGCTGCTATAAAAAGAGTGTGCCCAAAACCAAACAGTTGTTATTGTTGAAGGTGAGAGGGCTATCAGGGGGCAGTGTGGAAGCTATGTTGCTGTGAAGACTGTAGAATTTATGCTGGAAAAAAATGCTGAATGTCTGTTTCTCCAGGGCTATGTTTCATTTGAACTGCAACTAAGAATCCATGGACTAAATACAAAGGACTAATATTCCCTTGGATTTACAAGTAAGAGACAAAGGATCTATGGATTTAATACATGTTGCTTATCATTGAAACCTGCTGAGTAAACTCTTTGTCAGATCTAGTTCAGGATTTTGTTTTCCACATACAGGTTTGAGAGTGAATCTGCTGACCAAACCTTAACAAAAACCAACTTGGTATGTTGTTCTTTTAAAACAGTCATTGAATGACTGGTTGCATTTATATGTTGCCTTTCTCCCAGTTTAGAACACCTCACTGTATAAGAACATCTGAAAATCTGGCAATTAAGTTCTAGTCTCAACATTAATCCAGATGATGATCAGGTCACTATGTATTAGATCTTGCAAATACTAATTTCCTTAAGCATCCCTAGATATCTGTACTAATCACAATTAGTAATGCAGTTGGCTCTCCATATCCATGGCTTCTTTATCCATGGATGCAACCATCCATGGCTTGAAAATATTAAAAGAAAAAAATATAAATTCCAAAAAGCAAACCTTGATTTTGCTATTTTATATAAGGAACACAATTTTCCTATGCTACTGTACATAAAAGGACTTGAGCATCTATGGATTTTGGTACCCACTGATGGTACTGGAACTAAAACCCAGGGGATACCAAGGGCCCATTGTAATAGATTTGCAATTACTGTACCTTGTTTGAGAAATGAATTTGTCCAGAGCAGAATACTCAATTGTATCATGTATATGTCCACCCAATGTTCTTCTCCATTCATATTGTAATGTCAGTGCCCAGCAGATCCAATACTCAAGAGTGGGATGTTTTGGAGATACATGTGCGAAAAGCCTTCAAACTGAACTCTTTGGTCTAATTCCAATTGCAGCCCCATTTAGAAAGGGATCTACTCTATTCAGGACTAGCAATTTGATTACTCTTATTCTTAACAAAACATAATACTGCTTTCTGGGAATTATGTGACTGCCGGAAGAAACAACTTGTTTGGTGAACAATTCCTCTGTATAGCTCAGTTCTTTAAATTGTGTCTTGCAAATACTGTTTTTTATCATTGCCCCTTCTAAAACCCTCTCTTGTTCCTGTGTGTGTTTGTTTTGGACAGAAACAGGTGGCAGCAGCTGAATTTTCTAGTGGCTCTGTCACGGCTGTGCTGGAAGCTTTAAGTCCCAAAGCACATGTACCCAAGACTATCAATAGATCTAGGCCAATGTTATGGGCTGGGAGGGAATTCTGGCAAAAGATTACATATCAAACACTGTGACAGAGAAACTTAGAGACAAATGCACTGCATCTGCAATATAACTTACATGTTTATTTTCAGAAGAATTATTTTCAGCACATAAGAACAAAATGTTACTTTTCAATCTTGAAGCCAGCAAGATTGATAAAACAAAATAACCCTTCACAACAAGCTATCAGAGAGCATCCTGCTGACAACGTTCGTGTTGAGAAGGCTCATTCTAGTTTCTTACTAAGCCTTTAGCAGCCGGATGTAGCCTAGCCTTTCCTTTGCACACTTCCTTGACAGCAAGCTTAACTGAATTTGAAGGGGCTTACTCCCCAAAAAGTATGATGTGCATCACAGCTTATAGGTACAGAAGTCTCTTCCTTAACAGAAACAGGTAACAGACCACCATAAGTGCAGATCATAGTTCGTTAAGTACAAGGCCAATCTGACAAATCAGTTTGAGGAAAGAACATCCTTTCTCAGATGCCAATTTTTAACCTACCTTGCAGGGATATGTTGGATATCTATGGCACTTTTATACCTATGTGTTTCTTCTACATTACGTACAGTAGTCATTCACTACCGTGGTAGGCCAGTCTGCAAAGCTTTCTGTTACATGGCTTCACAAGATGATGTGCAGCCCTTTCTTAACATGCGCCTGCAAACATGTCCTCCTCTCCTAAGAGAAGACTGAAAGTGATTTAAAAGCTTGCCTCTTGCTAAGTTTTGAGGAAATACATGGAAAGAGTTGCCACTCTATTTTATTTCAATTTCAGATAACTGGCCACTTGAAATGTGATTATTTTTATATAGGTTGACATATGTGCAAGTCAGCCAGATTTGTTCCTACACTTGGGCAGAGCTTGGCAAAATTACTTTTTTGGACTACAATTCCCAGCTGTGTTGGTTGGGAGATTCTGGGAGTTGTTATCTAAAAAGTAACCTTTTTGAGCTCTATTCCTGGAATATTTCACAACCTGGTAAACAACCTCCAATCAATTAATTACTTAACTAAACAAGGTTTATTCCTGGGATATTTCACAGCTTGTTAAGTAAACTCTAATTAACAAATAAATTAATTAAACAAGGCCTATTCCTGGGACATGTAATCATTACTTTAAACAAGCCCTTTCTGATTGTTTTAGGTCATAGCACCAGTTGACTTTAGGTATGGCTGCAAATATTTCATAGCATGTTTTCTGGAATTGAGAAAACACCAGTTTTTGCAGAGCCCCATACTAAGTGGGATCTAGTTTGTCACTGACTGAAGTTCTCTGGTTAGCAAACAACAAATGCATATCAAGCTTTTGAATGTGTCCTAACTGGATATAAGACAACTTTAAAGAAATGTAAGAGTACCTAGGGCTGCTGCGTAGATTCCTATGTTTTTATTTGGAAGAGAAGTCCCAATGAATTCAATAGGTCTTTTCCCCCTAGGAAGTGTGCTTAAGGTCACAGGCTTAGCTGTTTGGAAAGGGTAAAAGAGAACATTCTCAGGAAAAGTAGAAACTCAAAATAGAAAAGAAAAAAAGAAGAGCATGAGTTAATTGCTAAGCAGTACAAAATTAAAGCCAGAAGGACAAAGCAGAGTTTGCTCCAAACTCTGTACCTTGGTATGAGTCTATGTCCATTATGACTGCAAGCCTTTAGGAGCTGCAACAGTTCTGATTTATCCAGTGTCAATTTCATCCTAGTGTTACATATCAAAATAAATATCCTCTTGTTTATTTCTACACAGTTTCAGTAGTTACTAAATAGGCTATGTCAGCCAGCCATATCGCTGGATGATTCAATCTAAAAATCCTTAAAAAACCTCTCTACTATGAAATGATATCACCTGGGACTACTCAGTCTTCTAGAAGCAAATGCTATTATCAGTTTGTATAATCAATACATTTTTGTATAATCTACATTTTTCTTGGATAGTAACTTTACAGGCTATGGGTGACAGACCAAAGGTTTTAAAGCTGTCGTTTTTGCTGCTTGAGTCAGTTGATTATATACACTTGCTTTGATTGGAAGGAAACACTGGTTTAGTTCCCAATTGGCTAATCCATTCATATAAAAGGGCAGAGGGCAGTCAATTTCTGCAGCTCTCCCCTCCATCTGCTGGTCATACAGTCAGCCCCCCCCCCCTAAAATATCCATGTTGGTTAGGTTTATTTTTTTTTATCCATGGATTCAGCCATCCACAATTTGAAAATATTGAAAAAGATATATTCCAAAAAGCAAACCTTGATTTTGCCATTTTATATAAGGAATACCATTTACTATGCAACTGTATTTAATGGGACTGGAACATCCATGGACACTGCTAGCCACAGGGAGTTGGGGGGGGGGGGGCACATGGAACGAAACCCCAGTAGATACCAAGGACCCACTGTATCTCACACCTTTTCCAAAGGTCACCCAGAGATTCAGAAGCAATTTTGGAATGGGAAACAGCAGCAGGAAGAGGTGGGCAGAAGACATTCTATCATGGGTGCATCTGCACTACAGAAATAAAGCAGTTTGACACCACTTTAACTGTCATGACTCCATCATTTGCTGAGGTATCCCTCATCAAACTATAAATCCCAGGATTTTGTAGGACAGAGTTATGGCAGTTAAAGTAGTGCCAAACTGCCTTGTTTCTCCAGTATGAATACAATCTACATAAACTTGATCTCATTATGGATGGCAAGTTAGGGTTCAGTGTATTTTTAAAAAATCTGCTGCTTCCTTGTAATGTATATCATCTATATACATTATAGGTGGGTTTATGAGACATTGTATTTTAAAGTTGTTTAATATTGTTGTAAGCTGCCATGATCTCATTAGAGAGGTGGGGTATAAATAAAATAATAATAATAATAATAATAATAATAATAATAATAATAATTAATAATATCAATATTCATCCTATGTTCTCTTGTTTCTCTTGGGTAATATATAATCTGAGCAGAGCTGTGAAAGCTACTTTTTGGACTACGGATCCCAGAACCTCCCCAGACAACATAGCCATATAATTAATTGGCTGAGGGAGTTGTAGTCCAGAAAGAAATTCTACAGGATTTGCCTCTGAGCTGCTACAGCATTTTTTAGTGATTGCTCTGGCCATACACATTCAGAACATCTTCCAAGCCTAGGCCCTTCAAGAAAGGAACTCAGAGCCTACAACATACTTTTGTACTAATATATGCTCCAGAAAGTATAGCTATATGATGGTCATTACTAGTGCCAGGAATGCTTGTTTGGATTGCATTGATATGTTGCAGAATGAAGTCATGCTCAAGTGACAAGGGTTTGTTTTTTTTTTGGTCATTTCAGGAGAAGATGAAATGAATTATGTCATGAGAACTTTGCAACTATGGAATCTTTAAACCACACAACTGCAAAGCGACCATAATTCTGTAGCTCTTCTAACGATCAGATTGATCAATGAGGCTAACAGCTGTTTGTATGATAATACCAATTATGCAAAACCAGATCCCATTGAAGTCAGTGGCAAAATTCCATTCATTTTATGACAGTCTGACACTTAACAATATGCCACTCGCTTGGTGGCTATAGGCAACAAAGAAGTTTATGCAGGTGAGCGCATTACATTCTGCACAGGCAAAGCTGGTGTAAGAGAGAAAGGCTTCCCCATCTCTCCTGTGTCAGTTCACCTGATTTCCACATTGTCTGCAAAGCCATCTTCTCAATTTCTGTCACTCTGCTGCCAACTTGCTTGGTAGAAGGATTGAAAAAACAGTCTGATATCATGCTGGTTGTACAGAAAAGGACTTCTTCTTCTCAAGGGCCATGCTCTTCAAGGCCAGAATGGAAATAAAGTAGTCTCTTAGCAGTAATCTCTTAATTTTTTTTTAAAAAAAAAGTATAGGCTTATCCTTTTGCAGTGGTGGGGGTCATTTACAAGGCTAATTTAATGCCTTTGGATTGCAAGTCCAGTTGTCACTGCAGACCAGCTATAGAATTAGCTAGAAGCCAATTCATTTGTATCACATGTTAAATTTATGTAAAAATAACGATCTGGTTTGCATAAAATCTAAATTATTTTGAGACATTCACACAAAAGTAATGTTACCAAGATTCCATTTGAAAACATTTATTAGCATGCCTGAAATGCTATTTGACTAGGCAGTTGCTATCTGTTGCTTAGTTTTCAGGGAGAGTTGACTTCACTTAATCACTTCAGTTGCTTGTAAGTTGATTGATGTTTGGACTTTTCTATTCCTCTTGCAAAGAGTTTCATTAATTGACAGTGAACCCTGCAAGATAAATAAATCCCAGATGTTTTGAACAATACAGAACCACATGAATTGTGAACCACCTGTCACCAACAGGAGCAAGCCCTCTGATTTTCCCTAAACAGCAGTCACCCTGGGAAAGGCTGGTTAGGATTAGGACAGTGGTGTTTCTGTATGTGTGTTGTGCAGTGCTAGGGAATCCTGAGAATTGTAGTTTATTGTGGCACCAGAGCTCTCTGAGAAAGCTAAATGTCTCATGAAACTATAGTTTCCAGAATTCCTTAGCATTGAGCCAGGGTAGCTAAAACAGTTTCAAACTGGATTATTTTTGCAGTGTGTTTTGGACCTTAGTCACTGTACTACAACTCTGGAGATTAGGATTTGAATACCTATATGGCCATGGAAACCTGTTGGGTCACTCTGGGCAAGTCACACTCTCTCACCCTCAGAGGAAGGCAAAAAGAATCTCACTCTGAACAAATCTTGCCAAGAAAACCCTGTGGTAGATTTTCTTAGGGTTAATATAAATCAGCAATAACTTGAGGCACACAACAACAACAAAATAAAATATTGGCCACTGGTGAAGCTGGCAATGTTGAAATACATCTTTCTTTGCTTTATTGAATTTCTTTAGATCTGTGGTCATTGATCTTCTTTCAGTTAAAGATTCATGCCCAAGGTATCTTCACATCTATTGTGTCTTCAGTGCTATAAAATTATATGGATTATGTATTTATTGTACATGGATTATTGTTTGGTAGAGCAATTGGAAATTGCTTTTCAAAATTTATTCATTACATGTATGTGTCTATACAGTGTCAGGTTTATATCTGCTGTAGATGTCTTCACAATTTTAGAACCCTTGCCTATCAATCAGGGTCATGCTCAAATATATTTGCATACCTAACGTTCATCTCTGGAAGCAGAAATACTCACTCGACTTCAATTGTTGAGCTATCTAGAGTTTCTCCATCACAGTTCCAAGTGCTGTTGGGAAGGATGCAGCAGCAAGCAGGATGGTCTCTGCAGAACTGTCCAAAGTGTTTTTTCTGCAAATCATTGGCATCATTGTCCCCATCTTCAAAATGCTTTGATGTGAACTGAAACTTCTTAATCCGATAAACTTCCACAAATGCAAAGTCAAACTGTAGCGGAATGACAGAAGGACATTTTCTCATATATATTTTCCTTTATATATTTTCTTCCCTGAAAAATCAACCAAGACATGCCATTCCTTCTGCTAGTTCTTGTTATGTAGACACTTCACACTGCAAATTACTGTGAAAGGGATCTAGGACTTCAAGTAGACCATAAGTTGAGCATGAGTCAACAGTGCAATGTGGCAGCTAACAAGGCCAATGTGATTTTAGGCTGCATCAATAGAAGTACAGTGTCTAGATCAAGAAAAGTAATCGTGCCACTCTATTCTGCTTTGGTCAGGCCCCACCTGGAATACTGTGTCCAGTTCTGGGCACCACAATTCAAAAAGGACATTGAGAAACTGGAGCGTATCCAAAGGAGAGCGACTAAACTGGTGAAGGGTCTGGAAACCATGCCCTATGAGGTATGACTTAGGGAGCTGGGGATGTTTAGCCTGGAGAAGAGAAGGTTAAGAGGTGCTATGATAGCCCTGTTTAAATATTTGAAGGGATGTTATGTTGAGGAGGGAGCTAGCTTGTTTTCTGCTGTTCCAGAGACTAGAACGTGGAACAATGGATGCAAAATGCAGGAGAAGAGATTCCACCTTAACATTAGGAGGAACTTCCTGACAGTAAGGGCTGTTCGACAGTGGAACAAACTCTCTCGGAGTGTAGTGGAGTCTCCTTCCTTGGAGGTCTTCAAACAGAGGCTGGATGACCATCTGTCGGGGATGCTTTGATTGTGATTTCCTGCATGGCAGGGGGTTGGACTGGATGGCCCTTGTGTCTCTTCCAACTCTGATTCTATGGCGCGTTACATACTGCCATTTAGTACGCGCTCTGCGCATACTAGGGTTAGGAAGGGGCATGCTAGGGTTAGGAAGGGTCTCACCTTCCTAACTGGCCCCGTTCCTAGGACGCGGAGTGCATAGTAAATGGCGGCGCCCGTCCACACGGGCGCCGCCATATTTACGTCTTGGACGCACAGCGTCCAGACGTGGCACGGTGGAAGTGACGCTGCAAGTGCGCGCCTCGTGGTGCCACTTCCGGGGGCCAAAAAGGAGCCCCCTTTCGGTGCCCCTTTTTAGCTGCGCCGGGAAGCCTTGCGGTCTGGCCGCTGGGGCTTCTCTGCGTAGCTAATCACGGCGGCGGCAGACTGCTCGCTTTAGGGTGGTCTGTAACGCGCCTATGACTATCCTACACAAAATGAGGCGTGCTTACGCCACTGACCTCAAAGCCCAAATCTGCACTGGATTTTGACAATTACCTTTAAAGCAGAAATGGCTTCACAAGAAAGAATCCAGGAATGAAAGCCTTGCTACAGTGGCTGGATGCCATTAGATGTAACGTATATACTTGGATCTGGGCCTTCTTCAAAGATTCACAAAACAGGTCAATATTATTCCCATTTTACAGAGTATTTTTCCATCTGTAAAGCTACTCAACACTACCCAATGAAATTCATGGGGGCTGGGAACAACTCTCTACCAGGATAAGTCAGCTAGTAGGTCAAGTCATTATAATACTTGCTTTTGTTTCTTGGGGCTTTTTAGAATGTTTCACAAACATTCATTTCCTTCTGAAGCTTTTACGATGCATTGTAATCATTAACCAGTTTCTTACTATTAAACTTAAATTTCCTAGTTTGTGCCTCATCTGCAGCCTAAATATTCTCAAACCACCATTTGATCTTGGAACTTAAGCAGAGTTAGGCCTTGGATCAGGGAATGCCAAGGAATACCCACAGCAGCAGGAAAAAGCCCATCAACTTAGATGGATAATGAAATATTTATCAGTATAATTACTGATTAACAAAATTCAACAGACAATTACATTAAAATACAAAGTAAATCTACTGTACAAAACAAAGATCTCACAAAGTTAAGGATTAAAATCAGCAAATGCTTGGTGAAACAGTTTTTAGACAGTGCTGAAACACTAATAAGGTTAATGTCCACAGTACTGCAATGAAGAGGGAATTCCAGAAATCAGGGTGCCAGTTGAGAAAGTCCTCCCTGTTTGCTGACACGTGTATTTGTGCAGGTAATGGGAAAGCCAGGAAACAGAGGAGGGGGATAGAGAGGCAACTGCCTTGCTAATCCAATGGTTATTGGATTTCTGTTGGATTTAATGTTAGAAAAGTGGAATGGAAGGTGTCCTTGAGGGTTGTTAGCCCCTGTCCTGTGTGCTTCAGAATTGTTTGACAGGGAAAGGACTGGAAAGTGCAGCTACCTTCCCCTGCAATGCAGCGGAGTGAGAAGAGAACTGTTAGGACTAGTAGTCTGAGACATATGTATGTGTGTATGTATGTATAGTGGCCAGGTAGGGAGAGCAGTAAAAAACAGAGATAGGTAGGCAGATGGGCAGTAAAGCTGGTCAGCAAGGACAGGTGTTCAGTAATCAGAGCTGACAAAAGTTACCTTTTTGGAGTGCAGGTCCCAGAATGTACTAGCATGCATGGCCAGTGGCCATGTTGGCAGGGTCTAGGAGATGCAATCCAAAAATACAACTTTTCCAAGCTCTGGTTATACATGTGCCATGAACTGCGCAAACTGAGGAGCCAAGTCAAAGTCAGAAGCTTTAACTGGCCAGATGGAACTCTAGCATCCCCTTCAGTTATAGGATTCCTGCTAGCTAATTGTGGCTTCTCAATAGTCTGAGCAGTGATACTGATGTTGTACACAAGCCACCTGCTTCTTCTGGCAAGTTACTGGAAGGAAGACCAGTAAAGCTTTACCACACTGAACCCACTTATTAACACATCCACAGTATAGTCATCATCTTGAGAACCAGATCTGGAAAGATGTTTTAAGGGTAAAAGGAAAAGGTGAGTGATAGAAGCCCCAAAGGCTGGAATTACAGAGTCAACTTAGGTAGGCATTTTGTCACACTGGTACCGTCAGAGAAGCTTCTGATCAAAATGCAAATTTTGATGTTCCAGAAAGCTAGGCTGTTATCAGAACTACTTGTCCATTTCACAAAAATATTAATCTGTACTAGGTTTTGCCATCCTGCCCACCCTTGAAATATCATAGTTCTATAGAGACAATACACACCTGGTCATCCTGGTTAGTATGCCTTACGAGGTACCTTAGAAAATTTAATCGGGAGCATTTGCGAACTAGAATGAGGTCTGCAGAGCCATCTGCCAAGTGAGCAGCTGGTGAAAGGCCTTTCGGACTCCGTGGACAAGCACAACTGATATTTGCTGCATTGATGGCTAGAAACTTTCCTCTAATAACCTTCCATTCTCCTTCCCCTTAAAACATAAAAAGATAAATTTATGAAGGTGTAGAGGACAAAAAGATACTTCCTACAGCTTGGAATTTTTCAGCAAATGTTAAGGCACTGATGATGTGTGCTATCAGTAACCATGTACAGTTGTCCTGATTTGTGGTCTTGCCATTCGCCACAGATCGGATCCCCTGTGAATGGGAAGAGATTACTGTATTTAACATTTAGCCATTACCAGGATACTAAAGTTGAAAGTATTTCACATTTGCAAACATTGGCTCTTTCCAGTGTTGCTGTATGACTTCAATTTTCTTGCTGCTGAAAGTAAAACATTGATAAAAGGGAGCTGGATCTGTTACTTTAGTACACAGGGAACTGGGTTTCTCTTTGGATTGGATAGAGAAACTATTTAAATTAGGGGTAGTCATAGTGCAGCATGCAGCCCCTCAACCATGCCTTTGTGGCCTGTGAACCCCTTCGCTAGTCCTGCCAACCCCCACAATTTTGGGGCAATTTTTGACCCTAGACAATACAGAAAGCTGTCCAAACACACGAAAACCACAAAATACCCCTACTGCACCACCACAAGCACTGGGGTATACCTCTCTTACTAAAGAGTAAATTAAGTTCTTGTTTGCTCTGGATCTTCCTGGAAGATCTAGAGTCTTCCATTTGGTTCCGTTTAAAACATGCCCTTTCTGTTGCCTGGCATGTCTGCCACTGCCACATGTTGTTCACTCTGAGGTCAGCATGAGGCATCCAGACATGTCACCAATGCTGAGTGCCTCATTTTGACCAAAGTGAGTGACACATGGCAATGGCAGATAAGCTGGGTGGCAGAAAAGAGCCATCCGGCGTTGGGACAATAATGGGGAAGTCAGGGCAGCTCTGGGGCCAGGACAATCCAGGCTGCCCACAGAGTATTCTGGCCAGTGAAGACAGGACCTATATCCTTATCCTGTATCTAACCCATTTTAAGCTGAATCCACTGAAATTTTCTGTAGATTTGCAAAGCACGGCAAAGAAAAGTGCTGACAAATGAAAACCAGATGTCTTTTACATGTCCTGTAGCTTCTGATATAGATCATTGTCCTTTGCATTGTATAATCATTAAGCATTTCAAAGATAAAAGTATAATTTTGAAGGAGGTCTGTTTGGCCAGAAGCCCAGTGGAGACTCGTCTCAACATCTACTTTATGTCACTCTCTCTATCCTTATTAACATTTGGACTTTGTCTCTGTCATTCACACTCTCAGGTCAAGAAACATAAAGTGAGCAAATCTTACTACCTAGGACTGGTCTTGCAAAAACTTTAAATCTACCTTTAATCTCCTTTCCATACTTTCGCTGCTCCTTCTCCAGCTGTTGTTTACTTTGCTTGCAAATGCGGCACCTGAAGGACAAGAATTAACATGAATTTTCCTCACTAGTCAGAATGGAATGCTGAATGTAGAATGGAGCTACTTGAATAGTATGCAGCATTAACATTTAATGCTCTGGCTGCGCCTGTCTGCAGTATTTCAGACTGTTGCAAACAACATTTTAAATTGAATGTAAATGAATAGGAAGCCTCATGTCTAATTGAATTCTAGTCTAGCATCAATTCAGTTGGAGGGGCAACATTTTTTGAATACTTCAGACTTTCTGTTTCCAGACTAACTTGCAAATTTATGATCTCTTTCTTTGCACTAGTTGCAACTTGATTTAAGAATTCCAAGTGTGGGCTGTGCTTAATGCTCCCAGTGCTATAAGGGGAGTGCACCCTTATTTACACAGGGCTTTGCAGATTTTGATGAGTTAAATTAAGCTTCTGACTCACAAGATTGACACTCTAGGCAAAATGAGAGTAGAACTGTGGGAGAGGTGAGCAGAGAAAGCCATCAGTGGGCAGACCCATAGAAAAAGTGGGTGGAGTCACTCTTTGTCTCTCTGTTTTTGTAACCTCATTTATTTTCTCTTTTTTCTTGCCCAGCCAGCCCTAAACATCATCAGTCTGCAACAGCTCCTAAAGACTGTACCCTATTTGTACTCTTAGGCCCCTGGCTAGGACCAATTTCATGCAAACCATGTGGTCTACCACTGAATTACAACCCTTCCTGAGAAGGAGGCAAGAAGAGATGGCAGTTTTCTTCTTCATTTCTCTGGCAAAAGCATCCATTTCAGCATTAGTGTTTCTTACAGATAACAAATGAGAACCCTTGTTACACTTAAGGAGGCATGTATTTTGTTTAAGAGATATTCCATAGTGCAGTTAACTAAAAAACCAAGTTTGCTGGGGGGAAAAAAAGATTATTCTAGGTGTTGTTTAGCTTACTCAGTTCTGCAGTGTTTATTATCTCTTGGAGATCCCACAGTGTGTGTTGCTGGTAGAAGGGACACTGTTCCTTCATAGTAATGATGAGACAGAAAGGTCTTGAAACCTTTGAGAGGGAGAAAATTATTTGAAAAATCAATTAGGTATTGCACACCAATACAGAATCTGTCTTCTGGAGGTCTCCTCCCCCCCTTCCCAAATTAACTAGCAGAACTATAGGAATACACTTGTTTTCTATATTTTCTTCATGTGATTGTTATCCCAAGTTCTTGTTTTCCTTCTCCCACCCCAAGAATAGACTGTTTCATATGTGTAGCTTCTTATCGCCATCTTGATGGAATTTTAACACTATGATGACCCCTTGCTTGTGATGACTTTCCACTTCTGAATTCAGTGAAGCTCACAGGACCTGTTCACAGGACTTCTCCTTTTGGTGGGGTTTCCTTGCTATCTTCCCCCAGCTTTCTTTCCTCCCCCACACTTTTGAGGGCCTTTGTCTTCTAATATAAACGGAACAGGCAAAACAGTTCCTGACACAGACATAATGACGTAATCAGGAAAGCTTCAGGAAAGTCTTGCTGTGCAGCTGTTACATGCACTGAAATTAGGCCAGGAAGGAATGTCATGTTGAATAGAATTAAAGGCTACAGTGATGAGGTGGGAACTCATTATCAGAAAGCAGAAGCATGGCTAGAGGCATGTGTATTACTATAGTTGTCAACCTGGAGCTCTCCAGATGTTGCTGGGCTGCTATCCCCATCAGTTGTTCCCACAGTTGTAACTATAGTTTAATGAAGCCAATTTGCTTTATTGAATACAAAATTAGCTCCCATATATGGGAGACATTACATCCCTTTAGTTGCTTATTTACAAAACCATACAAGCAGTTGTTCTTGTTCAGCCTGTCTACTATTGGTAACACCCTTGAACTTAGACTATATTCAGGATGTCTGAAAGATTTTCAAAGACAAATCCTGATTGTAATTATACTATTGAATTTTTATACTACAATAAAAGAAAAATGGTTTTAGCAAGTACTGTTTTCAATAGCTTTACATAGCCTTTCCAAAGAAGCTGCCTTGTGTACATCGCATCTTGATGGTACCAGGTTAGGAAAGATGATTTATGCAATAGGATAGATGCAATAGATCTACAAAATGTTACCTGAGTAGTCATATCTGACAGGACCCATCCAGCGCTTTGCTTCGCTGTCTTTTAAAACATCTCCATAAAAACCATAACCCAATAGAGATACACAGTATTTCAGAAATGTATTATTGCGATGTACTGAAGAGACATCCAAAGGTTGTGTGTCTCCTGTTGAAAAGAGACATTTAAGATTATAGGAACACTTCAACATTTGAACATGCTGTGAAATAAAACACTGTATAGCAAGCATTCTATTTGTAAAAATACCAGAAAAGTTTCTATGCTGACTGATATTAAGGTAGCACTTGTCCCAATGCAGATGGATACTGAACATTAGGAGATGCTTTTCAGTATTGTGCCTGTAAATGTCCATGAGGAGTCCTACGCTTTGGTTATGCTTGGAGTGAAGATATGTCACAATTAAGCAGACCTGACAAGAGTGGTATCCTATATGGGCCTGGTACAAGAGGGAAAGTGGAAAATACACTGAGAAAATGCAAAAAATGATATCCCAAGAAACACTGCCAGTGTCCAGTAGTCATGGATGCTGGGTACCCCACATGTAAGCAACCAATGCATTTACAACTGGTTTGTCAGGCTGAGGTTCCTGTTGGATTCATTGTTAACAGATCATGGATTGGGAAGAGGTAATGTTAGGTGGAATTACAGCATGCCTCCTCGTCCATCCCCTAACCTTCTTTTAGCTACTGCAATACCCCCACCCCCCAATATGGCCATTTAATAATGTCTGGTGGAGCTTACAGGTAAGGAGAGGCAACTGAGAGAAGCATCTAAATCTGCTCCTGTAGGACCCATAGCAGTAACATCACCTTCAGATGACTTACCAATGATGATATGTAATGCTGATGTTACTGGATCATTGATGCCAACTGTTGCATAGCATATGCAGTCTGTTGAACCTGGAAAAATGAGTTACATTTTTAACTTCGCCATCTTGACAACATTGTGAAGATATATAAGTAGATATAAAGCCCAATTTGGAGAGCTCCAGTACTCTTCCTAAGCTACAACATTTTGCAGAAATTCTAAGTATGTGACCAAATTATAGTTCCAGGATTCCATAGGAAGAACCTATGGCAGTCAAAAGAATTATGAAATTGCTATAGCTGTATAGTATGGACACACCCTTAGAATCATTTTAGGTGATCAGACAAACAACAATTACAACAACATTTTTCTTTTCAGACACAAATGAGCATCGCAGGCAAAAAACCAACTGTTTTTGTAGTCTAATTGTCTGGGCTTATCTGTAAAGCTGGTACACTTCATTTCACTCTAGTGATTCCAACTCCTACTGGTAAATTATAAGATGACCCTACATTTTGTATAACTTGAAGAACACCAAATTTAGCTGTTCAGTAATGGAATCTGACATTGGAAGATGAATTTACAGTCTGCCCTTCATTTACGCAGGGATCCGTTCTGGACCTCCCCCCCATAAAAGGAATTCCGCCTATGCTCAAGCCCCATTTAAATGAATGGGGCTTGTGCACGTGGTGGCGTGGCAGCGTGTGCCCAGCACGAGCGCACACCCCATTATTCCTTATGGGATGCGCCGCTCCTTCTCCCAGCGTGGCTTTTAGCGTATGCTGAAAGCTGCGTAAGGCACGTCAGCGTATGACGCAGGTTCACTGTATACCATCTTAAAGTAGGACTTTATTTTCTGAGTGATGATTCCTGCCAAAGGTAAAACTATCCAGGTTGGTTTCTACTGCCATGGTTTGCCTGTTCCAGAGCCTAAATTCATCTCCAGCCGTCACTATATAGAGACCACTACTACAGGAACTCACCACCTGTGAGCAATATACTAGACAGAGACAGGTTTTAGCATTTGGGGTGTGTGTGTGTGTGTGTGTGTGTGTGTGTGTGTGTGTGTATTATTCTCAAATGGATAACCAAAGTTTATTGTTTTTCTTTTACTACCTTTGTTTTTTTCTCAGCATGCTCTGGCTCTTAGGGTACTGACTGATAATTCTACTTTGATAGTCTACAGATCCTTCTTTACACAGCATTTCAGGCCAACATCTGGGCTACACAACTATCCAAACTGGATAGTTTTGCCTTTGGCAGGGTAAAGGGATGTGATGGCTCAGCGGTTAAGGCATTGACTCCGACTACTGCAAGATCAGCAGGTTGAGGTCCAAGCATCACATGACGGATTGTGCTCCCATCACTTGTTCCAGCTTCTGCCAACCTAGCAGTTTGAAAGCATGTAAAAGGGCAAGTAGATAAATAGGTACCACTTCAGTGGGGAGGTAACAGTGTTTTATGCAGTCATACTGGCCACATGACCATGGAGTCGCCTTTGACAACACTGGCTGTTCGACTTAGTACTGGAGGTGAGCACAGCCCCAAACTGTTGGACGTGACTAGACAATTTTGCCAAATGGGAAACCTTTACCTTTATTATTCAGCAGCTGAGTCTATGGATTTACTCTAGTTAAGACTAGCGATTGTAGGACCGATACAGACGGGCAGAAAGGAACGCCGAGACACTGCCCCTTTCTGCCCCACACGGAGGCTGCAGCAACCAAATGCCGCAGTCTCTGGGAGCCCTAAAAAGAACCCGGTTTTTCTTAGGGGAAGCCCTGAGTCTGACTCCCAGCAGATAATGATCACCAATTAGCAAACATTAATCCTCTTTTACATTAGCCTCCCAGCCTGAGGCCGGCCATCAGCACAGGACACAGGACAATACACATGCAAATCACTCCTGCATTTCCAGGCTCACACAGTATATATACACCCAACTTTTTCCAGGCAAAGCATTCTCTGAAGATGTCAGCCACAGATGCTGGCGAAACGTCAGGAAGAAAATTCTCTAGAACATGGCCACATAGCCCGAAAAACCCATAAAAAAACATGGATGCAGGCCATGAAAGCCTTCAACTTCACATCTGATGGGGCCCCTTCCAACTCTACGTTCTCCCTGGCAAAGTTCAGTTCAGTTCATTTTTATTACTCTCTGGCAGTGAAATGTTCTTTGGTTCTACACAGACCCCATCGGACCAGGCTGGGCCATCCTGATAAGAATAGGTTTTAATTTAAAAAATAATCTTATTTTGGGGCTGGAACCTTGCCTGTACAACACAGCCTTCCTTACTTTCTGTCTGTCTTTTTGTCCTAAATCCCAGTTAACAGCCTCAAAGTTACTTTGGAGGCTGCTAAGACTCAAGTCACAATTGCCATCAGAGCATCAGCAAGACTAGAAATAGTAGAAATAGAACTAAGCATGCAGACTAAGAAAGAGGGACAAATATTCGAAACACTGAATTAGAAATGTTCTCAAAGATGAAAAAATTCAATAGAGAAAAAAGACACTAATTTCTGTAGTATAAATGGCAAGGATATATGTATGTTAGTGTGAACATCTAAATAATAATAATAAATTGTATTTATAGCCTGCCTCTCCTCAAAGGATCAAGGTTGGTTACAACAATAAAATACATCAACAACATACACAATACATACATAAATAAAAATGCATAATCCCCTTACCCCCTATTATAAAACTAAACAACAGTATAAAATACAGATTAAAATGAATTAAAATAGGCATAATTAAAATGAGGCATCTTGGGGCTGACAAGGGCAAACCATATCAATATAATGGGACGGTCAGTCAGGGAAGGCTTGCTGGAAGAGATCCGTCTTGACAGCCTTCTTAAAGGTGCCAAGAGTAGTGATAAGATGGATCTCTTCTGGCAGGTCATTCCATAGTTTAGGAGCGGCAGATGAGAAGATCCTCTGGGTAACCGCAGCCAGCCTGGTCTTCCTTGGCTGCAGCAGGTTTTTCCCAGAGGACCCGAGTGTGCGGGGTGGGTTATATGGAGGAAGGTGCTCCCGCAAATAAGCTAAACCTAAGCCATGAAGGGCTTTAAAGATTATTACCAACACCTTGTACTGTGCCTGGAAACTAATTAGCAGCCAATGAAGAGATTTTAAGATTGGTGTTAAGTGGTTGCCTCTAGATTTTCCAGTGACCAGTCTGGCTGCCATATTTTGAACCAATTAAAGTTTCCGGACTAGGCACAAGGGTAGCCCCATGTAGAGTGCATTACAGAAGTTGATTTGAGAGGTTACCAGCATGTGTACTACTGTTTCTAGGTTTCCCGGCTTCAGGAAGGGTCGCAGCTGGCATATCAACCGAAGCTCCCAAGCTGCAAACACAGTCCTTTAGGGGAAGTATGACCCCACCCAGGACCAGTTGATATATCTCTATACCCAGATTAGGGATCCCTAACAGTGAGTACCTCCATCTTATCTGGATTTAGTTTTAGTCTGTTTTACCTCATCCAATCCAGTACCACTTTAAGACATTAATTCAGAGGAGAGATGCCATCCTTAGTCATTGTTGCAGACCGAGACATGGAGAAACATATCTGGGTGTCATCAGTATGCTGACCCTGCCCCTTGTCTCTGAATGATCTCCCCCAGAAGCTTCATGTAAATATTAAATAACACTGGAGACAGAATGGCGCCCTGGGGGGCACCAGATTTAAGCTCCCTCTTAGAGGAATGATCTAATAAATGTTGACATTCTCAGGAAAGAGTCTACCACCCCAATCAGTGTCCTCCCCACGTTTTAGACATAAATTAGAGAAGAGTGATTATTATATATATATAGTTTTGGACATTCAAAAGCAACAAGGAGTCTCGTGGCACTTTATAGATTGACAGATCTAGACATTAAGCTTTCTTTGAATGAGTTCCCCTTTCCTTTCCCCAAGTCATCCAAAGTTGCTACCTCCTCAGATACATGGTGCATTAT
The DNA here is from genome assembly GCF_019175285.1 of Sceloporus undulatus. Classification (NCBI taxonomy): domain Eukaryota; kingdom Metazoa; phylum Chordata; class Lepidosauria; order Squamata; family Phrynosomatidae; genus Sceloporus; species Sceloporus undulatus. The sequence goes on along the minus strand of NC_056526.1, from coordinate 80,481,908 downwards.
CTTTTAGTGGCAGAAATACATAGACTTGGTTAATGTGGGGTGGTGGTAGTGATGAAACAATTGTGAACCATAATGTCACACGCAACTGAAATGCAGCAGGGGCAAACAGCAACAATTACTTTATCAGCATCCATGTACAAAACTAAGTTGGATGATAATACAGACATCCTTTCCTTAATGGCTTTGTAGCTGATGTTGTGGACTCCATCTAAGAAAGGTTATGCCACAAATTATATATTTTTAGTCTATAAATTGTTACAAGACTATTGTCTTTTCAGCAGCAGACCAACCTACTGTAGTTTTCTCTCAGGGAAATCAATTCAATAAAATAAAATTGCTCGTGGCATGATAATGGGCTTGACAGAGCCAAACATAGATCCCTCTTTTCAATCCAGTAAGCAGGATACACATTTTTTTCTCTCTTTCTCTAACCATTTTATGCAGCATGACAGGCAGGAGTAGTAGTGTTTGCTTTCCTTTAGTCCATTTGATAACAAAGGCAGAAGGGTCAATGCAATGTTTCTAGAGAGGTGTAGAGGGAGATTGATCCATTGTTACAGTGACTGCAGTGAAAATCCTTTTGTCAAGCTGGTGCTATTTGCCAAGAGTGGAACAAAAGAATTAGGCTTAGTGTGTGGTTAAGCAAAATTCTGATTTGCTTGGCAGACAGGAGGAATGAATGCAGTTAAATGAAGAGTGCAGATTGAACCATTTGGGTTACTCTTTACACAGCATACTAGTGAATCCTCTGCAAGTTAATTAACATCAAAGTAGAGTCAAGTGGCTGCTTTGGGCCCTGATGGGACATGTCAATGGTACAGCCTTATAGCCCACAAAAAAGACCAGATTTAATTGGGCTGACTGCTAGTTTCAACATTTATCTCTATCTAATAAAGGCAATAATACAGAGTGGAGAACTGAGCAACAGAAGGGTGTTTTCAGCAATTTGGGCAAGTTGCTTTTTGGATTACACAGTATATTCTGCTCCATGTATATATTTGACAGTCTGCAGCTTCCCAGCATGTTTTATGCAGAAAATGACACACCAGTCTAATTGTGATCATATGCTTTGAGTAATGGTGGCTTGAGGCACCCATGCTAGTAGGGCAGGGAATTTATTCTGGACTTTGGAGAGCTTTAAAAGAACTCTCCGAGGGGCTGAAGCTATTTTGAATATAGAGTTCAGCAACTTGGAGACCTCCTGCAAAGCTTGGATTCAAACTTGGAGTTGATTCACTGCCTTACTTACATGGGAACTGTCAGGCACTGCTCCTCTGCAGAACACATGCATCACTCCCCAGATGGCATTTATATATTGAATCCCTCTCATCCCATAGCATTGCTTCTTTACTGCAGGACGAGAAAACAGAAACTCCTTTGTGAAGAAATCAGCTCCTGGTTCTCTCTTAACCAGAGCCCGAAAGTACTTTTCTAGTAGTATAACTCCCAGAGCCCCTTTATTCAGCAAGTAAGAAAAGTATTATTTTGTTAGTGCTCCCTGGAAGGTATATGGTCACACGTTTCTGACTTCCATACAATTTAGCCTAAGAGAGAGGGAGATCTAAGCAGGATGTCTGCTGGGGAGAAAGCTAACAGTCCCTTAAGTTTTGCAGCCTGTAATGAGAGGATTTAATCTTTTGTAAATTACTGTCTTGTGTTTGTTTTTCTTTCTCCTGACTGCTTTTAGATTGTTCTTTTACACTATGGTATGTTTTAATGTGTTTGCTTTTGACTGTTATATCATAATGTAAATTGGTTTAGTAAGCTATGTGGGGAACCTGTTGAAATCCTATCCAGATTTAAGTAACAGTGGAATCCAAAATATGTCTATTAATTTCCAGGTAAGCAGGTACAGGATTGCAGCCTTAATAAATAAAATTTAGGCTGGCCCTATAGAAGGATTATTTTAAGTTAAATGGCATAAGTAATAAATGAGTCAGTGGTTTGTATTAGAGGAGGGATGAACTAGCAAAAAAAAGGAAAACAAATAGCAGCAACATCCACCAACATGTGAATTCTGTCCTTTGGAGAAATTTGAACTAGGCTTTGGCTCTCAAAACTGCATTTACCGTCTGCACAAATTAGTATTCCCTAACTAGAATCCAGCCATGGTTTTACATATCAGTGAGAGGGAACAGGGCTTGTTGTTGGCATGGATAGTCCTTGAAAATATATACCATGAATGCTAACAAAGCAAGAAAATATGATAAAGTGAAGTTTTCACAAAAGGACAAAATAGAGAACTTTAAAGCTAAAACAACTCCAGTCCTATGAATCTACAAAAACAATACATGACAGATGAAGGTCAGCATTCCTGTTCTGCCCTATTAGCCATAACTCCAGGGGAAAGGTGATAGAAGACTCTTCTTTCCATACTGAAGAAACCCTAATAGACTCTCCAAGAGGAGGAAAGTGATTTTGACAGGCTTTTAGAAAATATATGGAAGTTCAGTTATGTAAAGTGCCTTGCAGAATATCCACCATCACCCTTTGATTTGGCCACATCCTGCGCTACAACCTGAATTGAGATGGATTTCACTGGGATTGTTACCACTTGATGGACACAAGATACTCAACACTGTGAAATGTGCAAAGTGTGTGTGTATGTATATATAATTGTGTGTGTGTATTTGTACAGTTGCGCCTCCCAATGCATGGATCTGGAATCCACACCCTTGAATATATGCGGAGGGGCGACCTTTGCTGTTTCCAACAGCGCATGCGCCCTTGCTGCACACATGGGTGTGTGCTCCATTCAAGCCAATGGGGCTTGAATAAGCGCGAGACTCTGTTTTCATGGGGGGGGGGGGAACAGATTCCCTGCAAAAACAAAGGGCCAACTGTATACTTACTCTGGCACAAAAGTTAAATAAACAAAACAGACTTTTACTTATTTGCAAAAGTATTCACTTCCCTGGGTCAAAGCTTGTTAGAAGCAGCTTTGGCAGCTGTGAATTTTCTAGGGTAAGTCAGTATCTGCTTTGCACATTTGGATCATGTAATATTTGTGCAATTTTTGTGTGTGGCAAAAATGCTGCTCTAAGCCTTTCACGTTTTTGTTCTTAAATAATTCCAATGTTTCAACTGTGTGTTTGGGGTCACTGTCCTGTTGGGAGGGTGAAACTCCATCCCAGTTCCAAATCTGATTGCAGACTGAAACAGGTTTTATTCTTGTATTGCCCCTATAATTGCCCTGTATTTGGCTCCTTCCATCTTTTTCTCAATTCTAACCAGTTTCCCTGTTCCTTCTAAGGAAAAGCATCCCCACAGCATGAAGCTGTCAGTACCATGCTTCACTATGGAGATGGTGTTCTCAGGGAAATGAGCACTGTTGGCGTTATACCACATATACTGTTTCAGGGAAAGGCCAAAACAGTCAATTTGGGGCCCAACAAACTAGAGAACCTTTGTCCAGATATTTGCTGTGTCTCCCACATGACCTTTTGCAGACTTGCAACATGTTTCAACTGTAGAACATCCTGGTGATAGCTGTTCCAAGGATGGTTTCTCCTATTTCAGCTGCAGATCTCTCCTTCAGTTACCATTGACCTTTTGATTGCTTCTCTGATCAATGCTCTCCTTACTTAGGCACCAAGTTTGGATAGATGGTTTTCATTGAGCAATTGCAATTGAACCACATTTTTTTCCATTTTGTAGCAATGGATTTCATAGTGATTTGGAGAATATTCATACTTTTGTCATCTCCCCCCTCCCCTGCCCCAAATAACACTACTCTGGAGTTTTGTATAACTTTATTCCAAACTTATTTGTATAGCTCCTTGGATTTCACAATGCTACCTGATTAGAAGTGCTCTTCAACAAACTCAGAAGCATTCCAGAAATGTGCATTTATACTATGAGATCATGTAGCACTGGAATGGCATAAAGATGGACTTTATTCCACCGTTTGTGTGACTTCTAGAGGCAGAGGATTGCATCGCTGCTTATTTAGATCAGTTACAGAAAAAAAGTTAAATACTTAATCAACCAACAAGTGCCAGTATGTTTTTGTTTGCTTCACTTTTGTGCCATAGTAAAATAGTTCTGGGTGTCATGTGAACATCCATGTGGTAACAATGTTAATGAAATTCATTTCAATTCTAAGCTGTCAACCAATATGTGAAAAGGTCAAGGGTTTCTGTGAATACTTCTGCAAATTACTGGGCTTACTTCAGGAAAAAGAAGTTTTGACTTTCTACATCAGTGCTACTCAAGAGAGCTAGTTCATGGTCTGCTGCTGATCAGTGAGCCATCAGTTACCAGCCCACAGTGAGCTTCCAGGGAACTATGTGAATATGAAAATAATATGGCATAAATATGGCATCAGTCCCTGCCAGGCTGGAAAGAAAACTTCTGGTCTTTCACAACAGATAGCTTGAGCAGTGCTCTACATGTTGAGTTACCACTTCTCCCTTTCTTTACCAATAGCTAGACTGCCTAGGGGGAATGGGAATTCAACAGTATCTAGAGGGCTACCCATGGCCCGGTATAGACGGGCCCTGAAGGACACCCTCGTCACGTGCGAGGGGCGCCCTGCCCACACTCCCCTCGCCCATGATGTGGGCATCCCCGCTGTGCAGTGCTGAATAGATGGCACGCGTAGTGATGACGTCACTGCTGCACGGCCTCCAAATGGAGTCGCGCAGCAGCAACGTGCTTGCACCTCTACCAGCTGTTTGCGGCGGCGCAAACAGGAGCTGCTTTTTACCAGTCCTTTTTTTGTGTAGCCGCGCCGCACAATTTGGTTGCTGTGGCATGGCTCCACAGCAAAGAGAGGCGGCTCCTGGCCGCCTCTTCCTGGCGCTCTGTACCGTGCCCCTGATTTATTTGACGACCTTGAATTTATATGTGCTAAGTAGTTCACAGATTCATCCATGTAGAATGAACATGTAGAAGAGGCGAAAGTGAGATACTCTCCTTTCGCTTGACTTCTTTAATACCCTCTTGACCTCCATGAATTCATGTGAATCCTGTGAACAGAGCCACCCAAAACTTTGGCTGAATGCATGGGGCTGGAACCTTGCAGTGTGGGAGGTATGGCTAGTGGATTTAAGACGTGTTTCTCCTCTTTTCTTTACACCAGGCTGAGCAGATGCAGCCTTCCAGATATCACTGGACAAAGGCTTCCATCAGCCCTACCCAGGAGAGCTAATTGGAGTATAGGAAATGTAGTCCTAAATTGTCTGGAAAACCACAGGTTTCACACATTCATCTCTAATGATATCAGTATTGCGGTTCTGTGCAAGTTGCTTTAGTATCTGTTGTAGTTCTTGCATATATATGGTCTCATAAATAAAACTTTTGCTTTTTCAAATGGTTCATTTTGGCTCAAGGTTGATTAAAAAGTAACAACAACAACAACAACAATGGACAGAGGACGTTAATTGTAGAGCAATTCTTACCAGCAGGGATTATGCCAATCCTGATATTGCATTGGACTAAGGATGCTTTGGGATTATTTTGATCTATGCCATAATCCTTCTGTGTTCTTCCAATCAGACCATGCATCACTTCACTGAACATTCCGTCCCCACCAACACAAACAACACTGCCGGAAAATACATAAATTAAAACTCACACTGACAGTAAATAAATGAATGTGTCAAAGGCTCCAATGTGTAAAAGACATTATTAATTTGATTAAGTCTTTGCTTTGCACTGCTCTATCAACTTCCTCAGATTGGTTTAATGCAGATAATGTATCTTGAAAATATAGTTCAAAATATAATTCCAGAAGATTAAATGGTGGGGAACTGTGGTTGTTGTTGCAATTTTAAAATCATTACGCCTACCTTCAGTGGTTCTTATGTGAGGAGAATCACAAATATCAGGTAAAACTAGGGAGTTTATCAAACAGGAGGAATTTCTCTTAAATTTGAATGAAACGAAAGTGGGGCCAAAGTGCATTCACTTAAAGTTGCTAGTTTTGCGCAATTACATGAATACGCATTGCATTCGAACTGGCTCCCCACTGCCCGAAAATAGCATGCCATTGCCCGAATTTGCGTGTGGCTGTTTATCACGCAATAACGTGAAAATCTGGCTGCATATTTTGGTACCTGCTTTACTCTGCACAACTTTCAGCTAAATCAGTGTCATGACTGGGAACAGAACAGATGCAGATAATGAGGAGAAAGAACAAAATTTCAATATCTCTAAATGCACTGTTTGGGTTCTGCAGTGTTTGTCTACTAGGGGACAAGCACAAGCAACTCCTGCTGGGGATTGGTGCTGAATTCAGTGTGGATCCTGAAACCAATCACTGAAAGCAAAAACTGTGAGAAATATCTTTCACAGGATAAAATGCTTTTGGGGCTGATGCTGTTTTTATTAGAGATATCTCTTTCATTAAAGAGATGCTTGGGGATAACTGGGAAGGAGAGATAATTTTTCATCAGTTGAAAAAAAAATCCCTTTACAATGGAAAAAATATAATTTCTGAATGTTTTAAAGAAATGCTGAACTGACAGGTTCAGCTTGATCCATTTGAGAGCTTATGCACACTTGCTGTTCTTCAAACAAACTGGCTTGCTTTCATTTTAGAGATTTCTGAATTGGACTTCAGGGATTCATTAACTGGCCAGATATGTTGCCCTGAGAAGCACTGAGAGTTTGGAAAAATTCCTGTTTGGAACAACAACTACCAGACTCTCCCAGAATAGCTATTGACCATGCTGCCTGGGGAAATCTCAGAATTGTATCACAAAAAACATTACTTTTGGTAGCTCTGTCGACAGGCCACATTTGGCTGGGGAAAGCCCTCAGCTCTGCATTCACAGCCTTATAACCTAATCTGAGATGGTGAGACTGCCTGAAAAGCCTTCAAATGCTGATGTGGTAGATGCTCGCAAGAAGAGAGGGGCATGTTTGCTTGATTCCTATTTCCAAAATATACTAGGCAGATTAACATCTCCACAAGTGTCTATCCAGTGTTCATACTGGCATTAATTAGACCAAAAAGACAAAGATGGCAACTAGAAATGATGCTGCATTGGTACAGAGTGATGGTAATTTGTCTGCTTGAAACCACCTGTCAATCTGTCTATAACAGTTATAATATCCATATATTCTGAGCTTCCCGAATGATACAAGAAGCCTGTCCCTTCCTGAAACCATCTCCATACCCAGGGTAATTGGAATCTTAATATTATTTGACTCAGTGTTATAGTAATTAGGAAAGGATTAACGTCCAAAGAACTGTGACTTTGTCAGAACCTCTTACATTACCAGAGTAGCTGGCAGTTTAATTAATTTCTGTATGAACAGGGACTGCAGAAGTGAATGAAGCTCCAGTTCAGAATGTGGAATAAGATCTTTAGGCAGTGGGAGATTCCTTGTTACTTAAGCAACATATGGGCTTGGCTATATGCAAGGATCAGTTCTGCTGGTTTACATATAGTTTTGGCAGTTTGGAAAAGTTAATGTTTAGATTACAACTCTCAGAACTGGGGATGGTGATTAGGGATTCTCAAAGCTGTGACAGGTTATAAATAGTATCTACAGACACAGCGTCAAAATGGAAATTAGTCTAAGTGACTGTTTGTGCAAGGCATATATCTTTTCCTTTCCAAAGAATGCTTACAAATTGCTACATTTACTAAGGGGTATACTAGTGAGGAATATAGACATGCAAATGTTTCCTTACACAGTTGACAGGCATTGTACAATTTTACTTCATATTTTATTGGCTGGGAGGGGCTTTTAATTCATTAAGCAATAATCAAGCCATCACTGTTCCTCACAAACCTACCAAAACAATCTGAAAGCAATGGCAGCACACATTCAAATAGCTCACTATGCAATCCAGCTGAAATAAATACTTATTTGATCCAGTTGTGTTCACTTTTGGTAAGTGTGTCAAAAATTAAGTCCCATCTTTACTCTAATGCTCAAATCATAATCTTGTTTCTGCTTGGTTGGTTTTGTTTCTATTTTCTTTGCTTGCCCATTCATTACATTTCTAGCCCACCCGTCTTCCAAAGAGTTCAAGGTGAGGAAATATATGGATCACCTTCTCATCTCCTTGCAATCATCCTGTGAAGTAGGTGTGGGCAGGAAATTGTGGCTGTTCATTTTTTTATTTTTTATTTATTTAGGTATTTATATCCCGCCCTTCAGCCCTAATGGCTCTCAGGGCGGCTTACAATTATTATTTTTAATCAGACAGTTCCCTGCCCTCAGGCTTACAATCTAAAAGTAGTCACACATGGGCTGCTCTTATGGGAATGAACACCCTCTTTTATATACAGTGCGCCCATGCTAACTGCAGACTTGCCATCTGTGGATCTGAGCTTCTATGGATGGCAAGCCCCAGCTTTTTAAATGGGTGTGCATGTGTACCATTGGGGGAAAATGGATTTGATTTAATACCTTTTAATAATCAAAACTAAAAAAAAAAATTGGATTTGAGCATCCGTGTTTTTTGCTATTCACGGGGGGGGGGGGTCCAGATAGCAAGGGACTACTGTAATAAAAATAGAGCACTTGTGGTCTATGTGTTCTCTCTGAAAGAAATTAATTCAAGAAAGAGAGAAAAACTTACCCATCATATTTATCTAGATTGACTTCTAATAAATTATCCTTAGCATGATTGGCATGTTCAGTAACTATAAGAAGGTAAGAAAATGAAGACAGAATTTAGTTAAGACACTAAAATAAATACCAGAGAAATAGAATTATTTTTTCTTGTTCATGATTATTTTGATTCTTGTTGCTTTTCTTCACAAGTTGAATACCGCGCAAGTACCCAAGGCCCAGAAGGCGTCACAAGAAACCAGCAATAAATGTCAGGTGGTAGCAGACTGAAAAATCAATAGCTCAAGTTGAATTGTGTCAGATCACACTGCAGTTCTGCATTCTTGTGTAAGATGTTCAATACAGATATGCTTCATAGACTCACAAAGTTGGAAGAGACCACAAGGGCCACCCCCCCAGTGACATGGTCTTAATCTACTGTTTATAAGTTTGTATTCATGTACAGTGTTACCCCGGGATACGAATGCGCCGCCTTACGAAATTTCCGGGTTACGAAAAAATCCAATTGAAAAAAACTGTTCTGGGTTACGAAGGTTATTTCGGGTTACGAAAGAAATTTTGGTGCTTTTCGGCGCTTTTTCGCACCAAATCGCGGCTTTTCCCCATTAGCGCCTATGGGTTTTCGGCTTGCGAAAGCCTTTCGGGTTACGAAAGCGGCGGCGGAACGAATTATTTTTGTAACCCGGGGTAACACTGTATTTAGTATAAAGTGTGTGTGTGTGTGTGTGTGTGTGTGTGTGTGTGTGTGTGTGTGAAGAATATACATTAACTGACTACTTGAAAGGTCCGAGGAGCTACTTCAAAATATAGGTGTCCACGGAAAGGGGGAAGCTAGATTTCAAGCAGCGCTGCTTAATCTTCCAGTCTTCCAGGCAGACTGAATGGGAAATCTAAGTGAAAGGCCATGTCTGTATTATAGAGATGGAAAATGTGTGGCCCTTCAGGTGTTACTGAACTACAACTCTCTGAAATCTTCTTGACCTTCACACTGCTAATTATGGCTAGTAGGAATGGCATGAGGCCAGAATGTTCCCCATCCTTGCTCTGTTATGGTTTCTGAGCAGCACTGTAGATGGAAGCATGTCCCTTCCAGAAAACTGACAGCATCAGGTTGGCCACAAGTAACTGGCCCTCAGGAGATATCTGCCTCTTTTTTCTTTACAACAGACAATAACAGAGTTTTAAACAATCCAATAAGCACTCTTTAAATTTAAGGGCCACCATGTAGTACATTTAGACACTCTTAAGAGTACTGTAACCAATAGGCTCCAATATGCCCAAGCTCACGCCAGACTGGCCATCATGCCTATGAGAGACAAGCCAAAATATTTCTCCATGAGAAGGAACACACTAGGTTTACTTATATTTACAGTAGACCCAGTGAAGTGAAATGGGATTTAGATGGCTTGGGTCCAGCTTACTTGCAGGATCACCTTCTCCCATATAATCTTCCTTGCACACTTAGGTCCTCTAGCAAAAACTTACTGCAGCCAGCGAGAACTAGGTTGCCTGTGGTTATTCAGAGTACTTTCTTTTCTGCTGCCCCCAAATTATGGAACAGCCTGCCGGAGGAGATCCAACATATGACCAGTCTTGAATGCTTTAAAAAGGCAATCAAGATGTATCTCTTCTGGCAGGCCTTCCCAGATTAACATCCTAGTAATTTTTTAATTATTTCCATCAAGCATCCACTACTGTCTAGAGCTGCCTCTGCCTTGTTTTAACAAATGTTTAATATTTAATTATATTTTATTGTGGATGGGTAGGTATGGGAGGATTGGGATATAATGATGATAACTGTTTTATTGTGTTTTAAAGGTGTTTTCTTATTGTTGGCTGCCTGATCTGCTTGGAGAGGTGGGATACTATTATTATTATTATTATTATTATTATTATTATTATTATTATATTACCATGGGTCTTTTTTGATTTCAAATATCTTACTCTCCATCTTTATACAGTGTTTCCACATTTCACAGAAACAAAACATCTGGTCATCACTAACCACCAACATTTTGATAGAGCAAAATAATAAAGCTGAGTTCAAAGCAATTCTTTCTAAAGCACACACAGTATAAAGGTTACTTTAAATACACTGTCTGCCATACAAAATTTTAAAAGTGAATCATTCCACACAACTCACCTATGACATCAGTGGTGATGGAAGCCAGACTAAAGAGGGGAGCTACTTTTTGTTCGTATATCTTTTCTCCTTGTTTCTTTCCACCATAGGGATTAATATATACAAGCAAGTGCTTTGGTCTAGAGGCTGCCAAAGTGAAAAAGGGTACAAAGTTAGCTAAAAGTTTATAACATTTATTTACTTCCTATACATATAAATATTAACATGATCAGAATAATAACATGGCCATTACAAATGATGCCAGTGAGCCGAAACTATTTTTAAACAACTACTTTAATGGATTAAAAACTGCTATTATGAGTACCAAATATTTCCCACAAACTGGGGTTAAATCCTCTTGTTTTTCAGTTTAGGGCCAATTCCAACTTTATGGCTTGTGTTTCTTACCAATACCTTTTGAAATGAATTTCCTTCTTTATTTCAACTAACTCTTTCCAAAAAACCCTTAGTTTCTAATCTAGTCCAGCCCAACTCTAAAACCCATTTTCTCTCCTAAGATTCAGACTCTGGTGTATTCTTGCTGCTTTTTTGGGGTCATTGTCTTCAGTTTAGTATTCATGGCCTATTTTGATCTCAGTTCATTGTTCCCTGTTCTGATCTTTGTGTCTCTGTAGTTACTGACTACTCTGGTAACTTTATTTTTCCTCTAACTTAGCGTATATCCCAGGGTACTGAACTTTACAGAAAGGGTCAAATGTCCTACTTAGTAAAAGGATCAGCTGAAGCAGACAGCATGTACTAACATTTCCCCAGAATCCTGTTGCAGAGCAGAGTGAGGAAAAAAATAATAAAATATTTGAATGATCCTCTGAAATGTACCTTTGTTCCTTTTAAAAAGTACTTATCAGATCCATTAATTGCAGTCATAGAAACCATAAGCACTCATAGGTTCTGTCTTTTAAACCAGATAACTGAAATTGTATGATAAAACTCTGCAAAATTAAAAATTAACTTCTTTAAAAGCAGTTTAGCTTTCACTGTTTTAGTGAATGCTTCCTGCATTCCTGGTGGAAGGGGAGATGTGAGCAGTACCATATGATAGCAAAAGGCTTCCATATAAGTACAAAAATACATATAGGTAATATCCAAAATATCATTGTACACAAATGGGATTAATTCCACCACCCTCAGATAGAGTGTCTCATCTAATGTGATAACCTATGGATCTTTGGCCTAAGAGACTTGGTAGATAGTATTCATCTAAATGAACTTTTGAATAAATTTTGATGTGACCTGTTGGCTTTAAATAACCTAAAGATGCCCCTACACCTTCTTAGGGTTCCTGTACTAATTCCTGGATTCTCTGATTTAAATAGTATTTTCTTGTATTAAAACAGTATAGGAGGTGTGTGCATGTGTGTTGAACACAGCAAACGCACACTCTTCACATCTCTTGGTGGGAGCTTTTGGGTGCCTCAAAAACAGACTTGGGAGCACACAGAGGCTACTTTTTGACCACCCCTTATTTAATCACACTCAGTACTCAGTTCAATAAAGCGAGAGCTAGGGTATCCTGAATAGCTGAGGAGTAAATGAAAAGAGCAGATAGGAAAACTGTGGCTTCTGTATTGTTAATTGAAAGCAAGGCAAGGCCTGACAGATGATGAAATTTTGCATAGAAGCCTTTCCCTCTGTTTTCTTCAACTTACATAAAAATAAAAATGGAATTTAGCCTTAGTGTTACTTTTAGTGCATTACAAATGGTCTTGTAGCAATTGTTTCTGCTTATGCCTTCTCTATTATCAAAAATGTTTTGAGAACATGTTCCAGAGATTCTGACATGTAGTTTGGTTTTCCTAGCCTAGAGTTTGAAGAAAAACCTATGTAAAGTATGCTGTTTGTAAAAGATGTGTTTTCCTTTTTACTGGAACTATTATACTGTACAGACTTGTGGAGGAAAAAAATGGAATGCATTTCTAAAATAAACAAGTTCTCTTTCTGGAAAGGAATTTCCTATTCAGGAGCTGCTTCTTGTACCAAAGGGAAGCCCATCACCCTTTTATTAAACCTCTTCATTGTTAACCTTTTCCTGCTATCAAGACAAATCCTTATGTTACTTCATTAATGCAGATGACTCTTAAGAATTGTATTTGCCACAGTGGGAAGACTGGAGACAGAAAATATTCTCTCACACTTTCTAGTAAAGTGCATGCCAGTCAGTGTAGAAGTGACTGAGTATGCTTACTTTAGAGAAATGCTACCAGGACTGAGCCATGCAGTTCCCTCTATCTTGCAATTTATACACTCTACTACATATAGGCAGAAGCAGTGTAAGAGCCTTGCTGCTCTTGGCTGGTAAGCCACATGGCGTTTGAGTTCACCTGCCTGCTCCCCATTGCTTTTCTGCCCAAGAAAAGTAAGCAGAGAGACCAGTTTCTTCTTCTAGATCTTACTCTGTAAATCAAGTAATTCCTTTAGTGCAAGTATCCACCGATTACAAAGATGTTCGTCAATGCACCAGAATGTTACATCGTTGCACTGCCAGCAGTGATTTTGTGCCCTCTTCACATGGTACACTATATTAAAACAAAAAGAATACACATGAGAGAGTCAGAGTTTGCTTAACAAAAATTTTTCAGACATACTGTGAAATTAACTCTCAATGGTACTTTACATTTACATAAAGTTTGGCACTGTTTGAAGAACTCCTCATACATTAACTCAATAACATGTCCTCTCAGAAAAAATCACATTGAATTCATAGAGGCTTTCTCCCATGTCAGTGGATATAGATTGCAGACTAAACCTTCTATCACTCCTAGAGAGCAGATCAGCATTGCTGTCTCCATAGAGCAGATGGAGGCCTGAAGCAATGACAAATAAGATGATGATTGCCTAGTGCTGCAGTTCACAGCAAGATTTGACATCCTAGTTAGTAGGCTCCCAGCTGCTACAGTGTTTCTGGGAGGTTTGGGGACCAAGTTAAGAATGGGGTTTCCAAATTAAAATTTGATATTATTAAGCTGACTCAGGTTTTATGAGTGTTAGATTTTCCATAACTGGAAAAACTTTCAAAATGTACACTGGTGACTTCAACTACAATGGTCAATTATCATTAAAAAGCATGCAATCCACATAAAATCATACCTGCATGTTACAATGTATATGAAGCCCCTACAATGTTCATTTGATACATCACTGTTGTAAAGGGTAAAACTATACTTATTCACAATTAATTTTAAAAAGAAAAAGATTAAAATGTTTTCTTTTTGCCTCAGACAGACATTGCTTACCAAATTGAAAATGTTATATTCTTAAATCAAATCTTTCTTTCTATTTCTCTGGATAAGAGGGATAATTTGTTGTTAGGAAAGCCATTTATAGAAAATATACATACATATATTTTAAAGTGCAGATAAAACAAAGAAGGCAGTCTGAACAATTTAATGGGTCAAATATGTTAGCGATTTACTCATCCTCTTAGTTTTCAAAAAGCCATTCCAGCATTTAAGCCATCAGTAAACCCAGCAAAGCATATAACTATGCCCTCAATTTATATTATTATTATTATTATTATTGTTGTTGTTGTTGTTGTTGTTGTTGATATTTTTTTAAAAAATACTTAAGTATGAAACAAACACGTTGTGTCTCTCTGTTTCTTTAGGATGACTATTATGTTCAATGAAAATGCAGTGCTTAAACATTTGACACTGGGAGTCAAAAGGTAAGATATAAAATATTAAAAACAATAAATTTCCCTTAAAGTACTATGTGAAAGTCTATTTTGCAAAAAGAGGGGCAGAAGGGGATGTTCTGGCAGCAGTGAGTCTATGATGCCATGCCTTCTGCAGTGGAAATAGTCTTTTAGGTGGAAGGTGAAGGGATGCTGTGGAAGGAAGGACAAAGGAACCTCTGGTCCCCAAAGCCTAACAGATGGAGATAACCATTTATCAAGTAGGCATTAACTCCAGTGGCCATATAATCTCTGCATGTGGGTCATCTGCATGGTCTTTACCATATATTGTACTTTATCAGAAATCCAGGAAAAAGGAAAAGTGATAAGATTCTCCTCGTCCCTTGTAATGTTAATATTAAAGCACATATATAGTATGTATAGCAATTACTTACTGTTTTCACCCACTCTATAGAAAGAAGCACCCTGATTTCATAACTAGACAATTTTCTTTTTATTCCATCTCACACATATTCCAATGAAAAATGTGACAGAAACAACAAAATGAAGTAAAAGAGAAATTTCAAATCTATGTTTTCACTTGCTGCATTCAAATATAGTGATAAGCTACGGCTTATTATTGCAGGGGGAAAATATGTGAACGTTTTGTTTGCACACACACCCTTCCTCTTTCAGTGTGACCACAAGGAATAGACTTGAAGTGTCTGCTTCCATTTTTAACTACTGTAACTACAGTTTAGCATGAAAAGTAACTGTACTGTTTGTCTGGGTTCAAATGTAATGTCAAGCCACGGTGGGTCAGAAACTACCCTCTTACTCAAGGTAACACTAAAGAAGGAGAGGGAGTGTGATGATTGTGTAAGCTGTGGCTTCTTCTTATAACATTAAACCATAGCTTAGTATTACATTCAAACATGGCCACATGCCCTGCATTGTACACATGAAAGGATCACCACATCTTTATAAGTAATTGAAATAGTTTGTAAAAATGATGGTGGTATAGTATTACCTGTGAATGCATGTGGTTTTGACATTTTTTGCCATTTCGCTGTTTTAGATTGTTTCTTATCAATTTCTGTTTCCTCGACAGCAATGATTTCAGATGTGGGCACAGCACAACTTTCTGCAAAAACACATCACCATTGTGAAAAAGAGACATATATAGTATAACAGTTCTTTTGCTTCTAACTTTGGGATGGCCAGCTTCTAAGAGTCCAGTCATCATTCTTCCCCTTTCCTGGACCTTGGTTAACTTCCCTGACAAAAAAATTATGCCCAAAGTACATCATATTCCTATACTGTGGGGTAGAATTTGCCATTTAAATGTTGCCTTCCTACATTTTAAGTCAGTAGAAGCCTTTTCTTAGAAGATGAACAGGATGAATTTTGTTGGAAAATGAGTTGGTCAGGGATCCTGGGGCCAAATGTGGTCTACAGGCCACTCTCTGTCCATCCCTGCTTTAATATAAAAGAAAATGTGAATAAGAAGGTAGTTTATTTTAAGAAGCAAATTTTAGGAAACTTTATCAAAACACATTAATATTTTAAAGTAGGTTGTCTCCTGTATCTTGTACATTCGGAATAATATTTCCAGAGGGCTCTGAAAAGATACATTTTAAAAAGCTGCTTAGCATCATCATAATAAAGACAACCATAAATGAAAATATGATGCTAACTCCTTCTCCCTTTCCCCATAAAGGATTTACCATCAATGCCAGATGAAGAAGTCAGCGATCTTCAAAAGTTAATGTGATGCATTTTGTCCTTTTTGTTGGCTCTATAAAGGTATCATCATGATGCATATTTTGGATTTTGTTGTATTTTGCTCTGTGGCCAATGTTTTCCCATATTTAAAACTTTTTATTTATTTATTTAGGATTCTGTATATAGCCACAGACAGTGGTGCCATTCAAAGTAATTAATAACTGGTTCCTGTCCCCAGCTCTCACTTGTGGCTCTGAGGGAATTAGTTTTTCCCTCCCTGTGACTCTCATCTCTCTGTCCTCCCCGTCTGCACTTGTTTCTTCCTCCCACTTCTTTTCACGACTCCTGGCTCCCCTTTTAACCTCTCCATGCCTTTTAACAATTTTAACAACCACTGGCTGAATGATACCACTGGCTGCTAGAAAAGGAGACTCATAACCTAAAGGGAGCTAACTGACTGGGACTAACTTTGAAGTTTTTATTTTCAGAATCAAGTAAAGTAATCTGAAACTGACTTTAATTGGCAGATTACGAATCTGAATTACCGTAATCTCCACTACTGATGTGGAGGAAGTCTACCAAGGTTCACTGTACGCTGTCTTCAAAGTGGTTTTGGCCTCAAAAGGACACAGATAAACTCAGATCTCAAAGATCTGCTAAAGGAGAAGGAAATTTTATTGCATTTAGTTTATTGCTTTTGTTTCAACACCTTTTAAAGCCAATAAGGGTTATGGCCTCTATTTGCAGTGACCTTCCCTCAAGACCATCTTAAACATCTTAAGCAAAAACTAAGTTCCCGCTAAATGATTTTTACTATCTGTGCCTGATGAAGAAACCATTGAAAGCTAACCAGTGAAAGCTAACATGATGGTTATTTTAGGAATTTTTGCTGTAGATGCTTTGTCACAATGAGAGTCAATTGAAGTTTAGGGATGAGTGGTCAAACAGCAGTATAATAGCAAATGATTTATGATTTATGGACAGCAAATGATTTATGAGGGGATTCACAACTGATTTATGGCTCTTACAACTGATTTATGGCCCTGTCATGAATGACTTATGACCAATGTTATGGCTAATTTATGACCGTCATTATGATTGATTTATGGCCAGATTATGATTGATTTATGATCAGTTTAGTTTGATTGCTGTATAACTGTTAGGCTAATTGATGTAATGCCCCTTTCATAAGGATAAGCGTAGAATGTATGTTATTTTATGTTAATGGTTCTGACCTTGTAAGTATCACCCCCATAAAAGCATATACATATTGGCAAATTTTAACTTATGAAACAATGTACAGCTCCCTCAGTAATATACAATATAGCTACCCTTACCCTGTCCTATGTGAGACTATTAGCTTTTCCATCTCAGTATCCTCTAATCCAGTGGTTCCCAACCTTCCTAATGCCGCGACCCTTTAATACAGTTCCTCATGTTGTGGTGACCCAAAACCATGAAATTATTTTCGTTGCTATTTCATAACTGTAATTAAATAGGTGTTTTCCAATGGTCTTAGGCGACCCCCATGAAAGGGTCATTTGACCCCCAAAGGGGTCCCGACCCACAGGTTGGGAACCACTGCTCTAATCTAACTATGTGATGGCCTTTCAAAACAAGAAGATCTAGCTTTAAGTCCTTCATTGAAGCAAGTACTCCTCCTTCTCTTCCTTCTCCTCAAGGACAATGACAATAAAGGAGATTTTTGTAGAAGCAGCTGAGAATTGTAGTCTGTAGCATGCATGTTTGAAGGATCTAGAGATATTTGTGGTTTTTGAACTTTCATAGGGGTCCTGTGCCCCTAACCCTCACGAATGTAGACAGCTCACTATACTAATGTGTATGTGTGCATGTACATATGATAAAAGATCATCAAATAACGCTGATCAAAGAAAGCCAAACAGCAGTCATAAGTAAGAATTTGTCACATTTGATAATGATCCATTAAAAATAACTTCCAGTGCAAGCCTATACACAGCTATGCAGAAATTATTCACTTGTGTGTAATAGATTTTAGTAAAAAGTATGTGGGTGTGAAAGGGAAGTCTTATCAATGTGGTAAACTTCCACTGATTGGAGAAGTTCTTTTGTAGGACTACAACTCCAGGATGCTCCAACCAGGCAAGGCTGTTGTGAGTTATGATCCAAAAGAACCATTTTTCCATGCTCTGTTCCCATGTATCACACTAAGAGCTTGGGGAGTGCATAGAAAAAAAAGAGACGAAAGGTAGCAAGTTATTCAGTACTGTTTATACCCCCTGACTAAAGCTAGCCTTAGGTTTTTAGTACTACTGGCAAAGAGAAAAAACATGCACAAATATCTGTAAAAACATTCACATAATATAATCTTTATATGATCAAGGGTGGAAACATTTTGTTTATCCACTGCAGAGGGAAAGTTTATTACTACTAAATTAATAATTATGCCAAGATTAAAATTATGCTGTGGCAAAAATGAAAATCGGCAAGAATACGATTGTTGTATTTTAAGAACTCATTTGGACATGGGTTTCATCAAAGAAATGGGGAAGATGTAAACAGCGGATATCTATTGAATAAGAACAACTCTTTCTGCTTCGGCAAATAAATCTTGGAATATGAATTTGCTTTTTATTATCAGCAGAATATAGTACAAAACAAGTAGCATGGCAATCAAAGGCAGAAGTTTTCAAGGAGAAAAAAATGCATTTAGCTACACTCCATTTATTTATTTCGAAACTGACAATGAAGTACAGACACACAGAGAAGTTCTATTCCACAAAGCTCAGATCTCATTAGCATGGAGAACAACCAGTATATTACGCCTGAGAAAAAGCTCTGTTTGATCCATGAATGATTAATTTAAAGACTCTACGGTGCATTACTTTCCAAGAAAGAAAGAAAAAACCCTTTGTTCCCACACAGCCTATGTTAACATACTTTTCCATTACAGAAAATAATAGTGCTGGGTAAAGTGAGTGACAGTCCAGAAGCCTAATCTGTAGGTGGCAATCAGGAACTCTTCTCTTCTTCCCTCACTGAGAGCTTTGAAAAGTTATCTTTTGGGCAATGAATCCCAGAATCTTCAAACCAATATGGTTACAGCCAATGCTGGAGGGGATTCTGGGAGTTATAGTCTAAAAAGTAATTCCTCTCCCAAGTTCTGCCTAAATCTTGCTCTCCACCAATCAGCAGTATTAGTCACAACACATATTACAGCAGCTGTAGAGTTTTCAAATTGCTCCATGTGGTGCATATCACATGAAACAACTTGTTGCATCACCACAAAACCATTTGAAGCAGCTTCTGCAAGGGGAACCTCTATTCTGAAAAAGCAAAGACAGCCCCCGCTGACCTCTCTTCCTCTTATACAATGCAACTTTCTTTCCAGCTGCTTGCTATGAGAACAGCAACTTCTGATTGTATTACTGCTGCTCATTATAATATTTGTCTAATATTAAATTGGTTGTCTGAGTAATCTTGCTTTTCATTGTCTCATCATTGGGATTTCAAGGTAAAAGACATTTGAGAATAGTTTATCATCCCCTTCTTTAAGCAGTATTCCTTCAGAATTAGCTAAGGTGCCACTGCTGTTCTCTGAGAAATCATCTGTCAGTGCTGGATCTAGATAAGATCCTCAAGTGTAAAGATATATCAATAGATAAGTCAGACTCTTCCTTTCCATAGTATGTATGATTTCTATATATGGGTGTGAAATCTATACACTGAAGAAAGATGACAGGAAGAAAATTGATGCATTTGAAATGTTGTGCTAGAGGAACACCACGGACTGCCAAAAATGACAAAATGAACTATGGTGGAGGCTAGGCCTGAATTCTTCCTAGAAGCCATGATGACTAAGCTGAAACTGTTGTATTTTGGACAGATGAGATTATGTGACTTACTGGAAAAGACAATAATCTTGGGAAAGAGGAGGACAGTAAGAAAAGAGGAAGACTGCATTACAAGTCAATGGATTCAGTCAAGAAGCATGCTCTGAGTTCGCAGGGCAGTTAATATGATCCAGTTCTTCTGGTGGTTGTAAATATCATGAGTAAACCATTACTTCTGGCGACCCTTTAGCTGAGACTCCAAAAAAAAAAAACCTGCCTCAACCATCTGCTCAGGTCCAGCAACCCAGCCTTGTGGCTCGTTGAGGAGTCCAACCTTCTAGATGGCCTGTTCCTCCTCTTTCCCCACCCTCCAAGTGTCCTCAAAAATGGCTTGGCATGCCATCTCTGGGATGTGTGGCATAGGTTCGACACCATGGATCTAGCTTGTGGTCTTCCTCTACCTTTCCTACCATTATTGTCTTTTCAAGTGATACATGCTTTCTCATGATGTAGTCAAAGTATTACAGTCTCGCTTTAGTCATCCTGGCTTCTAGGTTCAGGCTTGATCTGTTCTAGAACCCATTGGTTTGTCTTCTTGGCCATCCACAGCATCTTTAGTCTACTTTTCTACCACCGCATCTCAAAGTGTTTATTTTCTTTCTATTGGCTTTCTTCACTGTCCAGCTCTCACATCTGTATATGGTGATGGGGAATACAATGGTTTGAACTCTTCAAACTTTAGTGCTCAGTTATATATCTTTACACTTTAGGATCTTGTCTACTTCTTTCATAGCTGCCCTTCCCATTCCTAGTCTTCATCTGACTTGTTGACTGCAGTCTCCATTCTAATCAATATTTGATCCAAGGTATGGGAACTCTTTGACTATTAGAAGTCTGTTATTCATAAGGTTGCTGTAAGTCATACTTAACTTCACAACAAATAACAACACAATCTTCTTTTTCCTTTTGTGTTGTATCTTTTTATAGTGAGAGCATTAAGCTTAATGATTAAGATATATGATGTGTATGGCAGTATCCCAAAGTTGCGACTGCATTGGTTTTTAGTACAAGAGTTATAGCTAATTGTGAGAGGTCTGGTTCCTTCATATTATCTTCTTAGCTCGTGTGTGTGTGTGTGTGTGTGTGTGTGTGTACAGGACATCGCCATTTTGAGGCCCTCGTCACATGCTAGGGGTGAGGCACGTATGGGCGGTGCGCCCTTGGCCAACCCCTAGTACATGGCGAGGATGCCGCAAAGGCCAGTCTGCAATGGGCCATAGAAGTCTGAATTGGGGAGGAAATGCTAAATTGGGGAGGAAATGTTATTATAGGGCAACACATGAAAACAAAGAGAGGAAATGATTCAGCACAACTGAAAAGAGTGAGTCTAGAAAAATAACTCAGGGAACTATGTTTTCCAACAACAGCAAACTGTTTTCCAGCCCCTCTGTCTGTGAGATCAGAGAAAAGGGATGGGGATACCTGTGGCCTTCCAGATACAACTCCTCTCATCCCTGATCACTGGTCACTGGGAAAGCAGGCAATTGGAGTTCAAAAATATTGAGAGGACCAAATTTTCTTCACTTCTGCTGCAGAACAAACTGAATTCAAAATATATGAATTCACAATCGACAAATTAGTTCCAGCCATTTTTCTGCACCAAGGGGCTCCTATACCATGGAGACAAGAGTGAACCTGTGAAGCTGCGCACTGAGCAGAAAGGTAACAAAGGCATCCAAACTGCTTTAACTTTGGTGTGGATTCCTAATGAGCACAAACCATGATTTCACATCTAGTCCTTTAGGAATGAGCTGATCAAGTTACTACATTTCTCTTCCTTCTCCTGGCAAGGCTGCAAAGAAAGGATTCAATATCTCTGCCCAGTTCATAAAATGCTGAATTTAGCACTTAGCCAATATCTCACAATGTCACAGTCTAACTTGGATAGGTTTCCCTATCTAGGAACACTTAAACCCCTAGTAGTGCCACACAGGTTAATAGCAGCCATTGTCTCTACTCACCAACAAATCAACCAACTCATATCCAAGGGCAATGGCTTGCTTGCCCGGAAGATGCACTGAAGTATCACTGTGGCTTCATCCACACTGCTGAAATAAGCCAGTTTGACACCATTTTAACTGCCATGGCTCAGAACTAAGGAATTCTGAGAGCTGTTGTTTTGTGAAACATTTAGCCACAACAAACTACATATCCCAGAATTCCATAGCACTGAGGCATGGCAATTAAATTGGTGTCAACCTGGATTATTTCTGCAGTGTGGATGCAGCCCTAAAGCCATTTCCCTAACTTTATTTATAGAAACTTTTATCTAAGGAAGGACTTTGCTTTTCTAGGCGATTACATTATCATCATGTTTCAAAATACCTCAGTAACACACCATTTAAAATCCCATGGCCTAAAAATATGAAGAGGAATATGTTCTAAGTACCCACTGGACTTTACTGTGACCCCACCCAAGTACATCAACTACATCCACATTTCTGAAAATAGTATCAATCAAAAAATTAAAAGATGTACATATTTCACAGACTAGTAGTTTTGTATCAAGCATGGACCTGAGCAACAAGAAGCAAAACTACAGCATCTTTTCTTAGGACTAAATCATAGAATTGTAGCATTGGAAGAGACCCCAAGGGCCATCCAGTCCAACAACCTGCCATGCAAGAATACACAAAGTATTCCCAACAGATGGCCATCCAGACTGTATTTAAAAACCTCAAAAGAAGGAGACACCAGCATTTTCCGAGGGCGCGTGTTCCACTGTCGGATAGCTCTTGCTGTTGGGAAGTTCTACCTAATGTTGAGGTGGATTCTTTTTTCTTGTAGTTTAAATATATTGCTCCGGGCCTTATTCCCTGGAGCAGCAGTAAACAAGCTTGTTCCACCTTGAATATGACACCCTTTCAAATATTTAAACACGGCTATCATGTCATCTCTTAACTTTCCTTTCCCCAGGCTAAATATACCTAGCTCCCTAGTCTGCTGTGGCTCAGTTTATTGTGGGGCTAATTACGATTCTCCAAGATGGACAGATAATACACTGGAGAACATTTGAAGTGAATCTGACATGCAGAAAACCAAGCAACCAGCCAAAAAGGAAAACAAAATCCCTTAAATACAGGCCAGAATGTTGGCACTCTATACTAGCATAATGGCCCATTTTGTTTGCATATGCATTTTTATCCAGGCTGTGAACCAAGCAAGGCAGATTTATCACTGGCATCAGGAGAAGGCGCATGTATCCTCTGAGCAGCCTGTGTCTCCAATCCCTGGTGACTGAGCACATCCTCAAAACTAAAAGTTATCCGGAAAGAGGGTCACTTTTTCTAGGATATGTCCTACATTTCAGCCTTCTGTCCGGGAGGATTTCCAAAATGTCCTCCATTTTGAGCATGGCAAAGACACATGAATTTATATTTCTGAGTACTTTTAGTTGTAATTTTGCAATGTCCTACATTTTGCGGTGCCTTGTCCTCCTCTGCGGTTAAGACATCACCCTGTCTGGAAAGGCTGGTTTGGAAAATCCCTTTTTCTGTGGATTCTGGCCTGTATTTGAAGGAGGGGATTTTATTTTAATGTTAGCTTTTTGTCAGAAGAACATCATTTTCACCTCAAATATGGACATGCTTGCTGGCAGAAGGGGTCTGGGAGTTGTAATTCAAGAAAGTAACTTTTCTAACTACTGGGTAGAATTGTGCCACTAACACCTCTATGGCTGACATGACTATAAGAAGTATCTTTTCTTATTTAGTAGGTGATTAGCATGTGATCTATCTGTTTAGCGTACTAGGGCTGCTGCCACACTGCAGAAATAAAGCAGTTTGGCACTACTTTAACTGCTCTGACTGAATGACTGTAGAATTCTAGGATTTGTAGTTTTGTGAGATATTTAGCCTTCTCTATCAGAGTGCTTTGGTGCCCCTTCAACCTACAAATCCCAGGATTCTGTAGTGTGGAGCCATGCCAGTTGAAGTGGTTTCAAACAGCATTATTTCTACAGTGTAGATGTACTTTGCGCCTTATCAGAAATGCTTGCGAACAAAAGTGTTTGGGATTTTTTTTTAATTTTTGCATATACATAATGAGGTATCTTGGAGATGGGACCCAAGTCTAAACATGAAATCTATTTATGTTTTATATACTCCTAATATTCATAGCCAGAAGGTCATTTTATATACAGTACAATATTTTAAATAACTTTGTGCCTGAAACAAAGTTTTTGTACGTTGAACCATAAGAAAGTAAAGTTATAACTACATCAGCCACCCATGTGGACAGTTTTGGATTTTGGAGTATTTTGGATTTCTGGATAAGAGATACCCAACCTGTACAGAAAGCGGTTGAGAGCAGAAGAGAAAGGAAAAATAACACAGAATAACCTAGTGTCCTTCTTAAAGACATTATGATTCAAAGAGCTATCAAGTCTTTCAAGAGATGTCACATAGTTTTAATATCTCTGTTCTGACAGTTGTTATTTTAAGTATGCTAACATTTAAACTTCAGCACCCCATACAAATTAAAACATCTCCTCCTCCCCAGTGAAGGGTTTGTGGGCGTTAATCCAAATGAGAGCCAGTTTTAAAAATACCATACTTTTATGGCGATGAGTCAGACTATAAAAACATAATTATGAAGGTTCAATCTTCAGCTGCTTTTTAAAGGTATGAAGACTCTGGGGAATCCTCAACCTCAACTGAGTTTATACATGGTCCTAGACTGGTTTGACCAGAAACTAGCTCACTGATTTCAATGGGGCTTAGATAAAGGTAAATATGTTTAGATTTGGAGCTCTAAGGTTGAAAAGCTGCTGGCTAACCAGTTCTGCACCTTAATTCAATGTACTAAATTATGGAAACAGTGGACTACAGAGCATTTTCATATACAAGGTGCTTTCATTTGGAAAAACTGCCTGAAATTCTAGTAGCTTTAATGGGATGGACATAACCACCTATAAAGAAGCTAATTTATTCTGCACATTTCTGTCATCAACATCAACAGTGCTACCAGAAATAAGAAGAAACCTCAGAATTGAAGAGATGAGTGTAGTAGAAGGAACCCGTGACTTGTTACAGCCCTCTGAATCTCCATCTCCATCAGGTGGAAGATGGATCAGAACTGATCATTCTTTAAAACCATTCAGTGACTCGCTATAGTAGTTTATAATAACTAAAATAATAAAATGACAGTAAAACATTAGAATTATTTGATTAGTTACAATGATTGATTGATTGATTGATTGTCTTTTCTTCAATGAACCTAAGGTGGTATACTTGGTTCTTTTCCTGTCAGCAACATCTTGTCTCTGGGGGAATATATGAACCTGGATTTCTCTAGAATTCAAAGATACAGTATAGGCGTGTTAGTCTGAAGAATCAGTATGTAGAGAAATCTTGTAGCAACTTTGAGACTAATTGAAAGAATCAAATTGGCAGCATGAGATTTCGTAGACTCCAGTCTACTTCGCAAAGCATCTGAGAAAGTAGACTGCAGTCTACAAAAGCTCATGCTGCCAATTTTTTTTCTGTCAGTTAGTCTCAAAGGTGCTACAAGATCTCTCTACATACTAGATTTCTCAAGTCCAACATTCTAAGCACACTACACTGTTTTTCACAAATGGAAAACAGTGCAGCGATATTACAATAAAATAGGAAAAGGATTTCTGAATTCCAAAGGCAAACTGAATAAAAATGATATTACTTGTCTGTGAAGAGTCAAGCAGAAGACGTTGGAAAGAAGCTTGCAAAGAAATGGAAAGCAGGAGTGGATACCTTATGTGAGTTAGGAGACCAGATTATCCACCTTGAACTTATAGGGCTACATCGGGCAAATTCATCGCCATGGTGGCAAAATCAATCAATCAATCAATCAACAACAAAACCTTAGGTTCTCTTCCTTTGCTTCAAAACAATATGTATCCAGTGCATGTTCCTCATTTCCCAGGAGTGCATCCAGAAGTGCTCTCAACCGTGAAAACAAAGTACATGAATCCCATGCAGCTTGTCTCCAATGAAAACAACATAAAGGTACTGTATTCCCCATTGACAAGGTTGTTAAGTCATATCCGATCACAGGGGGCAGTGCACATCTCAGTTTCTAAGCCGAAGAGCCAGCATTGTCAGAGACTACTCTGTGATCATGTGGCCAGCATGGTTGCACAGAAGGCTGTTTACCTTCCCACCGAAGTGGTATCTATTTATCTACTTGCATTTGCATGCTTTCGAACTGCTAGGTTGGCAGAAGCTGGGACTAGTGATGGGAGCTCACCCCCATCATGTGGCATCTGGGCCTTGAACTGCCAACCTGCTGATCTTGCATTCAACAGAGTCAGTGTCTTAACCATTTGAGCCACCGTATCCCTTAATTTTCTATTTTCATTCCAATGAAAATAGAATTCTAAGTGGGTTTCTAAGAGTGTTTTGGGCTTCTACTTCTTGTTAGAAAGAAATCAAGGAAAATAATTTTCCACCATGGCAAATTCAGCAGTATTTTATGTGTTTATGAGTATGCAAAGAAATGTACAAGTATACTTCAGTAAATGAAGTAGGTGTGTTCCTAGTCATTATTTCTTTACCAGAACACTTGGTACCAGACAGAAAAATAACATGGAACAAATAGGGATAGGTTCCTGTGCCACAAAAAAAGATGAGCTGTTTAATAGTTTTCAACATACACACACATTGCCTTCAACATTAACAATATGCACATGTGAAATGAAAGAACTGGTCAAAAGACTGCCTCAGGCCTCAGCTAATATTTTGTGCTAAGAAAGAAACTGAGAATACAGGTAACTGTAATACATGGAAGAAGTCCCCATCCCATAATTCCATGTCTGAAACATGACACCTGCACACTAAGTCTCTTCTGAAGCAGTCTAAGGCTGGGATCAGTTTTATATAATATAGGCTCCATACAGACAGGCCAAAAAAAAGCTGCTTTGGGTCACTGTGGAGGTATGCTGTTTCAATGATGTGTCCTAAGGACTGGAGCGCAGCTTTGGCACAGCTTCCAGACTCTCAGAACGCATGCATCATTTAAACAGCATACCTCCAAAGTGACCCAAAGCAGCTTTTTTTTGGTTTGTCTGTATGGGACCATAAATTTTCAGGGAAGACTATGAGTGAAGAGTATAGTAGAACTTGGTAAGGCCTCAAAAGTACATTTTAAATGACAATACAGTACTTAGTCCTATTTAGATTGAGGTGGCGAATGGTTGGCTCTCCAGATCACTTGCACTATAACTCTCTACCATGGCCAAAGGTAAAGGATTGAGGGGTTGTAATCCAAAATGCAGGGGTGAGGGGAAGCTTCTCTAGCGCTACGTTTGCTACTTTTCAAGTCAAGTCTTTAGTCCAGTGATGGTGAACCTTTTAGAGGCTGAGTGCCCAAATTGCAACCCAAAACCCACTTATTTATTGCAAAGTGCCATGTCCCTCTGGCTTTCTAGTAACAAACTCTGGCAAACTCTGTACTGGGCCGATGGCACATGTGCCCACAGCAAGTGCTCTGAGTGCCACCTCTGGCACGCGTGCCATAGGTTCGCCATCACTGCTTTAGTCAGTCATTGCTCTTGTGTGCCTTCCAAGTTGTTGGGGTTTTCTTGGCAAGATTTAATAATAATAATAATAATAATAATAATAATAATAATAAGTTTTATTTATAAACTGCTTTTCCACAGTGATCAAAGCGGTGTAGATAGAAATTGCAATAACAAAATACAACAAAAAAAGATTTGTTCAGAGGAGGCTTGCCTTCCTGAGGCTGAGAGCCTGTGACCTGTCCAAGGCCATCCAGGGGATTTCATAGCCAAGTGGGGAATTGAATCCTGGTCTCCAGAGTCATAGTCCAAAGTTCAAACCAGTACATTACATTGGCTATCTACTAACTACTACATAAAACATCTCAGAGGGCCTGAACAGACAGGCCAAAATAAAGCTGCTTTAAATCACTTTGGAGGTATGCTGCTTAAATGACATATACGTCTTAAGAAGCCAGAAGCTGCGTCAAAGCTACACTCCAGTCTTTAAGATGGAGCATGGCTTTGGCATGGCTTCCGGCCTCTTAGGATTCATGCATCATTTAAACAGTATACCTCCAAAGTAACCCAAAGCAGCATTATTTTGGCCTGTCTGTTCAAGCCCAGAGTCTACATAACAGCAGTCCTAATTGCTCAGAGCAGGAGTAATCAGCAGTTGTTGTTTTAGCTGGGGCTACATCATAGTCACAGATCAACAGATATAAAACACAAGTATCTGTGCTTATCAAATACTGTAGTTCTTGGTGGCGATACTTGGGAAAAACCTGATTCATAAACATATACTCCTATGCACTAGCAATTATAGATACACTACAATCACCAGGAAGCAATTACTGTAATGTTTTCCGGGAATCCCTGCTACTATAAGTACAACGTGGGGTTTAAACAGCTCATCCATATGAGTACATAGCAGGAAATATCAGTATATGTGTTGGAAGTACAGTCCCTCAAAAAAACCTCAGGCAGAAAGAGGCGCTTTTTTATTAATGAAGTGATAGTTAATAATAATAATAATAATAATAATAATAATTCTTTCTGAAACATCTGTTGAGCTTTTGTAAAACAAGAATGATGATTCACTGCTGAAGACTGGCATAATCATCATAAAACTTTTATTAGCCATTGTTCAAATACCTTACTAGTAGCTGCGATGAGAGAAACCTACACATATAAGTGGTAAACGTGTAGTTAACATGCTTCTTTTTATTTCTTCTAACACTATTCATGCTTTGCATTTTCTTTCTTTTAAAAAAAATACAAATATAAGTAACCCGAGGAGGGAGAAACTAAACACTGGCTGCATCCAGACTGGAGAAATAACTTGGTTTGGCAGCGCTTTCGGTCTTTCTGGTTCAAGGCTATGAAATGCTCCGCTCTGGGCCCCACAACAAACTCCAACTCCCAGAATTGCATAGCCTTGAACCAGAAAGACCGAAAGCGCTGCCAAACTGGCTTATCTCTCCAGTGTAGATGCAACCCCTATGGCTTTTCTAATAGGCTTTGGAGCTACTGTCAGGCTCATAAGCTTGTAAAGCAGCTTTCAGGACGATGGCAACCGATCTTATAGAAGTCTGGTCTCCCACACTGAGAACCAACGAAGAGTATTTCGCTGCATGCCAGACAAGCCAAGTTTAATAGACAGACCGCAATATTGACAAAACACCGCTGAGAAGGAAATGAAGGTGGTTTCCACTCCCGCAAGAGAAAGGCCCTGAGAAAGAAAGACTTGGGAGAAAACAAGATGATGTCCCAGCCGCTTCATAAAAATCACACAGATAGATAGAAAGATAGGCCACAGAAGAGTGGTGGGCATTGTGCACTTGTCCAGCAGACAAGAGGTCTTTGTGTTAGTGGAGAGTTTCAACAACTTCTCTCTCAGTCTCACACAGAGGAGGCATAATGACAACATTTCTCAGCCGGCTCTGTTAACAGCTGACAGGGAGTTACTCTGTAAGACGGGAAGGCCTTCATTTGTCTGTCCTCTTGGCTTCAAAACACACTGCAGAAACAATCCAGTTTGAGACCGCTTTAACTGCCCTGGCTCAGTGCTAGGGAATTCTGGGAACTGTAGTTTTGTGAGGCATTTAGCCTTTTCTGTCAGAGAGCTCTGGTGCCACAATAAACTACAATTACCAGGACTCATTAGCACTGAGCCAAGGCAATGAAAGCAGTCTCCAAACTGGATTATTTCTGCAGTGTGTTTTGGACCTCAGACTGTTTCGAAGCCCTTGGGAACAGGGTGACCAGACGTCCTCCTTTTCCAGGACATGTCCTACTACATTTCAACCTTCTGTCATTTCAAAATGCTCTCTATTTTGGACATGGCTGAGAAGCATGAATCTAGACTTCTGTGAGTGTTTTGAGGTTTTATTTGTTCACGTCCTCCTTTCCCCCCCTTCAGAGTCTTCCATTCTGCAGTGCCTTGTCCTCCTTTGTGTTGAGGACACCTGGGGCCAAAGCTGCTTTTTCTGAAGGCCACCATTCTGCTGCCAGAAGTCCTAACCTCAAAGGAGGACAAAGCACTGCAAAATGGAGGCCATTCAAGAACAAAGGAGGCCTTGGACAAACACAAGCTAAAGAGAGATCCCTGCTGCGTAGTGATGCTCCAAATGGAGGACATTTGGGCATTCCTCCTCGATGGGAAGGTTGAGATGTCATGGAAAAAGGAGGACACCTGGTCAGCCTGCCCTGGACAGAAATGGAGGACACTTGGGCATTCCTCCTGGACAGGAAAGATGTAATGGAAGGCGTGTCCTGGAAAAAAGGAGGATGTCTGGAGAGAAATGGAGGGCAACTGG
The DNA here is from genome assembly GCF_019175285.1 of Sceloporus undulatus. NCBI lineage: Eukaryota > Metazoa > Chordata > Lepidosauria > Squamata > Phrynosomatidae > Sceloporus > Sceloporus undulatus. Next base: position 80,451,727 of record NC_056526.1, on the reverse strand, counting down.
GCCTTCCTCCCGGATGACAAGGTTGTAATGGAGGACGTGTCCTGGGAAAAGGAGGATGCCTGGTCAGTCTGCCCTGGACAGAAATGGAGGACATTCGGGCATTCTTCCTGGACAGGAAGGTTGAAATGTCCTGGATAAAGGAGGCCACCTGGAGAGAAATGGAGGACATTTGGGCAGGAAGGTGGCCCTGTTTTGAAGGAACTCACTCTGCTTCCAATAAAAGTCCTGCCTGAATTGAATAGAAATAGGCCTCCTCAAAACCAGGGGCGACCTTTTCCTTTGAAAGGGGAGAATGCACTCTGCCCATGCCCAGAGGCACTCTCTCCTCCCATCCCTTCCTCGCCGCTCACCTCTCCTTCCCCTCCGCGGCCGTGGCTCTGGGTCCCGCCAGGCCAAGACCCCCCGCTCTGGGTCGAGGGTGACCTCCCGGACGCGCTGCCCCAGCACCAGCGAGGAGGAGAGCCGGGTCCGCCGGCCAGCAGCAGGACCAAGAGGAGGAGAAGGGGACCGCTCGCCCATGGCCCCGGCGCTCACTGGGCCCTCCTCCTCCGCGTCCTCCGCGTCCTCTTCCCGGGAGACATGGCTGGCTGGCAGGAAGGAGGAGGAGGAGGAGGATGGCCCGATGCCTCTTTCTGCTGCTGCTGCTGCTGCGCTTTATTAGAGTCTGTTATCCTTCAGAATTTGCTGGGCGCCAGGGAGCATGCGCGAAAGAGAGGGATGCCCGCGCATGCGCAGTTGTCGCCTGTGAAGCCACCGCCGCCCACAACCAGGAGGCCTCCTTTGCCAGGACTTGGCTAGTTCACCTTGGAGCACCTTTGAGAGACTAAATTTGGCAGCATGAGCTTTCCTAGACTTCAGTCTACTTCCTTAGATGCATTTGGATATGATGATGATGATGATGATGATGATGTAGAGAGATCTTGTAGCACCTTTGACACTCTCTGAAAGAAAGGTGTTGGTACCATGAGCTTTCCTAGGCTACAGTCTACTTCCTCAGATGCATTTAGTGGAGTGGAAATCAGGGGCGGACATATTTATAGATATAGATACATATCCCATTTCTGTGTGTTACTTCATTTCTATACATAAAGGATTTTGAATTTGAAATGACGTCCTCAAATACCAATGGCATGTACGGTAAATGTTGGTCCCTGATTTCCACTCAGCCAAAACCATCTGAGGAAGTGGACTGAAGTCTAGGAAAGCTCATATTGCCAACTTCTTTCTTTCAGTGACTCTCAAAGGTGCTAGAAGAGCTCTCTACATACTAACTCTTCCTCCTTGTTAATTAATTGCTTTTGTTTATCATTAGTAACCTGGTAACTTTATGTGTATTATTAGTGTATCATTAGTAAACATAAATTACACATTAGGAATGGAAAGCATCTGAGGAAGCAGACTGAAGTCTACGAAAAGCTCATGCTGCCAATTTCTTTCTTTCCGTGAGTCTCAAAGGTGCTACATGCTGATTTCACAGACTAACATCTTTGAATTCTTTTCAGGCTTCTGTCCAGAGGAATCCCAAAATGCTCCTCCATCCTGAGCATGGATTTATGTTTCTGTAGGAGTGTTTTGGGCTTTCGTTTGGGCTGCAGCCGCACTGCAGAAATAATCCAGTTTGACACCACTTTAACCGCCATGACTCCATCCTATGGAACTGTAGTTTTGTTGTGGCACCACAGCTCTCTGACAGAGAATGTTTCACAGAACTACCAATCCCAAAATTCCGCAGCACTGAGCCATGGCAGTTAAAGTGGTGTCATACTGGATTATTCCTGCAGTGCGGATTGCACCCTATGACTCTGGAGACCAGGGTTCAATTTCCTGCTCAAGCATAAAAACCCACAGTGTGACCTTGGACGAGTCACACTCTCTCAGCCCAAGAAAACCCTATGATAAGTTTGCCTTGAGGTGGAAACGACTTGAAGGGACACACACAACAAAGGCTTTGCTTGCCCTCGCACTGCAGAATTAATCCACTTGGACACCACTTTAACTGCCAGATTTGTAGTTTTGTGAGACATTTAGCCTTCTTTGTCAGAGAGCTCTTTTGTCACAACGAACTATAAATCTCAGGGTTCCATAGCACTGAGTTATGGCAGTTGAAGTGGTGTCAAACTGGATTGTTTCTGCAGAGTGGATCCCGCCAAGTGAGGATGCTCAGGAGTCCTTTTTATTAATTTACATAACAAATGTGGTTAAACCTGTGACAGCTCTTCCACAGTACAGAAAAAATGGTGTTTGACACCCCTTTAACTGTCCTGGCTTCATCTGACAAAATCATGGAGTTCGTAGTTCGGTGAAGTATTCAGCCTGGTCTGTCAGGGAAGTCTAGTGCCTCACTAAACTACAAATCCCAGGATTCGTTCAGACAGAGTGTTGTATGCTGTATGCCTTCAAGTCATTTCTGACTTATGGCGCCCTAAGGCAAACCTATCATGGGTTTTCTTGACAGGCTGCATCCACACTGCAGAAATAAGTCACTTTGACACCACTTTAACTGCCATGGCTCAATGCTAGGGAATTCTGGGAACTGTAGTTTGTTGTGTGGCACCAGAGCTCTCTGACAGAGAAGGCTAATTAGCCCCCAAAACTACAAAACCCATGGCAGTTAGGCCCAAAACGCACTGCAGAAATAATCCAGTTTGAGGCCGCCGCTTTAACTCCATGTTTTTAACCTGAGAGGATGCCTCTCTAGGAATCTCTAGGTCCTCCAGGTCAAGACTCTGTGGTCAATGTCCAACAGACACTGACCATAGAGTTGCGACAGAGGAACTACAAATGCATAGTAGAAAGTATTCTCTCTAGGAATCTCTAGGTCTTTCAGTGCAACTTTTAGTCAAAGTTGACCATAGAGTTGCGCTGGAGGACCCATATATATTCCTAGAGAGTCTCACCTACGGGGAGGAGGGGCAAGTCCCATAGAAAGAGTGATCCTGATTGGGCGGTTCGGAACACACCCCCAGCAGTGTTCTCGCTCGTGATTGGCCGCCGTCGACAGCTGGTTTGTCCCAGCCAATGGCGAGAGGGGTTGTTGCGGAGGTCTCAAAATGGCGGCGCTCTCAGAGCAGGAAAAGGGAGCAGGGATGGAATAAAGGCCGCCAGGTTCGGCCTCGGAGGGAATAAAACGGCCGAGTCGTGGGTGGGATTGTCGGCTCGGGGGTCAGCGGTTCAGGCGTTGTCGGCGAGGAAAGGAAGGAGGGCTGGGAAGGGATGGGAAGATGGCGAGCGAGGCGGGGAGGAAGCAGTTCTGGAAGAGGAACGTCTCCAGGGTGCCAGGCAGGTGAGTGCGAGGAGAAGGGAAGCCTATATATCTGGGTCTGTGCCCTTCTTGTTGTGTGTCTTTAAGTCGCTTCTGACTTATATGGACCTATCCTGGGGTTTCCTTGGCAAGGTTTGTTCAGAGGAGGTTTGCCATTGCCTTCCCTTGAGGAGGCTGAGAGAGTGTGACTTCTTCCCCAAGGCCACCCAGTGTGTTTCATTTCATCATCAACCTGGGAATTGAACCCTGGTCTCCAGGGCCATCATAGCCCAACACTCAAACCCACTAAGACCAGACTGGCAGTGACCTTAGTCCTGGAGGGCTTTTTCTGCTACGACTCCTAAAGCTTGGAATGACCTGCCGGAAGAGATTCGCCCATTATCCTTATTGGAGGCTTTTAATAATATTTTATTATTATTATTATTACTATGCCGCTCAGGCTCATGTGTGTGATGCCACCTTTTCTTAAGGCTGGAGGCTTTCCTAATAGAGGTGTTTGCATCCCCCCCCACTTTTCTCTGGAGTCATGGCAGTTAAGGTTCGAAACTTGATTGTCTCTCTCTGTTAGGTCTGGGTTGGAGGAGGACATACACTCATCCCTCCATAATAGCAGCTTTGATATTTGCGGATTTGATTATTCACGGATTTGGTTAATATGTTCTCTCTAGGAATATCTAGGCGCTCCAGTGCAACTCTGTGGTCAACTTTAACTAGAGACTCCTAGAGAGGACATTCCACTTGGCATTTGTAGCTCCTCCAATGCAGTCCTGTGGTCAGTATCTGTTGGACGTAGACCACAGAGTTGCGCTGGAGGACCTAGAGATTCCTAGAGAATCTCTCATGTAAAAACATGATGTCTTTCTCTCATGTAAAAACATGATGTTTTTGTTATTTGTGGTTTTTCCATATTCATGGGGGTCTTGTGCCCCTAACCCTAGTGAATATGGAGGGACAAGTGTAATTTCCAGATCACGCAATATATATAGCCAAGTCCTTTCCAGGCAAGCATTCTCTGAAGATGCCAGCCACAGATGCTGGCGAAACGTCAGGAAGAAACTCTTCTAGAACATGGCCACATAGCCCCAAAAACCCACAAAAAACTGGATGCCAGCCATGAAAGCCTTCGACTTGACAAATGTAATTTCATTTTTATTTCCAAAATAGGTCATGTTTACTTCATGATGGGTTGCTCTTCTGCCACAATACATACATTTGGTGGTTCTAATAAGGTTCCACAGGATTCCTTGTTTTGGCTGTAGGTATCCAATGAAAATACTGCCATTGTGTGCTTTCACAAAACATTTAGCAGAGGGATGATAAAAATAGTTTTATTCAAATCCTTGCTAAATAAGAACACAGATCTGTTGTGTCCTCTCTGTGTTTGTGTGTACCTTCACAGCCTAATCTTACAAGGCTGTATTTTTCCAACCCATTTGTTTGTTCATTTTTCATTGTTAAACTTTTTGTGTGGCCATATGACTTTCATTTCAAAAATGCAATAGCTCCCATTAGTGACGTAACAAGGAATAGGTGTGTTATATGCATTATAAACACATAGCATATCTTTTTAGGACCCTGTCCTACAATGTCTTTTAAATCAGTGCTTCTCAGGGTTTTTCTTTTTCTTGTTGTCTCCCAATTTCAGCGTATTCTTGCTAGAGGTTTTGTATCAGTACTTCAGACATGGATGGGAAACCTGTGACCCTCCAGAATTGCTGAGACACGTTTACCTCTTTTGTGGTGTTTTTGTTTTGCTTTCTTTTGCTTGAGTCTCAGTAAAATAACAGTGAAATTAACACCAGACTGCACTGTAGTGAAACCATTCATTGGCAGTAATTTTCACATCATGGTCAAATAAAACCTTTTAACTTTATCTCAGAGGCCTTTTAAAATGTTAATTTTAGTATTATACTGTTTATTCTTGTTTTAAGGGGGGGTACTGTGTATATATGGATGTATTTTAGTCTGTTGTACGCCGCTTTGATTGCTTGGCAAAAAACGGGATAAAAATTAAAATTTTATTAATTTTTTAATTAGAGGCCAGTCCGCATTTCTTTTCTTCAACTTACTCTTCTTCCTGCAAAATTACCTTTATGCTCTGGATATTTTCTATTCAGCTCTGTGCATCTAGGTGTATCTGCTGTTTTGGTAGGATTATTTGTATGTAGAAGGTTCTGATACTGTGCTGATGAGATTGTTAAATTATTATTATTTCTTTGTTAAATCTGTATCTTGCTATTCTGTGGCTTTTATGGCTCTCCTCTTCCCCAGATTATCTTTAGACCAAGAACCCTGTGAGACAGAAAGAAAGTTTGACCCAACATCACTAAGGCAGTTTCACTGAGCAAGGAGGACTTGAACTAGAGTCTCCCAAACCCCGGTTCAGCACTCTAGCCATTAAGCCACAGTGCCTCTCCAGTGTTGAACTATTATTTTCCAACTATAATAGATATACACTTCTTGCCTCTTTAAAAGTTGTGTTAGCGGCCCTATTAGAGTTTCAGCAAAGTGATACCTGTCCCATGTAGCTGGGGGGTTCTTAGAGGTGTAGTCCAAAGCTAGTAACTTTCCCATTCTCTGCCCTTTTAGACATTTCCTGTTGGTATTCAGATGAGTGACTAGTAAGTGGGTCTTGGTGCAGATATTTAAGTTTCCAGTAAAGCCCAAGGGTAATGCTTCATCAGGAGGATTGTGAAAAGTGTTGTGATATGTCCCATGACCTCTGGGTCCCAGCTCCTGGCTCATCTCAGTCTGTCGTCAGTGACAAACTTGGATAATTACTTCCTGGACTAGCACATCTAGAATTCCCCACACAGTATGGCTAGAAACATTTTCAAACCCTGTACAATGGCCCTTCTCTGACAGCCAGACAGAAGACTTCTCATCTTTGGAGAGGCCCATCAGAAGATACTTGGGTGTGGCCTTTCACACCTGAAATTGGCCTTGATTCTTCCACCCCTGAGTTTCTACACATGCCACTTTGCCTCATGATTTGAGTGCAGGCAAGGCCAGAGAAGTGACTCATGGAGGGAGGTAACTGGTGACACCCTCAGATTGTTGTTAGTTGCCTTCAAGCTAACCTCAACTTATGGCAAACCTGTGCATGAGACATCTCCAAGTCCCTCTATCCTCCACTGCTCTGTTTAAGGCTTGTAGATTTGGGTCTGTGGCCTTCCTAATTGAGTCTAGCCATCTGCCATGCCGTCTTCATCTCTTTCTGCTACCCTCTACCTTTCCTAACATTATTGTCTTTTCTAATGAGTCATGTCTTCTTATTATGTGGCCAAAGTATGATGGTCTCAATTTAATCATCTTGGCTTACAGGGAGAGTTCAGGGAGAGTTCAGGCTTGTCTGATATGAGTAATATATTGCATTATCCAATTAAATCATTCTGGTGTTGGCAGGGCCAGCCCTACTGTTTGGCAGAGTGAGGCAATGGCCTCAGGCAGCATATGTGGAGAAGTCAGCTGTGGCAACTTATATACTAGCTATTCCATTTGAACTCTGCCATCTTTCCTTTATCTTAAAGGAGTCCTTTAAAAGGACAGAGTTGTTAGTGCCATACTATTTGTTCTTTACTTCAGCTGTGGTGAAGTGTGTTATCCCATTACCAATCTTTTAAAAAAAATTATTGTAAGTGAACAAATACGTACATAAATTAACAAAAGAATAAAACAAAGTAAAATAGTAAATCTGACAACTTTGGGTTACAGTTAAAAAATCAGGGTCTTCTTGAATTTTGTTTCGTTTGAAATAAGCAGTTATTCCAAAATCTAGTGTTGTCTATGTGTAGATCCCATTACCAGTCTTGAAGTGAAGTTCATTTGCAAGTCCAGTTGGCTTCTGTACATGGAATGGAATGGGACAGTTCATCATGACCTGCTTCAGTGTGGTCATTTCAGTGATGCTGCTTCAGCATGGCCAGTTTAATATGGCTAGTTGATTGCAGTTGTTTCAGCATGGCCAATACAACACTGCTTTTTCAGTGTGGTGACATTTTCAGTGTTGATTGGAGAGGACAATTCAATGCTGCTGTGTCAGCATAGCAGTTTAAATAAGCACGGCTCTGTTATCAACCACTATCAGAGCCGGCTATCACCAAGCCCATTTCAACACCAGCTTTCCCCGCTCTCACCCTTTCATGTGATTGCTTTCCCCACTCACCTCCTTTCATCTGACTGTCATCCTCACACACCCCTTCACATGATCACTTTCCCTACTCACCCTGTTTCAGCTGATTGTCTTTGGCCACTTTGTCGGGTGCCTATATGAAAATAGGATTGGTGATAGAGCAGTGCTGAAACAGCTGCTTGATTAAATTGCCGTGCTGAAAGAGCAGCGTTGAATTGTCTGCTCTGGCCCTGAAATCACTGTGCTCAATCGACTATACTGAAACTATTGCAATCAATTGGTCCTACTGAACTGGCTGTGCTGAAGCAGCCATGATGAACCAGCCGTGATGAATCATCCTAGACCTGAATAGAAGGAGGCACCATGTTGCCCATTGCTTCCAGTAGCAGAACATGTTCAGCCAACTCTGGGAGAGGTGCCGCACATTATACCCTAATGAATACTAATAGAGAGGAAGCAAGTCAAACCAGTGGATTGTACAAGGACACAATTGCCAAAATGGACTCTTCTGAGAATAGATATATTGTTCTCAATGGATCCTTGACTCTGGTGTAATGAATTCTTTAAATGTTTTAGTTTAGGGAATTGCTGGATTAGATTATTGGCAGGATTTTGCTAGCCTTTGAGCTATTGCTCTCTGTACATTAGTAAAACAAAAATGAAATGAAGAGATACTGCTGTTTCATAATAGTACCATAGGATGAGTGCAGAGACAAATTCACTTTGACTTCATGTACTGAAAAGCATTCTCAACTCCTTCTCACTGATCAACAGGCAGAAGATTTAAGTCCACGAGAAAAGTCCTTGGAGCAAGGAATGACATCACTCATTCCCAAAACTCTTGCTCTTCCAAACTATTTTCTAGCCTTCCTTTAAAGATAACATGATTATTGGAAATGATCTCATCTAGGGAGGTGAAAAGCCCCCAAACAAATTCTGATGCCTTGTCAAGAGGGATTCTTGGCTCTCAGTGTCTTATTTGTGCCATTCTCATTTTAAGTGAAAGGCAATTGAGGGAAAGTTATTGACATAGCAGAGGGTCTGGGAATGAATCCAGGAGATAATTTGCTTTCCTGTGGATGCAAATATCACACTCTGATATGATCCGCTGAGGTTTAAGCAACAGCCTTTTTCCTTTTCAACAAGCCTGCAAGTGCTCCAAAGAGGCAGAATATAAAAGGAATCAATACAGAAGTAACTGCTTATGGATTTAACAGGAACTTTAAAAAAAAATTAGAACCAGATACGTTTTTTGGCATCGTACTTGTAGGATACCATGGACATCCAGGTTAATGTAAGCACAGGACTAATTCAGACTTGCATTCATAAATATTTACTGGGCCATCTGTCTACCACATGGCTTTATTCAATCTACTACCTGTGTTGTTTATTGTGGATTTAAATAAAGAAGAGAGGAAACAACAAGCTAACGTTAAACTTGTTTGACTGGTAATCTGGAGATTATTCTTCCTTGACACAACGATCTGACAAGTTCCATTCTTACAAACTGAAACTAATAATAAAATGTATTGAATTGCTGCATCTATAGCTGCCACCTTCATATCCATACACGTAAAACCTAACCTTTCTGGGATACAGATTACATTGGAAGTTGCTTCCATTCTTTCTGGGGCATTTCTTTTTTGTAATTAACAGGTGGATGTTCCATGTAGCACTATAATATAGCATCTAGCAATACCCAGTCTACATGACCAAGAGTCTTCTGTATTGTATTTCCATACCCTCCAACTGTCCCATATGACAGAGACCATCCTGTTTAATCTAACCCTCTGTTATCCTACTTTGTCAGCTGCTTTGTAAATGCCCCAGTTTCTCTTTCTTCCCCATTTCCTCCTTGGTCTTCACTTGCTTCAGTTGCTGCATGCTGAATGCAAAGTGCAAAAGTAGTTTGCACTCAATTATCTCAGTCGGGGATAAAAAGGGGAATCTTGCTCTCCCCAGCAGACACAGACAAAAGTAAACTGCTGCAGCCTCTCATGGCTTGTCTGTTTTGCCATCTTGACCACATACTGAGGTTGTTTGGCTGGGCACGTCCCAGCTTTCATCTGTGAAATGTTGAAGGGTATATATTTGTCCAAGGAAAACTCATTCAGCAAACATCCAGTCTGAATTAAGAGATTCTGATCTGCAGGTCACACTTTTTAAAAAAAAAATCTTCCTTTTAATAAAAGCAGGGTGATTTGAGAGAAGTAGCCTTCAAATTGCCCTTTGGATAGTTTCTCCCTTATGGATTTTGATATGAGCCTTGGATAAGTCGAGGGTAAAACTTAGGGAAATGTAACAAAAGATCTAGAAGATGAAGCAAAGTGTCAAAGAACTTACAAAATTATGACAGGCATAACTGTTTTGGCTAAAGGCTGGATGGAAGAGAGATTAGAGGGACGTCAGTGCTTCCCAGAAAGATTGCTATCTTGCATTTCACCAGGGGATAGTTCCCTTTTTAGTAAAAGTTAAGGTAGAGTATTTACGTACATTAAAAAACAATAAAACAGAGTAAAATAACAAATTGACAACTTTGGGTTACAGTTAAAAGAGCAGGGTCTTCCTGAGTTTTGTTTCATTTGAAAGAAGCAGTTGTTCCAAAATCTTGTGTTGTCTATGCATAGATGAAGTAAAGGTCGATAAGTTGACCTAGGTTTTTGGGGTCAATTTTTTGACTAAAATTTCTAGACTTATACATGAGTATATACAGTAATTGGTTCAGTGTCGGTTTCTATTTGTGTGAAGGCCGGGAAGGCTTCAATTACTGACTTACTTTCCTCTCTCTTTTTTGTTGCACTATACTGTTATTATAAAATTAAAAAGTGGGGGAAGAAAGAGGGAATGAATAATTTTAAAGTCTCTTCCCTCTTACTCTTAGGACAGTGATGGTGAACCTTTTACAGACCGAGTGCCCAAATTGCAACCCAGACCCCACTTATTTATTGCAAAGTGCCACGTCCCTCTGGCTTTCTAGTAAGAAACTCTGGCAACCTCTGTGCTAGGGCGACAGCGTGTGTTCCCACAGAGAGCGCTCTGAGTGCCACCTCTGGCACACGTGCCATAGGTTCGCCATCACTGTCTTAGGACATTGAAGAAAAGCTGTTCAGAAGTCATGGAGAGGCTTTGAATTCTCTAGCCATTGTTGTGGTTAACTGCTCTCAAATTGCTTCGGCTCATGGTGATCCTGTGAATGAGAGTCCTCCAAGACTCCCTGTCCTCAACTGCTCTGCTCAGGTCTTGCAGGCTCAGGCTCAGGGCCTCCCTGACTGAGTCTAACCATCTGATGTGTGGTCTTTCTTTCTACTGTGTGCTACCTCTCCTGGCATTGTTGTCTTTTCTGGTGATTTATTTCTTCTCTTAAAGTGGCCAAAGTATGACAGCCTCAATTTAATCATCTTGGCTTCAGCCTTGATCTGTTCTAGGACCCATTTGTTTGTCTTTTCCCCCAGCTGTGCCCAGCTAGAAATATGTAACATATTTTTATTTCTCCAAAGTGCTGTATGAAATCATTAATGTAAATTCTGATAACAGATTGATTCTGAAGCATTCTTGATGCCATTGTTTCTGGCATAAGCAGTTGATTTGATTCAAATGTATTCTTCAAGTTCTTCGCCCAGTATCCATTTCCTGAAAGAAAATATTTTATTCAATTATTCTTTTTTTAAAAAAATGTACTATGTAGAATGGAGCACTTTTGGAAAAGCATAGACATCTTGGTTTCTCTTCCATCACAAAAGGTTAGTTTGTTTTTAAAGCCCACAAAAATGGAATGGAAGGATTTTTGTTCATTTGTTTATTTCTATTTTCAGCAATCTTATTAGCCATGCAGCATATGAAAGGAAATCTGAAAAATTACATGATTGCTAAATTTATGGCATGCGGGGGAGATGCATACCTTCAAGATTAAATTGTGGTATATTTTAAACCAGACGTAGGAATTGTGAGGCCCTTTGGATGTTGTTGAATGAGAACTCCCACCAGATACAGCAGGCATAGTGGAGTGCTAGCACTTAAGGTTCAATAACATAGAGAGGTCTACAGAGTTTCCATCCCTGATTGAAATGTTTTGCTTTGCTGATGAAATGGAGAAAGAGGAGCTAACGTTTTCTCTCTCCAATGCTAAGTAGCCATGGAGGCTACAGCAATTGTAATGTTTGGAATATGATTACAACTAGAATTGAACCTAAATGTTTTGAACTCATGTTGCTTATGCTGGAAATGAAGTGCAGATGATTAAGCAAATCTCTTCACAGGATTAAAGAGCTAATCAATTGATCTTAGCAGGCTTTAGGCTTTCTGTGTAAATTAAGGTTGTACTAGAAGTGGTTAGTAAATATAAAGAAGATGCTAATACTATTATCCGTTACTGTGCCATAGAATTTAATCCATTTATTCTGTCCTTGCTTAATCTGGGAACATAATTAGTCTGTTGAAGGCTTGGAAACAGTTTTTTTCCCCAGAGTAAGCAACTTGATTGGGATGTCCAAAGTGACCCAAAGCAGCTTTATTTTGGACTGTCTGTTTGGGCCCAATGTTAATCTTACAGTCCAGCTTCCTGTATTCTACCAGTGAACTCTATCTCCATTCATTTTGTCTTAAAACGGTCATATGAGAAATTATTTATTCATTTATGTAGTGCCATCATGGTTTGTCACTTTATAAGCAAAAGAAAGAAAAACACAGTTCCCTGCCCTCTGGCATACAATCTAATTTAGACATGATGCAAAAGAAAAAGAGAAAATGGTAGGGAGAGGGGTGTCTCTTAACCGAAACAGAAGTAAGTCAAAATCTAGTTGTACATTAATTTGTTGACATTACTGATCAGTAGCTGTCAATTTTTGTTGAGGTACATCTAAAGGAGAGCATTAAAGAAGTAACCTAAGTACTATATGTTGTTTTCCTTCATGTCGTTTCCTACTTATGGTGACCCTGTCACAGAGTTTTCTTGCCAAATTTCTTCAGAGGGGGTTTACCTTTGTCAACCTCTAAGGCTGAAAGACTATGACTTGCCCAAAGTCAGACCTCAGTTGGTTTTCATGGCCAAGCAGAGATTCAGGTCCTGCTCTCCAGAGTCATAGTCCAAAGCACAAACCACTAAACCATTCTGGCTCTCATAATTAATATTCTCCATGTTAATTTTTAGCTTCTGCACCTTATAACAGTCAGGTGTTATAAGAATGAATGGAAGTCATGACAGAATTTTCACTTTGAGTGTTGTTCAGCTGTGTATTGAAGTAAAGAAGATGACAGCTGGCTATGAAGTTGTCTGGATGGCTGATAACAAGATTGCAAATGAACTCTGTTGTTTTGCATAAAATGTGCAGAGCAGGCTATTTTCACCCTCTTCCTTTTGACATCTCAGCAGCACACATGTTAGTCTTAGTAGAATGGTTTTTCTTTCTAATTTCTTATAACATCAGATGGACGTCTAAGGATGTTAGGAAAAGCATACATAGTTAGCCACAGTCAATTAAGCTTGTCTCAGAAACCTGAAGGGATAGAAGCTTGTGTCTCCATAGATTGTGGTTGCCACTTGCCCAGAAAAAGAATAGCATGGCCTGCACCTGTTCTTTTGAAAGCAGCAGTTTTAATCTTCCATGATCAGCAGAGTTTGGTGCTTGATGGCATGAGGAAAAGCATTGTCCCCTGATAATGTGTATGTGTGCGCATGCACTTCTCCTCCTCCTCCCTCCCGGGCTTTTCTCCTGGGGATGAAGCCCAGGAGGCGAGGCTGGGAAGGGTGTGCTTGCCAACACTGCCCCTTTTTCGGTGGAAATAGCTGCTGTCCCAAGGCAGCTATCCCGCTGGAAAAGGGGTGAGGAGGATCGATTTTCTCCACCTCTTTCCTTCCTCATGAGGGGAGGGCTATTCACAATTTTTCTACATTCCCTGGAGTCTTGTGCCCCAACCCCCTCGAACGTGGAGTGCCTTGTATCCTTGCGTTCTTGTATTCATGTCATGATATTAGAGGGATCTCACAAACATTTGTCTAGCTGATGTAGGATGAGCTTACTGGAGTAGAAAAGCATTTGGCCTGATCTTGCATGACTTTTCCTAGATTCTGTTCCTACAAACTCTGTCTTCATGTGGCAACTGGAGAGGGACTCCTCTGAGGTCAATTAGTTGTTATTCTCGCAAACTACCTTAACTAACAGAGCTTCCTTTCTTAATTCAAAGAGACAAAAGTGTGCTTCATTTATCAGACTGAGTTATTTTGTTCATACTGCTAATTTTTTTTTAGCATTTCCAGAGTGACAAAGAAGTAGCAGATTCTCCACACGTGAATCATACTGCTTAAAAAAGTAGTGGAAATGCTACTGTCATTCCCCTTAAAAATGCTTTATGGCTCTTGGTAATTCTAGAAGGGAATTCAGATGTCCAGTTTGGATTTTTGCTGCTGGAAGAATTGCAATGCTTTCTTGACTGCCTTTATGTTTCTTCCTATGCCTTAAAAATTACTTAGCAAAAGTGCTTCTGTTGGGTCCAGACAAAGCTTTTATCACTTTTATTACCATGCTTTATTCATTGAATTTTACTGGGACTGTAGGCAACATTGTCCACTGTTTACAGTCCTACCTTGTTTTTCCACTGATTCTGTCTTTTTTTTTGGTACGAGAAAAACCCATTAAGGAGAGAAAGATGGAATAGCTGCACAGTGCTGCCTAATTGCTAGCGTGTGGAGCCCTCCATCTGGAACTACCTCTGTCACTGCAAATGACTTGAGAGAGCGCTTTGTGCAGTTTGGTTAGTCTCCTGCTCTCTGCTGAAAAGTCTAGCAGACAGACCTGCAAACAGAGAGTAATATAATAATGATGTAAATACCCTGTGAGTAGGTTCCATCTAACTACAGCAGAAAGAAAAGGCCATGGCATGCATGTTGCTGCTGCATAAGAAGAGCACCCAAGGAAACTTCATGGAATCTTTTTATAAGAAGAGATGGGAAATGCCTAGCAATGTGGCTTGTGAAATGATAGCAGGTAAGGGTATATGTGAACTGTTCTGCAACCTTATATCTAAGTGGCTGCTAGTCAGATATAAGCCTATTGGTTCATTTATTTAATTAGGCCTGTCTGAGAAAGTTGCCTCACTCCACCTATTACCTTGTTTGCTTCCTGGTTTTTGGCATTGCCAGTATTTCTTAGAATTATTCATACTACAGTATTGCTATGCCTTGGAGTTTCTGTTGCTATGGTTATTCTGATCTAAAGAGAGCAGTAAAGGTTTTCCCAAGCAAAACTTCACTTGGACAGTTCTTCCTGAATAGGCTTATTTGCAGCCACTCTAAACCAGTAGTACATGCTCCAGCAGTAACTTCACCAAGAAAATATTGTACTGTCTGCTCTGCTCGCACAGTAGGGAGCAACAGATGAGCTTGGTGCATCAGCACCTACTGAGATGGAAGTACTTTACTGCTGAATTTAGTGCTGGGTAAATTGTCAGGTGTGTCAGGATAGGTATGAATATAATATCCCCGTAGAAGTATGTCTAATTTTTCTAGGTTTTCTTCCTGTTGGCAGGATCTCTTGAATATCAGTGAGCTTTCTGCAGTTTCAAGTTATGTAATGTACATCTTAATGATTCTGGAAACAGAATTTGCATCTTTTTTTAAAAAACACATCTTGACTGTATTTCAGTTTTAGGCTTCTGACTCTTCTGTTTGTACTAAGTTTTAGGCTTCTGTTTTGATTGATCAGATTGTCACTGTGACTGAAGAAAAAAATGAATTTAACATTTCGGAAAGACAAAGGATTTATGCATCTTTTATCATTGAATCCAACATCCAGTGGGCTGCTGCTCTATAAAAAGGAGGCAGTAAAAAATGGAAATAGCTATGTTCGTTTTGTGGTTGACATGAACACATCACCTCCCAATTAACATTTGACAATGGAAGAAACCTACTCCTTGAGATGTGGTTGCTCAAGTGGTTTAGACGCTGGCTCTGTTTATTGCAAGATCGGCAGGTTGGCAGTTCGAGGCTCAGGTTCCTGCCAGATGTTGGAACAACCTGTTGCTTAAACATTTTAAACCTTAGTGGCACAGCCTTTCCAGCATGGCTATATTTCTATTGGGGAAACCCCATGATCCAGCCATACTTGAGAAAAGACAACATTTCTGGATTTACAGACTTACAATTAGATTTAGAAGACAATACCACTCTTGCCTCTGGGTCCATCCATTTAACTTCATTTGTGAACACCCTGGGATTTCTATAACTGTGACTGGATGCTGTTTATCACTTGTATTCCAAGGGACTTCATTGAGAAAAGTGGTAGCCAAATATTTGGTGCTTTTTGTAAACACTTTTTTTCAATCATTTTTTAAAAATTCTATTGATCCAACCTGTTCTACCTGAAAACTGCAAGGAGGGATCAGCAAATCTTGCCCTCTCTCCCTCCCTCCCTCTCTGTGTAGACTAGACTATTCTTGGGGACAGGGTCAAGCCCCCCTTCCACTTGTTCTGTATTCCTTGCATTATAATATGTATCTGGATTGAGGAAATCTTTGCATATCTTCTAAAAGGCAAGCATGCTAATTTGCTGTTTCTTAGTCGTATCAAAAATCTGTTATTTTTTATTATGGTCCTCATCTTTCAGCATGATAAGATGAAAGCACTAAGTGAAAGTTTCTAGTTAACAACACAGACTGACTGACTCAAGACCATTAGCCCATGCAATATACACTGTAATTTGAGAGAAATGTCTGTAGCGCATGGACTGGGGAATATATAGTTCTCCAGATATTGTTGGACAATAACTCACATAATCTCTTCCTGTTGGCCAAGGCTAATAGTATCTGGAGATCCTCACCATCCCTCACCTCTGCTCCAGAACACCCAGCTGTAATTAGTCTGGACTGGACATTTTGGTGGCATGAAAGCCATAGGCAGCAGATCTCCCAGACCATATATTTGATACCATTTGATTACTGTCTTGTCTGTTTGACTAAATAGTATTGCTTTTTTGTTTGGAGAATCCTGATTCTGTTTCTACAACACTGAAATAAGCAAGACATGCGGCCCGAATAAGACTTCTGATTTCCAAGATGGAGATTACTGAGATACTGCTGAGAAGTCCTGGCTGCTCTCCTGTCAGCTATCTTGCTAGAAACCTCTATGGGCATCTCTTGTTAGGATTTCATAATGAAGTAATAACAAGGCATCTGGGGAAACCACTTGCTATTCTTTCTCGAAGAGGTAATCATAACAGCAGGCTCAGAGGTGGCCTTTTGTTTTGTCCTGCTGCTAGATCAAGCACCAGCTCATGTAAGAGCACAAACAATTAATCATCTACTTCATGGTTGCTAGGCCTAAAGAGGAAGGTTGTTCCTGGGCTCCTTTACAGGGTGATGTCTCTTTGTCACATTCGTTGCCATCCTTGCTGCTAAGCTTGAGAAGGAAAGCACTCCTATAAAATTTCTGCATGGATGCGCCATGTACTACTGTGTAGTGTTTATGAAGCGTTCATTCCACAGTCTTCGCCAATTTGTCCCAAAGTGGTCAAAAGACATGATATCAAAAAGAACAAAAGGGAAACACTGTGCTAACTTTAGATTTGTCATGCCACCATGTCATAGTGCATTTGCATGTATGGAATGAGAAATCCCAGGTAACTTCAGGAAAGGAAAAGGTACAAGGGATCACATTGTAAATATAGATTGAATAATGGAGCACACCAGGGAATTCCAAATTAAATATGCATGTGCTTTATTGACTACAGTAATGCCTTTGACTGCATAGGCCATGGAAAATTATGGAATGCTCTCAAAGAAATGACGGTACCGCTACATTTGATCATCCTAATGCATAAACCATACTTAGGAGAAAGTTAAAAACCTAAGATACACAGACGACAAAATACTACTAGCATAAGGTTAACTAAGGAAAAAGGTAGCCTGTAGTAAAACTAAAGATGGAAGTACACATCTCTGAAGATGGCTTTACTATGAGATGAGGTCAGTAACTGCTTCAGCTGGGAAGTGTGGACCAGCATTAACAATGGCATATAACTGATGAGACTCAAACTAGCATGGGGCTGGAAAACATGTAAACCTTTAGAAGTTGAACTAAAGCTCCCAATGGTTTCAGAAAATGGTATAGGAAGAGTCACATCTTCTCCCTCCTTAATATAGCAGGAAATCTGTGTAGCTCAAGTGAGAGTTTCACAGGGACATCATTTGATTCAAAACTTATCAGAATACATGTCCCCTCTCAATTACTCTGAGGTGTTCCTATACAAATCTTGATCAGTGGGTATCAGTTGAATTCTCCTACATGGGTACCAAAGCATCAAGATGCAGCCAAAAATCCAAACCCCAACCCTTGGAAAAGTTAGTTTTTGGAATTACAGTTGCACTGGTTATGCTGTCTCATGGGATGGGAGTTGTATTCCAAAAATTCATTTTTATAGGTTCTGGCCAAAAATAACTTCCCTGCAGCAACTGTTTCTCTTTCTGACCATAACAAATAGAAATTGATATATACTGCAAGACAAATATGTAAGGAATTAGACAAAATACTTAATATTTTGCAAACACCTCAAGCAAATGGTGAGCCAGGGGAAAAAAAGAAACAAGGAACAGTAGAATAAAATTCTTATTTGTATTTGAACTATATCTCACTTCTCTGTTGCACTTTAGAGAAGTTTCTCAAAGATGATGAATGACACATTCATATCCTCTGGCTACTTGCAAAATCTCATTTTAATAATCATATATGCTGGAAACAGATTTACAGTACTTCAGTGTCTCACTCGAAAGGATTAATCCTTTGAGCCTTTTCTATTTAGAATGGTTCTGGTTTTTGAGATATTCTGGTTACCCCATCATTCCTCTGGCAGGAAGCGCAGATTCTCTGGTGGTCCTCTGTCAGTATTCTAAGGACATTTCTGGTAATAAAACAGACAGACCCTTGAGCAATTGTCAGGACCTTCCAAGTGGACTGGAAATTGAATTTTTCAAGATTTAGAAACCAAAATGATTTTACATTTGTATTCTTTCCAGGCTATGTTGGCAAGGGCATTAGCAAAGTTACCCAAGTATCACATCCTTCAATGCAGTTTCTGTTCCTCTGATACTCCCACAAATTCCTTTGCTCATACTATTCCATCATAGTAAATGCAATGATTGGTATCAAAGCAGAAATTAAAACAACGAGGGGCTTAAATCACTGGGTCTGTTTTTCTTGGATTTGTAATATACCTCCCTCCCCACTCCTACATTTTGGAAGGGCTATAATGTATGTTGGAAGCGACCTGAAACAACTTTACATAGGACTGGAGCGTGGCTTTGGCATGGCTTGCGGCCTCTTAGGACACATGCATCATTTAAACAGCATACCTTCAAAGTGACCTGAAGCAACTTTATTTTGGCCAGACTCTTTGGGCCTTAGTCACTAAACATATCTTCACCTAAAAATGGTGAAGGAAAGACCACACTTTCCCCACCCTGTCATACAGGATCCCTGCCCTACAGCTATTTGGAAAGCTTATGCTATTAATTGTAAATCATAAAAATTAAAACCTGGTGTAACATGTTAGTGTGCATTAAAATATGTTTTTAATGGCTTCAGTTTCCCGAAGCACTTGGAGATCCTTCTTTTTTGCTTCCTGAAGGAAGTATCCATTGGTCTGACTACACAGTCCTCTAAAGCTATATGATACACTTTCTTTGCAAGGCTAATAAAAAGGGGGCATGTGTAAAAAGATGAGGAAGCACAGTTGCAGTCTATATGGGTACAGTTCCATTTCCTTCCTTTGGTGTCCTCAAGCCTCATCCACACAGTTTCTGTAGCGTTTAAGATAGAAGACAGCTTCATTGTGGTAATGCTCATTGGAACACAATGGGCTGCTGTAGGCTACCACTCAAAATGATGTATCAGCCATGTCACTTGTTCCTTTACAACATTAAGGGTGGGGGAAAAATGAACCCTTTCCCATGAAAAATCACTGCATCAACTTTAAGCATGAACAGTGTTGTCCTTCTCAGGGACAGCATTTTTTTTAAAAAAACTGCATTGATTACTCATAGAAGGAGAACAACAGTGAGCATTAACAGGCATTTGCTTGGGAGGCAGTGCTTGTTTATAGATTCATTCCCCCTAGAGTCCCCCTTCCCCCATTTTTTTGAGTGAGGCAGAGTAAAATCCTCTGTGTTTGCTAAGTGGATAAGGCAGAGCCATTAGTGGCTTTTCTTTCACTTATGCAGAGTGCTTGCCTTATCTCCCCTGGTCAGAAGCAGCAGCATTGGGTAGCATATTTGAAAACCCTTAGATTGGTCATGTCCTGCAGGGGAATTCTGTTGCCACAGACAGTCCCACTTCAGGAGATATTCAAAGCATGCACCAGAAGAAGAAAAAACCCCAAACCCTCCAACATCACCTTCTAGGAGGCTTGGAACTCTAACAAAGCATTCAGAAGGCCAACTCCATCAGGTCCTGCCTGAAAAGAAGAAGGCCCTCCCTCCATCATCATCCAGAGGGAAGGCAAGCCAGCTCCATCAGGCCCTGCCTGAAAAGATGAAGGCTCTCCCTCCATCACCATCCAGAGGGAGTGAAAGGCAAGCCAGCTCCATCAGGCCCTGCCTGAAAAGAACAAGGCCCTCCCTCCATCACCATCCAGAGGGAGAGAAAGGCAAGCCAGCTCCAACAGGCCTAATCAGAATAAGAAGGGCCCTCCCTCCAGTCCATCTGCCATGGTCCAGGCCTCTGAGGAAGAGAAAATCTGCTGGACTTTTCCCCTTCCGCACTGCCATTCCCTTCTGCTTTTATGTCTTGTCTTTTTAGATTTTTAGAGGGCAGGGAAATGTCTAATTAACAATTTGTAAGCCGCTCTGATAGCCTTTTGGCTGAAGAGTGGGGTATAAATAAATTATTATTATTATTTCCCCAATCTACTGTAGTATGATCTCTGACTTGGTGCTGGGTTGAAGACAGTTTAAGTTTCTGCATTACATGGGGGGGGGGGGGGTGGTGGTGGTGGTTATTGTGGGATTGTGGAAAGAACCTTGATTTTGCCATTTTATATAAGAGATACCATTTTACCATGCCATTATATTTAATGGGACTTGAGCATCCATTGATTTTGGTACTCCGGATTAAAGGGTTCTGGAACTGAACCCCATTGGAGACCAGGGGCCCCACTGTATTGCATACAGAGGCACAAATGACATCCTGAAGATCATGTTTCAAAGGAGTGGTAAATTCAGGCCAGGTTAGTTTAATTTTGAAAGATATTATTTAAGGGTTTGAACCTATTTTGGAGAAAGAATTCAGTCCTTTGGATACCTTCTAAGAAATTTAAGCCAAAAACCACAGGAGGAAAACAGATGTATTCTTTTTTTAAAGGGGAGAAGGAGTGGGAAACCACACCTGTGTCCATTTTTCTGGATATAGGCCTGCCAATCATCTCTAATATTTTAGCCCATATAAATTCTAATATTTCATGACCCATAATGAAGGTACTTAATCAATGCGATCCAGATGGCAAAACCACACAATTTACCCAAGCCTCAGTACATAATGTGACAGCCTTCTTTCATCAATAATGTCACAAACCAAACACAATGTATCTTATGAAAGTAGCATACACCAAATGAATATTTTATGTATTATTCTTATCCTGTCACTGTTTACTGTCAAATGCAGTTCAGGTCTTTGTGCATGATGACACCCCTGGATTTAATTTCAGTTTATCCAGTAAGACTTTATAACGATTTGTTCATGACCTTGTCACTCACTTCCAGTTAGGTTCCTGATTCAGTTACCGGAGGCAGTTCATATCTCATTAAACTTCTTGCATAACCTCTGCAAATCTGCTAATGTGAAAGGTCAGTAAACATTACAGTGAGTTTATAGAGCCGGAGCAGTAACTGAATATTGTGCTATAAGAGCAAAGGAGTAAACCACTGGGCTTCATCTGAATTATAAGAAAATGATTTCATACTTCTCTGATTTATTCTATCTTACATTCAGTTTCACCTGTTGATCCTGGCAAAGGGCCAATTGGTGGCTTGCCCCCATGAACTCCCACCAATTTATTTCCCCCACATTACCACAATATAGCATGGTTCTGGAAAAGCTTTATTAATTCATTATGCTTTTAGGTTGCCTAATGACCACAGTTCACTGGTTAGTTTACAAGTGTATTAAAACAGCCTATAAAATAACACAGTAAACTCAGCAGGAGGAGATAAGAGCAAGATACCATACTATAAAAACAATATGAAAACATCACTGAAGAAAATATAAAAGAATGAAGAGGCCTAAAAGAGTAGAGAGAGAAAAGGAAAGAGAACTATTGCCACAAATCAGGTCTCAAAATATTCTCTACTGTAGTTGGCAAACTCTTTGAAAAACAGCAAAGAAGCTCCTTTTTACAAAGTATTTTTATGTCTCCCCAGACCCCCTTTTTCCATTATCTCGTGTAGCTGAGAAGTTTTTAACAGCATTGATATTGGGAGGATGGTGAAGGAGGGCTGGAGAAGCACAGACTTTCAGTGTAGGTTGCAGCAACAGGTCTGCAGGCAACAATGATGTTCAAGCTGGGGAAAAGCAGGATTTTACTCTAGCCAATCTTATTGTAGTAGCCATGTGTGCCTGCCTACAATAGGGAAGGTAAACAGCAGCTACTCCTAGAATCCATTAGTCAGCATGTATGAAATGCAAAAGGGAGAGCAATACAACCTTACCAGCTCCATCCAATATGTTAAAAAAAGCATAATCTATAAGAAAAGTGGTGAGAAAAAAATGTTGCATGCATTTTGGAAGAAGCTTTCAAGTGGTTTCTAGAAGCTTGAAAATGTTTATGTACTCACGCCTTACCTGAGCTGTTTTTGTTTGTTTTTGTTTCACATATGCGTACTGCTAGTTTTGGATAAAAAGTTTGTTGAAAATGAACTCCTTTTCTTTTTTATGGTGTGGGAAACTGTCCCTATTCTTTCAATGTTATTTCTGTCTCTGAGGCCAGAGTTTCTGTTAAAAAAGCAATGCCCAGGACAACAACTACGTTCATAACTCAGGTATATCCGTATATAAAAAACTGCAGAAACACTCATGGCAAGACTAACAACAGGAAGTACCATATACTGTACAGTATTTTTGTCCATCCAGCCAGAATGTCACCTCTGTTGAGGGTAGTTCATATCAGTGTCAGTCAGAGTTCCAACTATGCTGGGCTAGAATACTATCAAAGCCATTTAATGTCGTTGGGGTGTAGATGTACAGCTTTTGGCTAAAAGCAAGTTAGTCTTTATACTAGGTTGAAAATTCACCATTATACTCGCCTATTTTTTCCTCACTTTGTTGTTGCTGTTGCATGCCAACAAGTTATTGAAAGGTGACACTAAGTAGAACTTTTCATAGGGTTTTCTTGGGAAAATTTGTTCAGAGGATGTTTCTCATTGTTTCCTCTGAGACTGAAAAAGGATGACTTACTCAAGGTCACCCAGGGGTTTCCATAGCTGGATGGGATCCAAACTCTAATTTCTACGAGTCCTAATCCAGCACTCAAATCCACACCATCATCTTTCTCAGATCATCAGAAAACAATAAGGAGAGAAACTCCATGTGAGATAGTCAACTGTTTTTTTGTTTTTTTGAAAAAAGCCAAACATGTTTCGGCCTCAAAGATAAAAAGGCCTTCTTCAGGGGCCTTCAGCAAGACACTAAAGTTGAGAACATGCTGTGTTTTGGAGAGTGTTCTCAGTTCCAGCGATTTGCTGAAGGTCACTGAAGAAGGTCTTTTCTCATTGAGACTGAAACACGTTGGACTTAAAAACAACAATAACAACACCGAACAAACAGTTGGGTATCTCAGAGCATGTGGAGCTTGTCTCCTTTCTGTTTTCTCTAATTTATAAAGCACAGCCTGATTTTCCTTTGAAATTCTTTTCTGCACTCCATTATCAAACATATATTTGCAATATGATCCTTAGTGCCTTTCCTGATCCCACCTTGGACATCTGACATTTCTCACTCCATATACTGTATAGGGAAAACCTTTATGACTTAAAATTAGAAAACCACACTGTATAAATTCTAACTAGAATTACTGTGTTTTAATTTGCTTGCTTTTAGCAGAATAAAACGTACAGAATCTGTTACAGAAATATAGCTGTATTATATACATCTCCATCAGGGCTAGCCTGGAAGAAGAGACTCCTCCCTCCGTAACTGTCATCCTTCGGCCTGTGAGGGAGTTGACCAGGCAGGCCCAATTCCATCAGGGCTAGTGTGGAAGAAGAGACTCCTTCCTCAGGGACGTAGCTAGGATTTTAGGAAGGGGGGTCCAGACTAAGTGCCACCATTATAATGGGGCTTGGGTGTGGCGGCGCAGCAGCACACACCATTCATTTTTCTAATCGAAAGGGGGGGTCTGGACCCCAAGAACCCCCCCCCCCGGCTACGTCCCTGCCTTCCTCCATAACTGTCATCTTCCGGCCTGCGAGGGAGTTGACCAGGCAGACCCAGCTCCATCAGAGCTAGCCTGGAAGAAGAGACTCTTCCCTCCATAACTGTCATCTTCCGGCCTATGAGGGAGTTGACCAGGCAGGCCCAGCTCCACCAGGGCTAGCCTGAAGAAGAAGAGCCCTCCCTCCAGTCCATCTGCTTTGGTCCAGGCCTCAGAGGGAGAGATGAATGCTGGACCTGATCCCCTGTCCCCTCACCATTCCCTTCTCCTTTTGTGTCGTGTCTTTTTAGATTGTAAGCCTGAGGGCAGGGAACCGTTTATTATCCCCTCTGTTGTAAGCCACCCGGATTCCCAGTGATTGGGCGGTATATAAATAAATCCTATTATTATTATTATTATTATTATTATTATTATTATTATTAATTAAGCATTAAATAGGCTTACAGGCATCTAACTCTGAGCTGAGGCTGAAAGTAAGGTTATTCCAAAGAAAGCTATCTGAGTCAGTAGATACTTTACTTTTGATTGGCTTTCCATCCCTTCCTAAATTGGATGCTACCAGATGGGGCGTATACAATGTACCCTGCTTCATTATGCAGACCAGCTGCCACCTTCCACATGCAGTATTCCCATGCTTACCCACTTCTTCTCATCTGCTTTTTTATTCCATAAAACATCCTTAAAAGAGCAAAACATAAAATACCTACAATATTTTAAAAGCTGCTTCTATTCATATTAAAAAACTTCCAGACGCACTCATACCTATTTTGTAGAATCTCCTATTTATGTTTCTGAAATTAATTTAAATTCAAGTGTGCTTAGGTCTTGATTTCTTTTTTAAATTTAAATTTTAAATTTACTTGAAGGGTAATGTTTCCTAACCCCCACACCTCATAACTGCACTCTGACTGCCAGTGTGCACGTTTCAAGGAAAGAAAGAAATATTTGAAGGCAGTGGGCACAGATCTGGTGCCAGTTACCAGCATGCTGGGATAAAGAAAACTCAACAGCTTCTAGTCCTGTGTGTCAAATAGATTAGGAAACACATACTTAGACTTTTTCACCCAATAATCAATATAGAGCAGACTGGGAGCCAAATGCGATTTCAACTTTCTCCATCTAGAAAAACCAGCTGATAGTCTTTTGTCATCCAGAGAGCAAGTACTAACAGGTTCCTGTTTTTTCTCCATATATTTTCTGTCACTCATTGTTTTCTTATAGTCAAACACTACAGAAATGTGCTAATATATAAATAAAATTGTATTCTTTAAATATGTTGTTATTACCATTATATAGTGCACCCGTGTTTTACGTGGGCACGCCATATGTGGCTTTTAGCATATGCTGAAAGCTGCGCCAGGAGAGCCCCTCGCGCACCCCAGAAGAACTAATGGGGTGTGCGCCGCTGTGCATCGCGGGTATTAGACCCATTACTTCCTATGGGGCTCCAGCATATGCTGATTTAACCTTATGTGGAGGGATCTGGAACAGATCCCCACATAAAGAGAGGGCCCACTGTATAAAAATTTAAAGAAAATTATTGGAACAGTTTTCTCTCAGGAGCCAAAATAAAACATGAAGGACAGATTATAATAAGTTCCTTTATGCCTTCATGCCCAGAGTATGATCCCAGAAGTGTGACATAATTAACACTCTGTTGTGTAACATGACACTGTGTTGCCACTTCTGTCATCATAGATGTAACTAAGTGCAACTGGCAGCAGTCAAGCAATGCTATGAAGGAACAATAACCTCTCACACAACAACCAGATCCCTTAGCAAAGCACCCCCCTCCCCATTGGATCTTATACTGGCCAGAATCCCAACTGTTATCAATAAATAAGATTCATTGATATTGATTGGGTCATTTTGAACTCATCTGGCAATGCTCTCACTTGTGATTAGATATAGATGACTGCTGAGTTTAGGCAGCCAGTGGGGACAGGGATTGTTCTGGAGGTGTCAAGATGGCAGTACACTCTGCACACTGAGAGGCGGAAAGCAAGTAGAGATGCAATAAGTCCCACAAGTTCGGCCTCTGAAGGAAAGAACTGGTGGCTGTTCTGGTCAGGGTGTCAGTCCAATCCTCAGTGCTCCAGGCTGTGGTGGCTCCCGCTTGGGGAAAGAAGGGCTATGAAGTGATGGAAGGATGGCAAGCAACAGGGATAGAAAGCAGTTCTGGAAATATAACATCTTCCGGGTTCCAGGAAGGTAAATGCTAGGAGAGTATTATGAAAATGAAGTTAAGGGCAGGGATGTATAGCAGGGGTGTGTATGTGTGTGTGACCCTGGGTTTTATTAAGGCTGCAGGCCTTTGTAGAGTTGTTTTGGCCTAAACTGCATTAAATCAGAGAAAATTCCTAGTAAGCACTTATAGTTATGGCATTTAGTGCCACAGGTTGTGGTGACAACTTTGAAAACAGGTTGAGGGACAGTTCATGCTTTTGAAAGCCTTTCTTTTTCTTTTTCTTTTTTTTAAAAAATGAATGTATATATTAAGTCCAATAAACGAACATGTCCATTGTGCTTCTTTGCAGAGAAATTGCAGGGAAAATTCTTAGTAAACATTCAAAGTTATGTCATGTAGTGCCACAGGTTGTAGGGATGTTTTTGAAAACAGAATAGATCTTACAAGAATGGCGACGATCATTAGCAATCATGGTTGCTTTTGTTGTTTTACTGGGTTCAGAGTGCTTTGTAAACTTGTCATCCTGTGAACTTTACAATAAAGTAGGTCAGTATTACTTCCTTCTCCCTCCCCCGTATGCAGTGGGAGGCTTGTGAAGCCAGTACATTGCATAGGGCTGTTTAATACATTCTGGGCAGAGGTGTGGGATTATACCAACTTCCCTAGTTTAAAAAAAACCCTTTGAACTGTGTGATGTTTAAATGGAAATTGAAATGGGGAGCTATAGCCATTTCCAGGAAGCCTCTGGTTAATCTCTGTTGTGAAAGATTTTGGGCATTGTGCCCTGCTTTTAAACATAGTCGGCTCTGCTTTTATAGATAGAATTTGGCTACATAAACCCCATGGCAGGAGAGTGATAATCCAGTATGGGGCACAATAGTATCTGCTAAAGGTTGAAGCATTTCATTTCTTTCTGAAATTGTGAGAAGTTTGTTGATTTATGCACTGCTTCTTTGACTTGCAGAATTTATAGATTATGTCTCTTTTCTGGTAGGATTCCTGTATCATAGTACTGTATCTGTGTGAACTAGAACAAGAGGATCTTTTACTATCAGGGCATCTTCATTTTAGTAGGGAAAAACAAGTTTTTGGTGAATGTTTTCTACATCATACAGTTGACAAAAGTACAGGGACCGTGTCATGGAGAAAAAAAAAGTTTTATTATGGGATAATAGTGACCCTATGAATCAGGGACCCCCATGAGCCCTGGTCGTCTGCAGTTCTGCTCAGGCTGTGGCTTCTTTTATTGAGTCAATCCACCTGGAGTGTGGCCTTTCTCCTTTCCTACCATCTTTCACTTTACTGAGCATTATCATCTTTTCCAATGAGTCATGTTGTCTCAAAGTTTGAGACCTCAGTTTAGTTTCTTTGGCTTCAAGTGGGAGTTCAGACTTGATTTCCTTTGTGTGTATGTGCCTTCAAGTTGCCTACTGACTTATGACAATCCCTTAAATTCCATAGCATTTTCTTAGGCAAGGAATATTCAGAGATGGTTTTGTCAGTTCCTTCCTTTGAAATATAGCTTACAGCACCTGGTATCCATTGGTTGTCTCTCATCCAAGTACTAACCAGAGCTGGCCCTGTTTAAGTTCCAAGATCAGTTAGGATCTGCTGCCTTTAGGGCAGTGATTCTCAAAGTTGGTGTTATGCCTCCTTTGAGGGTGGTAGAAAGATCCAGGGAGGTGTTCAAAGGGAAAGGGGGCAGCAGGGGGGCAGTGAGGGAAATAGGGGTGGTGGTGGGGCCTTCAGTTAAAGTATTTGTGTGTTAGAAGGACAAGGGGAACCAGTGGCCTTTAGGACCATGGTGAGGAAGAAGGTTGCATAAAAGTTCTTTTCCGTCTCCCTTAAAACCACCACAAAGCCTTAGTATTTTATTTATTTATTTAATGTATTTTTATCCCGCCTTTCTCCCAAAGTGGGACCCAAGGTGGCTAACATACATAAAACACAACAATTAAAATTGTACAATTAAAATCATAAAAATATAAAAATATAAAAATTACAAGTATAAAATTTAAAACATACGAAGTTAAAATTAGCAATCCAAGACCAACCCTCTCATCTCCCAATAAAACCAAGCCTGCTCTGGTACAGCTGTTTAAACAAAAATGTCTTTGCCTGTCTGCGAAAGGCCAGCAGTGAGGGGGCCAGCCTAGTCTCCCATGGAAGGGAGTTCCACAGGGTGGGAGCAGCCGCTGAGAAGGTTCTCTCTCGTGCCCTCACCAGACAAACCTGGGATGGTGGTGGGACTGAGACAAAGCCTTCTCCTGAGGATCTTAGGGCTCTAGGTGGTTTGTATGGGGAGATATGGTCTCTCAAATAGTCTGGACCTAAGCCATGCAGGACTTTATAGGTCATGACCGGCACTTTGAATTGTGCTCGGAAACGAACTGGTAGCCAGTGAAGCTGTTTCAAGACAGGAGTTATACACTATATAGTATCTTCAGATCTTCAACACCCACTTTAATAGTATGCACATCAGTGCTTCTCAGGGTGTCTGATGTGAGGGACAGAGTGCAGAAATCTGCCATCTTGGCACCCCAAAATATCCCCCCCTCTCCATGGTTCAGGGACCAGTGGCATAATTGTGCCCATTGGCTACAATTGTTTATTTTTTATTCCTGGAAATTTGCCAGGGACCAGCTACTGACTCAGGGACTTAAACCTGTCCAAGGGCCACCATTTGAGTAGCACTGATGTCAATGATCTTTGTTCTTGTTGTTTGATATTAAGCTGTACCAGAGCAGGCAAGTGTATTTCCCTCACAGAAGCTTTGAATTGTGTGGAATTCTAATAAATACTAGATGTAGACTCTCACCGGGACCCTGTTCTTTTTAACTGCACCACTAGTAGAATTTCACAACATCCAACTTTTTTTACTAAGGTACTGTCCACACACTAAAAAGATGGTTGTAAAGGTAAAACAGTGTTTGAATTATTGAGAAGGAGGGAAAACGAGCAGGGGATGTGGCTCTTTTACTATAGTTAAGGTTCCTTTCCTGCTATCTTCAGAAGGTACCATTATGGGATTCTTAGCCAGTCTATGGTGGGAGGAGGCAACAAGGTAAGTGCTTGTGGATTCCATTAAGATACCTCCTAAAGTTAGATTTCACCAAGAGTGCCTAATAATTTGAGTACGTACTTGGGAAGTGGTGAGACCTCTCACTTCAATAAAGTGCAGTACTGCTGTGTGTGTGTAAACCTGCTATTTGTAAGAGTTTTGGGGGGGGGGTCAAGAACTGGAGCAGCACAAAAGAATGAACAAAATTATGTTGCTGGCAAAGTTTTGTACCTAGAATGAGAGTTAGAATCCTTTAGTGTTACTTCTCTCCCTGATGCATAACACCTATTCCTATTTCCTTTAATAGTTATGGGGTGAATAGCCACACTTCAGTTTCTCATAATCTTGTCTAATTTGAATTAGAAGTAAGACCCTACTGATGACAATATATTGGAATGAAGACTGAGGAATAGAAGCCTTTTTAGCATCTGGCTATGCTGTTCTGAAGATGGCTAAACATGTCAATCAGCTAATGGTAGTAGTGGTAATAGTAGTAGTAGTAGTAATAATAATAATAATAATAATAATAATAATAATAATAATAATTCTTACCAATTTCTTCTCATAGATCAAGGCAGGGAACAACAACAATTAACAGACAGACCGCATCAGTTAAAACACATCAATTAAAAAGGACATGCATGCAATTTAAAAGGACAGGATAAACACATATTAAAACAATCCACATTGAAAATTCATCATTTAAAAAACTTCTGGATTGTATGCAGCTAATATACCTTGGAAATACTGTACCAGGCTATTCTAGAATGACATAGATTGTAACAGTTTTAAATGGAATTGTATCTGCATTCAAGCATAATGTATGGGAGAAGCTTTATGCTCTTTCATACACCTGTAATCATGAGAACCGAGGAGGCAGAGAAAAATACATGAAGGAATGCCAAGCTAGGAATACTGGTGGCATATGGACCAGGATAGTGGTTGGATTTCACTTGAATGCTTGTTTCACAATAGGAAGTATCATGGGCTCAAAAAAAAAAGGCCCATAAGATAGAAGCCAAATTTGCAGTATTTCTAGTTGCCTACAATTCTTGCTTTTCCGTTTATGCCTTCTCCACTGACAATACTGATTGACCACCTTTCTTGAACAGGTACAGTCTTAACAAGTGGCTTTTCACTGATACTAGCCACATGCTTTATAAGGTTGGAATAATATACCTCTGGGGTTGATAAGTACAACGTATACAGTGGTTTTTGGTTTTTTATGATGAAAGGAAAAGATATATAACTATTAAGAAGCAAAACACAAACCTTCATGCAGAGTGTGATGCATTTTAGTTGCACTTTTTGTACTGTTTATAACAGTTGGGGTAAGTCAGGATGATTACTATTTTGTTGAATGTATTTATCCCCCTTTGGGTAGTACAGTACTTACTCTCTGACTGTTTCATTCTACATTCCATGTAATATCAATAGATTATTTAGGGCCAACAAGAACACATCGATACTATATTGGCTGTTGATCTTTGAATTAGTTCAACTGTTATTTTACAGCAAATTCTTGTTTTTCAGCCTTGATCTCCATATTGTACTGTCCCAATATAAAACTGATTTACCAAGGGAGTGGGAGGAGAATTGGAAACACTACCAAAATAATGAATATTAATTTCTCTAAACATTCTAAGCCAAGTGCAGGGAATTATTTTTGGCCCAAGGGCCATATTCCCCTTCCCCTCTCTTCCTATTAAGAGCACTGACACTTCAGCAAGTGGAGTCATTTTCCAAAGTGTGAGGAGCCATGGCTGGCATGCTCCCTGGCATATGACCTCATATGCTTGCACCTTCTCAGTCAATTCATCTAGATAAGTTACCAGGGGATATGGGAGAGTACGTCTTCTTGGAAAAGTGATAAAAGAAAAGGCCTTTTGTCTGGTCTACAATGATAAGAAATCTTTCTTTGTGTTCAGATGGGAAAAGAGTTTACCTCCTACCACCTACAATGCCACTATCTAACCTTTGAAGGTAGACTAGGGTGAAGTATACATTGCAGCTTTCTTTGGTTGTGCTGCTTCCTGATGCAAATGTTGGAATCTTTGAAAGAATTGCTTTGTGTGAGTGATCAGTTAGATGGTAAAGACCATAGATTATACAAAGATATTTATGTCTCTAATCCTTAAAGTCAGTGGCTTGATTCCACAATTGTTCCTCTCTGCATAAGAGAGGGTCTAGCTTTGACTGATTTCTTTTTTCACCAGTAACTTTTCAAACCACCTGCAGGAGTGCCTCATCGCACAGGTGTAGATTTTGAGAGAGATGCAGGGGGAAGTGGTGCAGGATAGGAAGTTAGGATCCAAACCAATGTCTTATCTTATAGTTTTGAAGAACAGGCTCTGTCCATTTTTGCTCAACCTTGCCAAATATTGTGGGCAACAGAACTTTCTCCCCATTCCAACTAGATGAAGGCAAGTGCCTTCACTTAATAGCAAAGGAATCCTCTCCTTCATCAATCTTTCCTATCAGAAAAATGGGAGAGGAGCATTTCAGTTTCAACCAATGTGTGATAAAGGCAGTTTTGGAATACTTTTGCTGAGCAGTGATTGCAAGAACTTTTCCTTCTTCTGTAAATTACAAGTTCAAGGAGGCTTCAACCGGTGCTCACCAATGGAACTCAGAACCACTCCTTCAAGCAAATGCTTCCCCTCCCTCCTGTTCCTGAGGGGAAGAGGTGCCAAAGATCATGCTCTCAATCTCTCTGGCTATCTTCCCAGTGTTGGAGTTGGGGCGTGGATCGGAATTACTGTGAAACTGCCCATCTGATCTCCTCACACCTGTGTACCTTCAAAGTTGAGAGGGAAATACTTTTCAGTAACCACTGTTATCCTGCCAAGTAGACGAACTGAAATCTGCTGAACAAGCTTATTTGAGAGTACGGAATGTGCAATTCACTCAGAAGTATACATATTTATTTAACACCTTTGTTTATCATCTTTCAAATTACCTGGATCTTTGAAGCAATGTATAATGGGTATAGATATTTAAAACATTAAATAAATAAATAAAAACAGTTAAAACTAAACCTTTTTTTAAAAAGAAATAGTTCTACAACTGGGATAGGACACTGTGGAAAGTTAAGGTGCTGCATTACCCCCATAGGAGACCTTAGAGAGCCATACCCTCTCCCGCAAAAACAAACAAACCTGTCACAAATGTCTCTGAGGGTCTAGCGGTATTTTCACCACAATTTTGGTTTCAAAAAAGTACTTTCCTGGGCCTAAATTGGCCTGGGGTCCACACAACTTGGGGGAAATTTACCCCACACTCCTACTGGACAGTTTGGAGCATTTAAAGGCAAAAACATTTTTTTGGGTAACATTTTGCAGAAATTGTTTTGAACCGCAGGTTATGAGAGAGGCATGTAAACATGGTGGAAGTGCCTTCCACATCCCCTAGAGTGCATTTGGGAGCATATATCTCACATATATTTTGTCGTTGTGTGCCTTCAAGGTGTTTCTGACTTATGGCAACCCTAAGACAAATGTATCATGGGATTTTTCTGGCATTATTTGTTCAGAGGAGGTTTGCCATTGCCTTTTCCTGAGGCTGAAAGCATGTGACTTGGCCAAAATCCTAGCAAGATTTAATGATTGAGCTGAGAATCGAACCCTGCTCTCCAGAGTCATACACTCAAAACACTATGCCTCCCTCTCTCTCTCTCTCTCTCTCTCATATGTGTGTGTGTGTGTGTATGTGTGTGTGTGTGTGTGTATGAATGAACGAACACTGGGAGCCCAGAGTGCCACAAGAACAGTCCTGAGACCACATGTGGCTCACAGGCCACACTTTGCCCATTGCATTCTAAAACATCAGACAAGAAAAAGTTAATCAACTGAAAAGAGGGTGCATCCACCCTTCATTTTAAGAACCAAAGGCCAAACAAAATAATGTAGTCTTCTCTTTTCATAGGAGTTACAGAAGGGATGAAGGTAGCCTGACCTTCCTTGAGAGGGAGTTGCGCAGTTGAGGTGCTGCTACTGAGAAAGCCATGTGATGTGTACCTATCGGCCTAGCATCGCAGGGTGGTGGGACATACAACAGTCAGCCACTGAATGTCTTAAATTTTGGGCACCTGTTCACTGAGATATCTTGGTCCCAAGCTGTTTGGTATTGTGCTTTAATTGTACTAAACCTTACTTTTTGTCTCTTTCTTTTTTTTAGTATTCAACATGTATATGGAGCTCAGCATCCTCCTTTCGATCCACTGTTGCATGGAACGTAAGTTTTAAAAAATCCATGGGGGTGGGCATACAGAGAATTCTTGGCAGAATTGAAAGTGTTGGTTATGACCTGTAAAGTCCTTTACCATATCTCAATCTCCGAGCACACTAGAGCTCTAAATTTCTCAAAAGAGGATTGTTTGGTGGGAACAAGGGAAAGGCCTTCTCAGTGGCTGCTCCCAGACTTTGTAACCTTTCCTAGAGGGGCTACGATGGCACGCTCCTTGCTTTCTATCTGCTGACAAGTCAAAATATCCTTATGCTATTAGCTTTTGGAAATGGATAGGGATGGACTTTTAGTGTAGTGCTGTGTTGTTTTGTGGATTGTATATAGCCTTTAAAATACATTTTAATGGTTTTTGTTTTATCAATGGTTTACTTGTCTTTCAACTAACTTTTTATTGACGTTTTTGTATAATTTTTAACCCATTTTGCTTTTGATGTATTATAAGCTGCCCTTTGTTCCGTTGTTGAGAGAAAGATAGTATACAATTAAATAATATAAATAAATAAATCACAAAATTATTTAAACTGTTTTTAAAGGATAAAAATCTGCTTGCTATGGGCTGTAAAAAAACCCAAAAAACGGCCTATGCATCCTGTCATCCAGAAACTTTAAACAAGAAAGGTTTTTCAGAGCTGCTTTGATAGGTAGAAATTCTTGGTCTAAATAACAGCAAGTGACACTTAAGAGATCTTTTTCTGTAGCAATCCTAAGAGATTATAGAACAAATAGTTTTCAATTATAATGTCACTTTTCCTTGAGTTGCCTACCAGGATTTTCAAATTAGCCTTTTGTTCTTCCAGTCTCTCTGCTGATGCCCAGAATTACTACAGCTTCTCACCTAGCAGAACTGGCTTGAACAGATGCAAACTGAGAAACAGCAGTAAGGGAATTATTTGAGAGATTTGTTTTTCATCAACTGGAGCAGAGTGCTCATTTCTAAGTTGTCAAAAATGCAACCTGTAAATATAAAGTCTCAAGAACGACATAGGGATGAAAGCTCTTTCTGTTTAAAGTAGCACTGACTTAATTGTTGTGTGTGCAGTTGGAGTTCTTCAGTGCAGACATAATACTGTTGATTTTTAACCACTATTAATACATGGGTTTCCAATACTGTTGATTTTTAACCACTATTAATATATTGGTTTCCTGCTCTGTCATCTGTCAGCAACCATCGTTACTGACGTTCTAGTTCTGAAACTTGTCCCCAAACCCTGTTAAAGAAAAGCCAGTGAGCAATAACCCTTAGTACTAGTGATGTAAAAAGGATAGTTAAATTTTGTTGCTAATAATCCCCCCGCAACCTATGATGCTGATAATTAGATATACCTTGCTACACACTCCTGTTTAAGTACCAAATGGTTGAATAATGTATTTTATTTATATTGTAAAATGTTTATATCCCACAACAGTTTAAAAACCAGAATAACAAAAATAATTTAAAATACTAAAAACACATGAAACCATTCATCATTTAAAGCAAAACCAATTAAAAACAATGTAAAAGAATTTAAACCTTTTGACTTGGTGCTAGAATGGCTTCAGTGTTAGTGCCCATTGTGCTCTAAAAGGAGAAGATAGTCCATAACCAGGGGCCCTCTCTCTTGTTTTCCTCTAGTGTTTGTCTCACCTGTTGGATACAGAGAAAGCATCTTCAACACACCTCAATTTTAATGCAGTTGTGTGTAGGAAAAGGCACTTCTTCAAGTATCAAGGTCCTGAGAACTTTAGGGCTTTTAAATGTTATCACCAGCACCTTGATCAGACTGAAACATGTTTAAAAATGCAACTGGATGTTGTAACCAACTCCTTGCCTTTTTCAGAGACCTTTAGGAGAGATAATTGGCTCCTGTTTCAGTGCAGGAGTGTTTACGGCTCTACAGATCAGGGTTCAAATCCTGCCTTGGTCATATACAATCCATGGGGTGACCCTAGCAAGTCACACTCTCTCAGCCTCAGTGGATGACAATGGCAAGGGCAAACCCGTTCTGGAGAAACCAGGAAAACCTCATGATAGGGTCTTAGGGTTGCTATAAGCCAGAAACAGCTTGAAGGTACACAATAAATATACAGTACTTCTCAATTCACTCTGCAGCAATTCTTCAGTGATACTATAATAAAAAAATATATATGCTAGATGTGTTTTCTTCCAAAAAGAGTTTGTATATTTAGTCTGTTGGCAGATATCCAGTGTGGAATATTTTTGTTTGTTTGTTTGTTTTAACCTGTAACCCCCATGTATTATATCTGACTGGGTTTTATACTCTCGAGTTATTAAATTGTCTAGACTAGAATCCGTAACTGGTGATTGATAGTTAAGCAATCTTCTCCTCCTTCTGTCTTTTGCCGTAAGAAAACCACTATTTTATAAAGTCACTTTGATTTCATGGCTGTAATATAGGACAATATACTCATGTTATGCATTAACCTTCAGTTTAACAGCACTTCATACCACTTCCCTCTTTAAACTGTTTAAAGAACAGTATGTCTAGCTTTTGCCTTCCCACCTTCAAATTAGATGACCTGTTTGTGCTTGTAGAATAAAATGCTTTCTTGAATCCCACTGTAAAACAAGCACCTTATGTTTATCAAAATTATAGCAGTTGCATGTGGGGAGAAGAACATGTTGACCTTGGAGACAACATGTTTAAAGCCCTTTAAGCTTTTATCATTCAAAGGAGTTTAAGTAAAGGGTTCCTTCAGGTTTCTAAAGTTGTTTTTTCTGCAGAGTGTTTAGTTTAAATGAATCTTAAAAACATTCTGAAGATAAAATAAGCTGGCTGTTTTGCCTGTCAACTTTTGGTGACCCCATGAATTTCATAGTGTTTTCCTAGGCAAGCAATACTCAGAGGTAGTTTTGCCAGTTCCTTCCTCTGAAACATCGCACCTGGTATTCGTTGGCAGAGTCCCATTCAAGACCACGCTTAGCTTCTAAAATCAGATGAGATCTGGTGCCTTTAGGATATGTGGCTATATTCAGCATAAGATAATCAGAAAGCTGAAGATAAGGCTTGTTTCATGAAGTGTGTGTGTGTGTGTGTGTGTGTGTGTGTGTGTATATATATATATATAATATTTTCAAGGCATGAATGTTTGAATATGTGGATAAAGAATCCATCTATATGGAGGGCTAACTGTATATGTGCCTCAAAAAGTAACCTATGTATGAAGTAATCAAGGGTAGCTTCTTTCTTGAATAGAAGTTGTTTTTGCTTTGTTTTACGATGACTCCTATGCAATGCAACTGTCTTCTGAGAGATTTCTCTAAAATGTATTTTTAAAGCCTGTCCTCATATATGTGACACATTTTGATTCCTATATTAGCATTTCAAAACAGGAAGAATGGGATCTGTTGTTTGCATATCATAATCAGGCATGCTTATTTGGGACACAGTGGGTTGAGCTTTAGAGTAAATTATGTATGGGCCTGACTTATAAAATTCAGTAGCTGAAAATGGACAGGATTCCACTTGTTTCTATAGAGAAAAATGTATTTAGGAGTACAATACCTTTTTACGGCCAACTCCAAAGCATAAAATACTGTACGTTATGCAAGCTTTCAAAGCTTCATTGACTTTGTCATTAGGTAAAGGTTGTAAAAATCATACATGAGTAAAATGATGATGATGTTAGACGCACTGGCTTACATTCTGTCTGAGATGTTGTCAGTTAAGATGGTACTGAGGGATTTTAATGCAGGCAGATGCCATTCCCATTCTTGGCCATGTGAGGACTAGAGACAAAGAGCATTAAAGGATAGGTAATAAAATTTCAACTCCGTTAGCAACAGAAAAATAACTTCTCTTGAGATCCATCTTAACTGACAATAATGCTTTTGGAGTTGGTCCAATAAAAGGTATCACTGCTTGCGGATTTTGGGCTTGTTTCCCTGAACATTAGCTAGCTGTCTTTTAAGATAAGCAAGCTCATTCAGCTTCACAATCTTTGCAAGTGAAACCATTTACAAGAAAGGTTTATATGCTCTTTAAAAGTAAACAACCTATGGTTTCCTTGACCTGCTCCAGGAAACACAGACAATACAGTGATCCTTTTTAGTGTATAAGGTGAAGAAAATGTATTTGGCAGATTGTGAAACAGCCTCTGTGGATGTAGGAGGAGACTATAAAGAAATAGCAAACACCATTTGACCTACATACTTTCCTCCTCCTGCCTTGGCTTACCTCATAAAATCTGCCCTATTTCTGTGCCTTTGCTCCACCAGCAAAACATTCCTCATAACTTGAAAGGAGCTCATATATGTGAAGTTCTCCAGTTCAAGTCACATTGAAGTGAATTTGGTCTGTTCACTTAATTTCACTAGGGCTTGCATATAATGTGGTGTTATATGGCAGTAGGAAGGAAATTAGTATCAGAAGAGTCTGATTGTAACAATTCTGATCTTATGTACATGCAGAGGTGTACATACTGAGTTGATGAGAGAAACCAGAAAGAAATACTCTATGTAAAACATTTCTCGAAAACAGATTAAGCCTCCTAGTAACACTATTCAGGCTTCAGAGTTTGTATTGAGCAACTATTTTGATCGTTGACTTTGAACTCCATCTGCCTATCTGCTAAGTGATAGTGGCAGGCTAAAGGTTTTACTTTCATGCTGACATTTGATGTCTGTGCTTGATATGATAGAAAAATCTGTTAGGAAGTAATTTCATAGAATTTTTATAAGGCAAAATTTTGGAGCAGCCCATGTTTCAGTCACCCGATTACAGATGTTTTTGAAAAGCTATTATCCTAAAAATGCATTTTCTTTCCAAGCTAGAAGTTAAATAGCTGATCCAGGAAGTGAATGATAATTCATTGACTTTTTTAGGAAGGTGAGAATGAAAAAAAGCTTGTGATATAAAAACAATGAGCAGAAGAAGTAGGGCTCAGGCATTTACTTGATAGTATTGTGACAGGTGGAAAAGTATTCTGTGGAATATACATTCTTGAGTGAACTGTTTTTGCTGGACCTCTGAATAGACCATATGAAGACACTTTGCCCCAAAAGAAAGCTTCTGGTTGTATTTTTATTTAGCATAACACTGGCCTGTTACAGACAGGCCAAAATAAAGCTGCTTCGAGTCACTTTGGAGGTGTGGTATTTCAATGATGCATGAGTCCTAAGAGTCCAAAACCCGCACCAAAGCCATGCTCCAGTCCTAAGGACTGGAGTGCAGCTTTGGTGTGGGTTTTGGACTCTTAGGACTCATGCATCATTGAAAAGACCAACCATACCTCCAAAGTGACTCGAAGCAGCTTTATTTTTGGCCTGTTGTTACTTTCAACACCAGCTTGACATCTATCCCTTCTTCACCTTTTCTTTTTAAACTGCAGAAACTGAATGGTGTCAGAGCTAAAATGACAGCTTATTAAATCTTATGGAAATCTCAAAATTGCAGGTTATCAATTTTGGAAATAGTTCCATCCATCTTTGATTAAAGAAGGCATTTTCTTTAGCTGGGATTGATTTAGGTTTATTGTGTGTGAAATATTCTACTAAACATAAATATCAGTATCAAATACTTATGCATGCTTTCTCCATTTCCACAGCTTAAAACCTGGAACCAAACCACCAACAACTCCTGTGAAACTGAAGAAGGTCAGCACATTTCAAGAATTTGAAAGCAACACAAGTGATGCCTGGGATGCTGGGGATGATGATGATGAACTACTTGCAATGGCTACAGAAAGCCTTAACACTGATGTAGTCATGGAAACAGCTAACAGAGTGATTCAGAATCATAGTAAATTACAAGAACAGCACAAATTGCAAGAGGAACAGGTGGAAAGACAACAAGCACAGCAACTTTCAGACCTGCCCTCAGCATGTGGTGACAACAGACTGGTTAAATCTGTGAGTGAAAGCAACACATCAACTTCTACAGGTACACTAAATGTCAAGCACCATTACTACCCCACATTTCTGGTTGAATGTCACATGTAGGTTGTTTCAAGACTTCTTTGGATCCTTGGAAGCCATTCAGAAGTCTCCCTTTCCTCCTTAAACTGAATACAGTGGTACCCCGGGATACGAAATACCCACGTTACGAAATTTCCGGGATACGAAAAAATCCCATAGGAAATAACTGTTCCTGGTTATGAACGTTTTTTCGGGTTACGAAAAATTTTTTGGTGCTTTTCGGCGCTATTTCACACGAAATCGCGGCTTTTCCCCATTAGCGCCTATGGGTTTTCGGCTTGCGAAGGCTTTTCGGGTTACGAAAGTGGCGGTGGAACGAATTAATTTCGTAACCCGAGGTAACACTGTACTAAGTGACAAAGTCATATTTGTATGTTCAAAGTAAATCCTATAATCATTGGAAAGGTGGTTGACTCATCAGTCTGAGTACGCTGAGTTCATCCCACTGATCATTTTGGGACTAACTGTTTGTCATTTACCATATATACTCAACTATAGCACTTTGAATGGGGTTTGGAAACGAGTCAATAAATTAAAAGCCATTGGAGCTCTTAAGTGCTAGTAATATGCATTCTCTTTCTTGGTCTTGTTTAGTAATCTTGTGTCCATATTCAAGACCATCTTCTTTTGCATGCTGTCTTCAAAGACAATATGAAGTAAAGCACATTTTGGGAGTCCCAACCTTAATTTTACAAGAACATGGGTAAGAGTAGAAATACTTAGGGTAGCATGCCTAGCTCGAGTAAAGCTCATATAGAACTTATATTTCCTGTTGTCATGTGTATGTGTAGAAGATAAGGGTAATATTCTTTGTAATTCTAGTGAAAAAATACAAGTGGTGGGCATCCACTAATGGGTGTACAAACATAAGCAGAACAACTAGTAGAAATGGCAACTAGTATAATGTAGGCCTTTTGACATTTGCACAAGGAGATTTCTACAAGTAGTAGATGCTTTGTGCAGAAACACCACTGGATGCAACACATTCTCTTTTTCAGACTTTAGTGGAATACTAATCAAGAATTATTATTATTAATTGCCTTTGTATAATTTCTGGTTTTAGGGACAAAGTCTTCCTGAAATTCTTTTTATTATTTTATTTTATTTTATGTCTTTGGGAGGAAAATCTACTTCTATTAAATACTTCCACAATGGAGAGAACATTTTATTGTAAGATTAAATCTAAATCAATAATCTATCATTTTCTCTTCTGCTTCTTTTTTAAAAATATTTTTATTGGTTTTACAGAAAAAATAATAATAACATATATCAGCTATTATGCAAACAGAAAAAATAAAGAAATGGAAGCATGCAACATCCTAGCTGCAGAAACCATGCTTAAAAAAAATCAATTTTCCAGATTTTCTATCCAAATTATCATCTTCTACCATACTTAAAAGATAAAACTTTGGATCTTTTATAATATTAATTTGTAAAATGTTTATAACCATAGACTGTATTTGAGACCAAAATTCTTGAACTTTAAGACACTTCCATCAACAAAGTGCTATAGTTCCAACTTTATTCTCACAAATATTCTTTCAAACCATGAGATTTATATCTTTACTTCCAATTTCTCTCCCATTGTTCCAGTTGTATATTCTGGCCTAAATCTATTGCCCAATCTATCATGCATTTCTTGATATTGTCCTGCTCTATGTGATATTTTAACAGTAACTGGTAAAATTTAGATATTTCATGGTTGTCCTCTTATTTTCTCTTCTGCTTCTTGATAAACATGAGGTTTGTCAGTGTGATGACAGAGTGAATAAGTTTCTAAGTGCATTTTGGAGCTGAGATGGATGTAATGAAATTTGTGACTGATAGTGAAATCACTGCTACAAATACCTGTTTTCCAATATTTTCTTTTTTAAAAAATCCACGTATTAATTCATTCTTTGACTTTGAAAACTGAACAACTTCCTACCTATTTTTTTTAATTTGTCTTTTAGATAGCGCTAATGAAAATGCTTCCATGCCAAGATCTCAGTCCCTTCCACAAACCTCAACAGTAACTATGGTAGGTGGAATGGTGGATCACCATACCTCAGGTCTTCCCATATTGTCGGAAAGAGAAGCGTCACGATTAGATAAATTCAGACAACTTCTTGCTGGCCCAAATACAAACCTTGGTAAGTATTCAAAACAATCAAACACAAGGTTGATATCCAGTGACAGTTGCTGAGATAGGACAGGAAAATCTTTTTCTGGTAAACCTCTAAACTTTGGAGTTTGCTTCTTGGTAAAGAGTGTATATTGTTATCCTCCCAGATCAGGATTCAAAGCAGCTTACAACTATTAAAAAAAAAGAATTTGTTAAAAATCCACAAGATTCAAAAATTAGAACAAGATTAAACAATCAAAAAAATTAAAACCAGATTAAAATATACATCCCAAACCACACATATCAGCACAATTAGCAATATCCAGAGCATTGTGTTAGACAGATCTTATATAGTCACACATCAAATGCCTGTTGGAATAGAAAAGTCTTTACATCTTTGCCCTTCTCCACTTTTCACACTTAAAAGAAACATTCAACAGACATAGCTAATTAGTCCAAAGGCTTTATCTTCAGTTGCAGTGTGCCCAATGTGATACAGTATACACACACACACACACACACACACACACACACATTCCTCTCAGTGAACTTCCAACCAACTACTCCAACATCTGCTCTAAAGAATTCTCCACCTTTCCAAACTAACCTGCATGTGACCAGTCTCTTGTTCCACTTATATAGGAGGGTGGTTCTGAGTCATTACTCAGTGCCACATAGCTTGACACAACCTTGCTGTAACTTTGCCTCATGCCATATGCTGCAGGCTCAGCAGTTTGTGGTTGTCCCATGGAATATGTGTCACCTGTCAATCAAAATATGTTTCTATTGTTAAAGGCACAATTACTCCAATAGAGTGATGCTGAGAGTCTGAACCTATGCATCATTACTCTTCTCCATGGATGTGACACACAGAAACCTGAAAGTGAAAATAGAGTAATCATGTATAGACCTATCCTTTACATGATCTGGGTGTGACTCAAAGATTGCTGGTTTGGCCCATGGACCAAGGGGAATACCTCAGAAGGCCTTGACATTGTCCTGACATCATGGAGTAATCCATGGGGGTCTGTGTGTATTTTAAAAAGCTTGAAACTAGTATATGTTGTGGAATTTTGGGTTATATGGATCCTGAAGGCTATGGAACCTGATGGAACCTAAAGGCTATGATGTGCTTTTCCACATGGAGGGAGTGGGCAGAGCCGTAGTCACCTATTAGGTGTTCTGTAGGCATTCTTGGGAATATTGAACTTTTTTATTCATCAACTATTTTTGTATTAATTATGTGTATTAGATGGCTGTATTGTTCATCGTTGATCATGGACATGTATTTAAAGCGACAGAAATTGATAGGATGATACCTCTTACTGAAGCATTTGTACATTATTTTTCAAAAAAAAATCAATTGTAATTTTTCTATTGCTGTCTCCCAAGATTCTTGAATCAGTTGTATTTGAGAGGCTCTCAACTGACTTTTCAGTATTGCTTTTATAGTGATAAAATTCTTACCAGCAATTTCCTTTTGAATCTTTGAACAACTGAGATCTCTCATCCTACTTATTAGAAGCTTTGTTTTTTCTTTGTCTTTTATGTGTTTCCCTTTTTAAATATGGCTATTATATATTCTTTGGCCTGAAATGATGTTTGTCATTTCTTGCTCTTCACATGTGAACAATGAAAATGGTTTCACTTATTTTGGAGTTTCTTTGTATTCTCTTATTTCAGTTTTCCTTTCACTCTTTAAAAAAAGCTGTTCCTTTGCACTGCCACCTCTGATCCTTTCAAAGCTCGGCAGTTTGTCTATGGTTAACAATCTGAAATTGATGTTTACTTTCCTACTACGTTAAATGCGTGACATCAGCATTTTTCATCTGTGTTCTTGATTCATTTACCCGTATTTCACAGAATTCTCTCTCAGATTTCCCAAGTGTTACCTTTTCTACTCTTCTCCCTCAGGTTATTTTCTTCAGATCATTTTAGAACAAATGTAAAGCTAATCATCAAACCTGGACATTTAATGAAATTGCAGAGCTGGGGAAAGATTAGGTCAATATACCTCAGATATAGGGATCTTGGAAGGAATTTTGATTATGTTGATTATATGAATGCCTTTATTGCTTGTTTTCAGTTTAGTTTTAACTGTAGTTCTCTATTGTGATGAATTAAATAAGTAAATACACTGATGTTAAGCTTAGAAAATTGCTCTTTTGGGCTGCAGCTCCCAGAGTTCCACATTCTACATTGTCATGTTTCACGTTTGTGCAGGTGGTACTTCAAATGATTTGGTGTTAAATCATTTAAGGGTTCAAAGATCAACACCAACAACTTAAATTAATCTCAGAGATTAATAGACAGACCATACAGCTGGGCACAGTATTAGTTTTTTATGCTGTGAACATCTCACCCCCACAAGATGCATAGCTGTTGTATTCTGTACTGGGGTAGTCAGGAAACTTTTTGAAGAAAGCTATGAAGCTTCCCCCAAACTGCATAGTTTTCCAGAAAGCTGTGCAGCTTTCCAAAAAGGATGGGGGCAGGGGGAAACACAATACAGAATGTTGTACAACTTTAAAACCGTTTTTTTCTCTAAAAAGATGGGGGTGAAGGGAACACAAAATGGAATGATGCACTGTTTTAAATGTTGTGCAGCTTTGAAAATTGCACAGTTTGGAGGGGGAAAAACATGAAATGGAATACATGCACCTTCAAAAGCTGCAAAAACAATGGAGAAAAAAAAAGCACAAAACAGAAGGTTGCACAACTTTAAAATAGGAACAGATATTGCAGACCTTAAAGTGCAAGAAACAGTAGATTGTAGATCAGTAGAACAAAAGGACAAATAGCACACACATAGAGATAACATTGCATTTGTATCCCTTCAGTCATTTTCAACCTATGGCGACCCTAAGGTGAAGCCTACGGTTTTCTTGGCAAGATTTGTCTTTGCTTTCCTCTGAGGCTGAGTGAATGTGACTTGCCTAAAGTCAAGACTGAGCTGAGATTCAAACCCTGTCTCTAGAGTTGTAGTCCCGCAATCAAACCTCTATACCATGCTGGCTCTCCCTGTTTCAATATA
The DNA here is from genome assembly GCF_019175285.1 of Sceloporus undulatus. Lineage (NCBI taxonomy): Eukaryota > Metazoa > Chordata > Lepidosauria > Squamata > Phrynosomatidae > Sceloporus > Sceloporus undulatus. The sequence goes on along the minus strand of NC_056526.1, from coordinate 80,407,381 downwards.
GTTAGCTAAATTTTGGCTTTTGAACAAAAGTGGGATGGTAGGGATTTCAATAGTGAGATCTGTTGATAATAAAAGAATCTGTGGCAGGACTCTATTGCCAGCCAGACTTGGCTAAACTTCCTTGATTTTTAATATTTGACCTGTCACATTAGTTTGTCCATTGAATTTACAATTATTATTATTATTATTAACCTTTATTTATAAAGCGCTGTAAGTTTACACAGCGCTGTACATAATTTTTTTTTTTTTTAGTCAGACGGTTCCCTGCCCTCAGGCTTACAATCTAAAAGACACGACACAAAAGGAGAAGGGAGTTGTGGTGGGGAATAGGATCAGGTCCAGCAGATCTTCTCCACCTCCAAGGCCTGGACCAAGGCAGATGGACTGGAGGAAGGGCTTGGCTTCTTGATGGATGGTTAGAAGGAGGCTTCCTGGGTCAGAGAGGGGCTCACCTCTGGGAATGCTTCTCTAAACAATATAGTCTTTAATTCAGTTTTGAAACTGGGCAGAGAAGTGATGAGGTGTGTATGTGGGGGAAGAAGGTTCCAGGAGTAAGGGGCAGCAAGCGAGAAGGGACGAATTCGGGAGGGGGCAGTGGTAGTCCTACATTGTGACAGGAGACCCTGACTACCAGAGCGGAGGGTGCGAGTAGGAATGTAAGGAGAAAGAAGGTCAGATAAGTAAGGAGGGGCCAACCCATGGAGGGCTTTGAAAGTCAGTAACAAAAGCTTGTACCGGATGCGAAAGGGGAAGGGAGCCAATGAAGGGAAGATAAAAGAGGAGAAACATGGTCAAAGCGGCCAGCGGATGTGACAATACGGGCAGCTGAATACTGGACAGATATTAAAGGATGGAGGTGTGAAAGAGGAAGCCCTGTTAGAAGGAGGTTACAATAATCTAGTCGCGAAACCACTAGGGCATGGACTAGAGTCTTGGCAGTAGAGATTGAGAGGAATGGACGGATCTTGGCAATGTTGTGGAGAAAGAATCTACAGGTCTTGGCGGTGGCTTGGATCTGGGGAATAAATGACAGAGAAGAGTCAAAAATGAAGCCAAGACTGCGGGCTTGATGAACCGGTTGAATAGAAGTGTCGTCGACAGAAACAGAAAAGGAATAATGAAGGGTGGGTTTAGGTGGAAAGACGAGAAGCTCAGTCTTAGACATGTTGAGCTTCAAGCGCCGAAGCCGCATCCACTGAGAGATGGCAGTCAGACAAGAAGAAACTTGCTGTTCAAGCCCCGTCGAAAGGTCAGGGGTGGAGAGATACAGCTGAGTGTCGTCGGCATACAAATGATAGGAGAAACCAAAAGAACTTATGAGTTTACCTAGAGACAGTGTGTATAGAGAGAACAGAAGGGGACCCAAGACAGAGCCCTTTTTACAAGTATTGTGTAACTGGGGAAACGTGGTATATCACTTGATTTTGGTTAATATTAATAGCAAAGTTCAAATGTTTGGGTGACAGAATACTATTGTTCTACCTCTGTGCAATCCTGTGCATATATATGTAGAAATAAGTACAAATGTTCCTTAGTTCTTATTGTGGAGCTGTGCCTCTAGGAAGTAGCTGGGGAAGAATGGAGCTGAGTGGAAGAAGAAGTCAGTGAATTGGCTGGTGGTAGCTGAGGATCTCGGAGAAGCCAGCCTGCTGTTAAAACAGCCAGCCCAAAACTTAATGTGAAGCCTACTCACCACAGATGTAGGAATGATCCAGGTCCAAACTTGAGAGGAAAATTGGCCAGAGGTAGTCATGCAACCTGTTTGTGAAAATGTGGTAGTGTTTGAAATGTTTCATCCAAATAATTACATAAGAACCTATAAATGTGTATAGGGACTTCCCCTTCCCATTTTGCACATGTAGTTGCCTTACAAAGTACTAATTTTATAAAGATCACCAGTCTTTATTTATTTTGACAGTGCTCTGATATGATTATTTATAGTGTTAACATTTCCTTTTAATGTCATTTTAAATATTCTGCTCTGTCATTTATTTCTTGATCTGGTGTGCAGTCATTTTTTGTTGCTTTCACATGTCCATCTGTTTTACTGTTAAAATTTCCAAATTTCTGCCCAGGTTACCTAATCTTGTTTTTGGGGGTGGGTTGGGAGGCGGGAGGAAAAGGTTTGTGTTTTGTTTTGGGTTGTTTGGTATAGATACATCTCCAAAGGGCTTAAGACATTTAGCACACTTCTGCATTTGCCAGATTTATTTTTAGTATCTGTATTCATTGAAATAACTCTTTTGTTTCTTTGAAAAGATTAAGGGCAGTATTTACTTGGATTTTTTTTCCAGACGAAGTACCTACCACAGCTATTATTCATTTTTTAAAAATTGGTTGCTGTGGTTACCATAGTGATATCAAACCTTTTATTAAAACCATTGCCTGTATGTTCTGTCTAACTTCCACGATGCTGTTGGGGGAGCTGTAGTTCCATGAATCTGTATTGTCATGGAAGAATATTCTAGCTCTTTATAGTTAAATTATGCTGCATTTTTTAAGAATCTGAAGCTTATAAATCTAGTTTATCATGTCTATCATTTAATTGTTCATGCAAGCCGTTACTTCATGTAGCGATTTACAGTCATCTCAGTAAAATAACTGTTTTGTGTCCCAAGATGAATAATGCATGTTCAGAAATTGTGGGTCCACTTAAAATGATGGTGCCAGAAAAAAAATTATGCTTAAAGGGAAGTAATAAAATAATGTATCTGTTTTGAACAAAATATTGTGAATAATTTTTGTTGTTGTTTTTTGTTATGATTTCAAGTAGGCTTCTAAACTACCTATGACTTCCAGGTTGAAGCTAGCTCTAATTTTTGAAAAAAGATTAAAACTCTGGCAAAACCATAATTCCATGAAACAAACTGCAGTTGGTCCATATTGTGGTATTTATTTCAACATCAATGTAGTACAATAAACAATAGCAACACATAATGTATGTGTCTACTTCAACCTGGCCAAAACCTTTTGGGGCTACAGTTAGATGAATTGAATCCACATTTAATTGGATGTAATCACTAATAACTTCAGTGAGAGTTCAGGTAATGAATTCATTTTCTATCCCAATAGGAAGGAAATTCAGAGAGGCTAGAAATACTGGTTTATTTGTCGTCATTGTCTAACATCCGAGGAAGATCAGACAGCTTTGATTCAAAGGAGTAAGCTCTTTTCCTGTGTGAAGCAACTGTGTTATTTCCATGACTTCCAAATTCCTTGGAAACATACATTTCTAGCAGTGAAAACAGGAAAAAAGGCAAAATGACTCAGTAAGGGATGAGCATATTCATTGGGCATGGAATGGTGACTCACTGCATGTGTGTGCATGCATGCAGAAACATGCACTTGGTGAGAGGCCCTCTTGATACATGTTTTTGAAAAAGTGATCCAACTACTGGTTTTTCTGTTTTTCTCACACTGCTATATAAGGGAAGCAGACTGCTGTCTACGATTTCTTGCTTTCCCTGTCCTTGCCCTCACAGTGGTTTCTTCCCCACCCCTTGAAGTTGCTCAGAGTGCCTGGACTCATTAAATGTGTTAAATTTATAGGGGGGAAAAAGAAGAAAATACATTAGATGTTTTTTTCTGGCATCTCCTTTTTATATGAGGGAAAAGAGAGTGTGGCTAAAATCTGAATACTTCTCTTTTGTATGAAGACTTGGATTTTTCTGTTGTAAACAGTTGAAGAAGAATTGATGCTTCTAGAAGTAGATTTTTTCTCCTATAGATTTTTTTCTTATAGGGGAATATTCCTGTTGGACATCAACATTTTCTACCATAACTTGTTCCCTTGCTATGTATTTTAACTTTATGACTTTTGTTGATTTGGTGTCTCCCACCCTAATATCCTTGCTGTCAAGTTTTCATGATTAAAAAATATGGTGTTTGTGTGATACAATAGATGTGTTTAGGGCTGGAAAATCTCCACAGAGAAGTGACCCTTGAGACAACCAAGCTCTCTAAAGACAGTATATACTCTATCATATTAAATAGTGATGGAAACTGCCTGCCTGCAGGTAAACTAAGGTGATGAATTATGTGGTAATAGTAGGCATTTCTGGAACAAGAAGTCATTCATTTTGAACTATTCTTTCTTTCAAAATTTCAGCTTCCCTTACAGTCTCCTCCACATTTCATTTTCCTTATTTTGAAGATCCAGCATTTGAAATGCTTGGTTCTACTCTTCCAGGCAGAACTTGTATGGAAATGATATGCTGAATATTTTAATCTGCCTCTAGTCTTGTACAGTGTGTTAGAAGTTACTTGCATGTGGCATCTTCAAGATACTGGTGAATGACTGCGATGTTGAAATTTCTTTATTGTGGTTAACTGCCGTCAAGTCAGCTTCAATTTATGATGACCCTATAGATGATAAATCTCCAGGTCATCCTATCATCAACACCCCTGCTCTGTTCTTGCAGACCCAAGGCCCAGGCTTTCTTGATTGAGTCTATCTGTGATGCTGTCTTCCTTTTTTCTTGCTGTTTTCTACCTTACAAAGCATTACTGTCTTTTTTAGTGAATCATGTCTTCTTGTGATATGTCTAAAGTACTTATTAGAAAATAATAAGTCTCAGTTTGAAAATAAATGCCTTATGCTTTTAGTATATTATCTAGTGTTAAGGTAGCTGTTAGTTCCCCAGCATACCTTTGACAGAAATCTTCAGTTTTAACATAAACTCTTATTTTAGTCATAATGGAGGGGGGAAAAACCAGGACAGCTCATGGCATTACCCATTTTTCTTATTAAATTTGGTAGAATGTTGACTGTGAAATCAATGATAATGAGAGACCACTGTACTCAATGAAGCCCTTTGGAAATGTTCCTTTAACACTGATTGTGAATCAGCCGCTTCTCCTTGGACAAAACTCTTTCTATTTACTGTATATCAAGCATGCTATCTCAAGTATGGAATAGAAGAGATCCTATTTCAAATGTTGAAATAAGTTTGAACTATCAATTTCAACTATCAGCTTTTGTGCATGGGATAGGACACCATTTTATCTTCTGCGTTAGGAATCACAGTTTCTTTGGCCACCTCTGTTTTTGATATGTAGTATGTGTGCTTCATTATTACTCAGCATGTTTTATATTAGGGAGTGCTGGTGACATAGTGCTTGAATGACGGTACTGCAGCCACAATGTTGTGAGTTTGATCCCAGAGGGCTCCAGGTTGACTCAGCCTTCCATCCTTTCATAGGTCAGTAAAATGAGTACCCAGCATGTTGGGGGAAATTGCCTTACACATTGTAAACTGCTTAGAGAGTGCTTAGTTCACTATGAAGTGGTATAGAAATGTAAATGCTATTGCTATTGCTATTGCTATTGCTAAGAGAACTGTAGGCCTTCTAATTTACAGGACTGGGTTGGGTCCAAGAAGCTGATAGGAGAAGTAATTAAGGGAAAGTTTATCACTCAGCAATAGATTCTAGCTTTGCAGGAAGGAAAGAGGGGATATAGTTTTTCTTGTTATTTCAATGTAAGGCTGAGAAAAACTACTGGACGGATTCTACTAGTCTGCATTGGCAGTACTGAGCTAGATGGATTGTATCTGACTATCCATAAAGGCAGCCTTTATGGATTCTCTGATCCCATTACTTTCTCTTTAGTATGGTAGATAGGACTCTGCTAGGATAATAATGTGGGTGAGTGAAAGAAATAGCCTTTGGAGCAGAAGCTCCTGCTTTTGCAGTCCTCCATAGTGTACTTGCAATTGTCTCTCTGTTCCCTCTGTCAGTTGATACTTCAGCATACCCAATGATAAAAAAGGGCTTGGAAAGTATGAGCTCGCCCACCCCATCTCCAAAACAGAGGACAACAGCAAAAGGAGAGAGGAGATAGTATGGCATTGGCTTCTGCAGTTAATGGATACTCCTGCTCTCAATACAAGCTGCTACCTCTGTGGTTGCTTGTGAGTTGAGTTGACAGGCTCTTAGCCTTGGCTTCTAAGAGACAAGACAAGGTGGAAGAGAGAGTGAGAAGGACAGAAGTTGATACTACTGACTGGAAATTCAGTTTATTTCTGTCTCTATTAAATTTTACATGATGAGTCTCCCTTTTCTGAAATGCATAGGGCCAAAAGTGTTTTAGATTTTGGGTTTGGGTGGTTGAAGGTTTTTTGGTCAGAATTTTGGAATACATGTATATGCATATGCATAAACAATGAGATATCTTGGAAGTGTGACCCAGTCTAAACACAAAATTATTTTATATTTCACATAGACTTCATAAACGTAGCCTAAAAGTAAATTTATACAATATTTTAAATAATTTTGTGCATGAAGCAAAGTTTGTGTACATTGAACAAAGGTAAAGCAAAGGTGTCAAGATCTCAGCCACCTATGAAAAGGGGTTGAGTTCTGGAGTATCTTGGATACTTCTAGATAAGAGAGACTCAACCTGTGCTAGCATATTGCAGTATCCCTTTTATTTGTTTTTTGTTTTAAAGGATCAGCCAGCTTTCACAATTGCCAAAGTTACTGACTGCACTAAAGTCACTGAGTCTTGTTACTCTGGTGTCAGGCATGAATTCTACTAGCATTGACCTCAAATATACATATAGGCTGACTTTTGTGAGAGAAATTTCAGAAAGAAAAAAATACAATCATATGTCAAAGATAATTCTAATATTTGTTGTTGTTTTTTCTGAATGATATCTCTCCTTCTGTACTACACAGTTTGTGCGTAAATGTTTGAAATGAAAGCATAAAAGAGGGATTAAATATTTGCAAGAAAATTTGTCAGCACAGCTCCCCCTACAAACAGAATGTATGTATATAAACAGATTAGATCAGATAAACAATACATATTCATAAATATTCTGTAATGACCAACGGAACAGTTGGAAAGCACTGCAATCACTTGCATCAAAAGCTCTGGGAGCATTTGAACAAATACTTGAATTTTAAAAACATTTGGCTGATTCTGTGACTGGAAGCAGACTGAACCATTTTGATCTATCTGCTTTCAATGCAGAGATGAAGGCAGATGGGATGGAAAACAGTTGCAAGTGAATTTACCTGATTTCCATTTAGTTACTATAGAACCAAATCTTTAAGATTTTACTAATAACTAGAGGATCATAAACTGCACTGGCTGTGTCTTCTGACCCAGCATAGACGTTACATAGCAGTTCCTTGTAGACTTTTCCTTTTTTTATCATTCCCAATGTTAATTACAAAATAATAGTTTATTTGAAACAGCAATTTTAATAACTACAGATTGTGGTCTCAGTCTTTGTTCTGTGGGGCAACCATGATTCACATTGACTTGCACATAAAGTTGACAAATGACTTAATCTTCTGACTTTTCCATCCCCTAAATATAATTAATTTTTTTCTACCTCTAGGGCTTGGTAGAACAGAGAATGACAGGTTTTGTATGGATAGGTAGTTTCCTTAAATATTAGAACTATAGTGACACCCTCCACCTTTCCTTGCCGGTGGAAAATTGCCAATCTGACCTACTCTCTCCCCCTTTTAAAATCAAGTCAGAGAGTTTGGCTGTTAAACTGAAAAGAAGAAAACTATTGGAAACTAAAACAGCAGTGTATTTGTATCCTTTGGCTGGTGGCTGTGTGTGTTCAGAAGTCGCACATGTGTAGACAGTGACTGGTCCTGCAGGGATTAGGGCAGAGGTCCTTTCTGGCTAACAGATGGCACCATGACACATCAGAAAGGTGAGCCGCTGTCTAATTCAGATACAAGATGGCTTGCTGAGAAACTGGCTTACTGCCTTATTGTTTAAATATGTTTTCAGGCTTCCTTTTATAGCTTTATTTTCTCAGCTTGTGGCAAAATAGCCACTATGTTATGATTGACTCTCTTGGCTACAGCTGACAGTGTTGATTTGCAGGGTTTATTTAGGTCCTTGAGCTCTCTTGGCTGGCAGTCTTCTTCTTAAAGACTGTTTGAGTTATTCTTACTGGGAACAAGCTCTGCATTCGCAACAAGCTCAGTATGTGGCACAATATGGCCTATGTGCCACACTTCCGTATATTTACTGAAACCTTGTGAGTGAGCTGACTGCAATTAATGAAGCTGAATTAGTGTTTGGGATACTCTTAATTATATATACTGAAGGTGTAATTTAAGATACTTTTGCTAAAATTATTTTTTTTAAAGTGCAGTTAATGGTGACGTGCTTCTTGAAACAGCTGAGATAAAATACAGTACATACACTAAATGTGTTGAAATATTTCTTATGTGTTGGGAATAAGTAGTGAATGTATTTCATATATTGAGTAAGTAGCTGAAACTCACTGGGTGACCTTGGGCAAGTCACACTCTCTCAGCCTCAGGGGAAGGCAATGGCAAACTCCTTTGAACAAATCTTGCCAAGAAAACCCCATGATAGAGTAACCTTAGGATCTCCATAAGTCAGAAATGACTTAAAGGGACGCAACAACAACCACAACCAAAAATATCAGTACAGTATCCCATGAAAATTTGCTATGGAACTATGCTATCTTATTTCCAAAGAATCTTTTGCAGATGAGATAGAGAACTGGACAACAACAAAATATAGACCTGTAAACCCCTGTCCCCACTGCTGCCAGTTATCAAACCCACACCCTTACTACTTTTTTACTACTCTAGTTCACTGAGGGTGGCTCAGATATCAGGCTAGTAAGTCACAAGGTGAGCTGCATAATCGTTTTAAATGTGTAAAAATATTGTTTAGCATATGGGAAGGGAGATGAAAAATAAACTTGTTTTTCAATTTCTAATGAGCTTGCCAGAAGAGGAAATGTGTGACTTTAAAAAATGCATACAAAGAACTAGATTGGTGGTAGAATGCTTGCATTGCATGGCAAAAGTTCCAGATTTGGTGTCTAGGATCTCCAGGTAGAGTGGAGAAGATTTCTGTCTGACACTCTGGAGAGTCACAGTTATTAATATAAACCAAGGTTGAGACTTCACTTGTGACTCTTCATATGGTTTTGGACTGCAGTTCCTATGATCTATCTAGACCTAACAGGAGTTGTAGGCTTAAAACACATGGTGGATTATAGTTGGCAGCCTAGGTATAAACAATATTAAGTATGAATTATAGAGATTTTTGCCCAACTGTCTCCTTTAGATGACAGTTTATAAAACACTGAGAGTAACAATAACCAGTTTTTCAGGTACTGATTAATTATGAGCTTCAGTCCTACATGCTAATAATTTTCTACACTTGAGAAAATTGAACTTGGCCTTTCCCCCAAGTAACCTTTTTAAAGGTAACAAAAGCAACTCTCTCTAAATATGAACTGAAACCAGTTACTGTATAGCCCTTCTATGAAGATGAAATTGTTTTATTATGTAACTGATTCTCTCATTGATACTGTAAAACCGCTCTATGATTGTAAAAAGGTATGATGTATAAGCCTTCTGTATTAGTACATCTTATAAGTCAGTACCATATATTCTTGACTATAAATCGACCTCATGTGTAATTCGAGGGCAGGTGTTGGGGCCAGAATTATGGATTTTGCCATGATACATGGATAAGTCAAGGGTAAAACTTGGAGGCTCTTTCAGTGTGTGTATGTGTGCGGATAGCAAGAGGGACTCTAAATAAGGCTTTTTGCTTCAGCATTTCAGCTTTGGTTTCACCCTTGACTCCCCAAACAGCAGCAGTCAGTGCAGGCGGGAAAGGGACTGTATTTGTTTAATAGCAATCACCCAGGCTTGGCTCAAGAGAAAAAGAAACTTATCTAGTGACAGCATGGGAAAATCTGAAAGCGCTGCTATCACATTACCATATTGACTCATAAATAAATCGACCTGGGATTTTGGAGTCAATTTTGGGGCATAAATTTTTAGACTTATAGACGAGTATATATGGTAACTCAAGCCACCTTGAGTCCTAGTTTGGGGGGAAAGCAAGGTATAAATAAGATGACCACTGGTGGTCGATGTAAATCAAATGGCAACAGGAAATAACTTTAATATACATTAATTATATTTCTCTAGAATTTGTAATCAGTTGGGTGATGTGGAATATACATTGGGCTGAACATAGCTTTAATGGTAAAAAATCAATCCTAAATATATTCCAAACACCAATATAAAATCTATGCAAATGTAGGTGGTTTGGCAAGTAATTAAAAGACATAACACATTGTAAACAACTGTGGAATCCGAAATCCCTTAACAACTTTCTAGAAAAGGAAATCGTACTAATTTTACAGAAGAAAATTGCATTTACGGGGAGGAGGAAACAATTTTATGGCTCTAAACTAAATGAAGTTCAAGAAAAATATTATTCTTTGTAGTGGCAGATGCATGGTTGATGGAAAGTAAGGATAAAAGTTTATCTCGAGAAGAAACCTTACAGCAGATAGCCTGTTAGGAGCATAGTTTCTAGTAATGTACAAGGAGGTGCTGTATGATGACTTTTCAGATGAATTATTCAGCAACCCATGTGCTGAATCACTAAGGCTAGGTAGTATGAATTTGATTCTAAAAACTGTATCTTCACAGTCAAATACTACAAATAACAGCTGTGTTTGTACTGTAAATAATAACTTTATTTACTTGTGAGTTTTCATTGTAGAGGTCATATTAGGAAACTGTTGGTGACACTGGCTGTAGAAACCTCTATTCATTGTACAGTCTGTCCTCCATATCTGCAGACTTGACACCCACAGATTCGATCATACGCGGATGGCAATCCTGCAGGGAGGGTGGCGTTCGCAGAGGAGGAGGAGGCAGGGATGATGAGGAGGAAGGAGAATGAGAACAAGGAAGAGTGGAGAAGAGGAGAAGGAAGAAAAGGAGAATGAGTAGTGGCAGAGCAACAGAGGAGGGTAATAGGAGGAGGAGAAAGTGGAGGATGTGGGGAAGAGGAGGAGGAGGAGAAAGAAGAAGAAGAAGAAGAAAAGGAGGATGAGTGGCAGCAGTGTGATGGAGGGGGGAAGAGGATGAAGGTGGAGAAGGCGAGGTAAGAGGAGGAGGAGGAGCCACAGCAGTGGAGGAGGAGGAAGAACAAAGAAGGAGGAAGCAGGCAGGAAAGAGGAAGAGGAGAAAGAGCCATGGCAGCAGCGACTGGGGAAGAGAGGAGGAGGAGAAGAGGAAGAACAGGTACCTCCCTGCTGCTGCCACAGAGAGAACAGCAAGGCTGGCTTCAGGGAGGGGGCGGGGGCAAAGTGCCACTGTCCTCAATGATGGCGCAGCCACGTGGCTGCACCACCATTGAGTACTATGGGACTTGAGCATATGCAGATTTTGGTATCTGCGGGGGGAGGTGTCTGGAACAGATCCTCCATGGATACCGAGGGCCCATTGTTTTATAGTGCAGTACAAGCATGCAGGGGTATAGAAGTCCCACTCTGATCCAGGAAAATCACAAGAAATATGTGCTGTTATTATGAGCATCAAAACTGTATTGCTTCTAAAAGTAACTTGTCGAACCACTTGAAACTTGGTATCCTTGATCTACTTGAAGAGCTCTGTAGTTATGTTGCATTTCAATGAGATCTCATACAAATTGCTTTAGGTAGAGCTAGTTAAAAGTGGTGACATTATGTATGTAACTTTTTTTTTAAAAAATACATTTTTTATTTTTATTTGTCATATTCTGATTGAAGCTACTGAACTTTATTTCAGAATCCTTAAAGATGAAAGTTCTGTATTGGTTTGATGACATTCTGAGCAAGTGATTTAAATGTTCAGGATTTCTTACCCCATTAAAACCTGTGGGCTAAATCTAATAGTTAGTCTGAACTAGCATAAACACACTGAATCAATTGCTGATAAGTTAAGAGTGATGCAGTGGATTACTGTAGCTGGGGCAAGGTGTTGGATTTGGACCAGTGGCAGCAGTTGTTGGCAAAATTATTTCACTCTAGCTCAATTCATGTTGTATGTACCCCAGTGTTTTCAGAGGGATTTTGCATTATACAGGGAATCCAGTGGATTCTCTCTACAGTGGGCTCATGCTGTCTCCTTGGGTTTGGTTCCAGGACCCCTCATAGATTAGAGGGGTCCTGGAACCTGATCAGCTCCATCGGGCCTAGCCAGAGAAAGAAGAAGGGCCCTCCCTTCAGTCCATCTGCCATGGTCCAGGCCTCAGAGGGAGAGAAGATCTACTGGACTTGATTCCCTTCTCCACTGCCATTCCCCCTTCCTTTTGTGTCATGTCTTTTTAGATTGTAATCCTCAGGGCAGGGAACTGTCTAATTAACAATTTGTATGCCACTCTGAGAGCCTTTTTGGCTGAAGAGCAGGGTAAAAATACTCCAAATAGATAGATAGATAGATAGATAGATAGATAGATACCGAAAACCGTAGATGCTGAAGCCTGATTATTTACAGTGGGGTAGTAAAAATGGTGTCCCTTATACACAATGGCAAAATCAAGGTTTGCTTTTCAGAATACACACACACATTCAAACTGTGGATGGTTGAATCCATGGATATGGAGGGATGACTGTATCCTTGTATGTCTTTAGTTAAAGATTTTGTCTTCACAAGATGAGATGACATGTTACTATAAGAATTGGGACCTTAGTATATGGGCATCTGGAGACTGTTACCTTCTACACCATCCAGTTCTCCTTGGAGCACAATTCTCTTTATGAGAATAAATAAGAGAAAACAAAAAAGAAAAAAGATGTCTAAAATAGGAGGGAGCTAGCTTGTTTCCTGCTGCTCCAGAGACTAGGACCCAGAGCAATGGATGCAAGTTCCAGGAAAAGAGATTCCCCCTCAACATTAGGAGGAACTTCCTGACAGTAAGGGCTGTTCAACAGTAGAACACATTCCCTCGGATTATAGTGGAGTCGCCTTCCTTAGAGGTCTTTAAATAGAGGCTGGATGGGAAGCTTTGCTTTAGATTTCCTGCATGGCAGGGGGGTTGGACTGGTCTCTTCCAACTCTGTAATAGCAGATTTTGACTTACACTAAGTGATATGATCTTGCTGTCATGAAAATATGTTTTTATTCTATGTATAATTCAAGAAAACTATTGCAAATTGTACAAAGTTTTTTTTGTACTTTAGCCTAACTTTTAATAATCTGTCAATAGTAATAGATCTTGAATCTAAATGCTGATACTTGGGTTGCTTTTGAATTTTCAATTGTATGAATGTATACATTTGATGAACAGTACAGCTCAAATCTGAACAGTTGGGTATATGTCCTGCCAAAGCATGCACATTATCTGTTAATTATTCTTTCAGGATCAATGTTACTGGAAAGATTTCAGTTAAATAAAACTAATCAGTTCATTAATAAAAAAAATACAGTTGGCTAGCCACCGATGTTTCAAGGCACAGATAGCTAGCCTGCCAATATGAAGGGCTAACTATACCTCAAAGGCTTTTAGTATGCATGCCAAAATTCAGGTACCTTGGTTTCATAGAGCTATGATACATGCAGATACACATACCTCTTTCCTTCATTAGTTTAGACTATTTGTGGATTGTTTAATCTTGACATATATTAATATGAGTTATTTTAATTTGGTCATTAATATTTACATTAATGTTTAATTATTGTAATGTCTTCTAATAGTGGACTACCTTGCTATATTATCTTTTTTTTCTGATATTGTGAACATCCCAACTGAAGGTTTACCATGAAAAAGTGGTATATAAACACATTTACAATGGATATATTGATGATATTTATTTATTTATTTATTGACATATTGGTAACTTCTTTCTGTCCTGTGATACTGCTGTACGAACAGACTGCTAGTTTTATCTGGGGACACAAAAATTCCTTATGTAATCGATGGCTACATATTTTTGATCCAATTGTGAATGCCCTCTATGAAACCTAATTAGACTTGTACTTTTTATATACTTATTGTACAATGTCTTGCATGATGTCTGTTATTCTAATGTAAAAATTACTTTTATCCTCAGATGACTTTACCTGAATGTATTTTAATGCTATTTTCTTAATGAAGTTTTCTCTTTCTTTTTGGTGGGGGCAACAGAAGAGTTAAGGAAGCTAAGTTGGTCAGGAATTCCAAAACCTGTACGGCCAATTACGTGGAAGCTCCTCTCAGTAAGTAATTCAATACTTTCTGATGATGATAATATTGTTTCTGTTGTCCCATATAATTTTGCTTGAGTCATAGCTAATCAGTAGCACTCCAGAACAGTGTGACAAAAAGAACGCTGTTCAATTCTCAATTTCAAGCTTGGCTTGTCATAAGAGAATAGAGTAGTTAATCATGACAAGTACTAAATTTCTGTCTTCCCCAACTCCATCAAGCTCAGTGGTGTTAAATAAAAACTTAGTTTCTTATAGAAAAGTAAAGCATGTTTCAATTTGTGCATCTTATAATAAGATAATAAATTAAAAGTCTTGTATGTATTGATATTGCGGTTTAACTAGGATGATTTCCTTGCTTGGGGCTAAAAAGTTCTAAGGAACATTTGCGTGTGTGTGTATTGCTATATGCTCAAGAGAACATGGATGCTGCTTTATCAGCAAATGTTCACGTTAGATTTTTAGTTTTCTTAAGTTACACATCCAACAGTTTAATGCTGTTGAATTTTTCAGAGAGCTTAAAGTGACTTTCAGGTTTTTTTTCTTTCACTTTTTTGAGAGAAGATAGTTCTCTAGGGAATATCATGTATTCAGAAGAAATCTGATTTTCAAAGTATAAAAGACTCTCTCTTGCTAATGAGTCTGAATAAATTTGTAGTTTCAGTGCTTTCTAATCCAGAATTTAGATGCATCTCTTAACAGTGATTAAGTAGTCTCTTACAATTAAAATTAAGTGCACAGAAAGCTGTCGTTATTTATTTTATAAATAAAATGTATTCATTTAAATTTAACCCTAAAGTTCAAGCTGAATTTGGTTATTCACTTTTTTTACTCTGTTGGGCAGGAAGAAGAGTGTGAAAAGTTTTATTTCCCATTTCTAGGATTTTTTAAATCCTGATTAGGTGAGAATGCTTTCTGAGGCAAAGTTGATCCATTACATTTATTCATGTATTTACTATCCTTCCTTTACTCCCAAAATGAGACCCAAGGCAGTGTTTTGTTTTATTTTATTTTATTTTATTTTATTTTATTTTATTTTATTTTATATATAGCCATCCTTTCTCCTGGGATTGGAATCAAAACAGCTCACATCAAGTTAAGAACAAAATACACTAACAACTTATTTGATAAAAGTAAAAAATAAATAAGCAGTGCTATTAAAACTCACTAAATTACCGCAGTTAAGGACACATTAAAACACATTTAAAAGATAAAATCACAACATGCCCCATTATACCTCATGCAACATTCGATATTCTTGTTTTGCTCCTTTTTATGTGAAGCCATACTTTTTGCTGTGCAAATTCAAATTCCTAAGATGTATAATTCTTAGTTCCTATTAAGCACTACTTACCCTTTGGACTAATGTAATTTTGTTCACAGTCCTTAAATATTGTTATGTTCTGTAACATAGATCTGGTAATTGCTCATCTTTCTCAGAAATCTGCCCGCAACTGATACACACCAAACAGATTTTCTCTTTTTCTGAATTCTGCACTAAATTTTAAAATGAGAAGGTAATACAAAGTAATACAAAAGATAGTCAAGGGTGTGACATAAGGCTCAGAAGGAGTGGCCTATCGCTGCTCCAACCCCAATTGGGCCATGACTGCAGCAATCGTACAGCCGACTCCTGAAGCAGGCCATTGCTGCGATACCAAACCAGCAGCTGGCAAGGGCAGATTAAATCTGGTCCTAAAAGGGCCAGTCCTTGCCTGCTTGGCAGTTCCTCGGCACAACTTCTGGCCACTTTGAGGGCATATGTCTTCTAAATACCATGCTCCCAAAGCATCCAGAAGCTGCTTTATTTGACCCATCTGTTTCAGGCCTTCGAAGTAATAGAAGTAATCAAACTAGACTATCGATGGATGGGTTTTGAAATATGACTACTAAAATTACATAGTGTCTGAAATCAGAGAGAGATGTAAATGATTTAGTCTTGTGACTACTGTTTGTGTTCATAGTTGAAAAAATAAAACTTGTTTTGGGAGCAGAATAGGATATTGAACCTGTCCAAAAGAAAGGGTTCCTCTATTAATCTTTACAGCTAATTAATAGAAAAAGTATTGATGCATTTGGGACAGTTACATTAAGAAATTGTAGATTAAATTGTTTTCTAATGGGACTAAATAACATTCTAAAGAATATACATACTATTTGACAAGAAATGTATTCTACAATTTCATATTTAAGTTTACATAATATTATGAAAGAAAATATTAAATGTCAGATTGATTTTAAAGCCATAACTTGAACTAATACAGTTTAAAAGATTCAGACATTTTGTATGTGTCATTGAATGCTTTGAAAGGCATTAATTTAACAAGAATGCATAGCTGGTGGGAAAATGAGAATCCCATGGATTTGCCACCTTCAAAATCACGATCTTGTAGTGTATATGTATATTTTCATTCTCACATGGTGTAGTGGATAAAGTTATTCAAGTTATACTAGGGGGACTTGGGCCCAACTTCAGGTGAGCCCTGAAGCTCCTTGCTTATCCTTGGGAAAACCACAGAACCAGTTCAAACAAAATTGTCTCAGCTGATAACAAGTGTTGTGCATGTGTGATTTTCCCCCCTGCCATGATACAGATCTTCCAGGATTTGTTGAAAAACATTTTAATTTACAAAGGAACCAGAAAAGTGGTTTACAAATCTCTATTGGATCCTAATTTTTGCATGTGAGTGTATAAGAAGTGACTAGATCACAATGTTCCAAATATATACAGTACTTTTGAGTTTGCCCTGTGCAGAATTAGTAGTACATTGTGTTGTTGCGGCATATCTGTCTGATTCCTGTCCAGCCTCTGTTTAAATACCTTTAGCGAAACAAAACCACAATCTCCTTGGTGTTCAGAAATCTGTTTTAGTGTCTAGTAGTTCTTTGTTCTAGTGTCTAGTAGTTCTTTGCTAAAAGAAGGAAAGAAAGAAAAAACACCATTTTTAAAATGTATTCCGGTTGGCCATATTTGTCTTAAAATGTAATTTCCAGAGCTGAACAAATTTCAACTTCAGCCTGATCAATGCAAAATAGAGTAGAGCTTTTAATGATCTACTGTTTGTGTTTTGTATTTTTATTCTATGTTGTAATATTGTTAATTGTTTTATTATCATTTTTGTTGTAATCTGCCTTGATTCTTCCGGGAAAAGGCAAATATAAATATATTATTATTATTATTATTATTATTACTACTACTACTACTACTACTACTACTACAGTATATATTTTGGTTATGTTAATGCAGGCTAAGATTGTAGTAGCTTTCTATAGTAGGTGCATCAACTGCTCACTCATATTCAGCTTATGATCAACTAAGTCACTTAGGTCCTGTTTATAATTTGTTTTATTTATATACCGCTATTCCAAAGATCATAGCGGTGAACAGCAAGTAAGCTAATTAGCAAGTAAGCTAATTTGCCCCCAACAGTCTGGGTACTCATTTTAGCGACCTCGGAAGGATGCAAGCCTGAGTCGAGCTTGGGCCCTTTTGCTGGTCTTGAACTCGCAACCTTGTGGTCTTGAGTGAATGGCTGCAGTACAGGCATTTAACCACTGCGCCACCAGGGCACTATTCCCATGCCATGTTTCCCCAATCCTGTTCTTATTCCTCATGATTCATTGTATTGAAATACAAGTTCTTATCTTTCTCTCAGGAATTTCCTCTTGTTAGTTTTAGTCAGTTTTCCAGTCTGTCAAAATCACTTTGAATCTTTATTCCTTATGTCTTATTATTCAGCACACCTTTTTGTGTGCTTTGCTCTTCTACTCCTTTATCCACACCATTTATAGTTGAAACAGTGCAGAGCCTAGGACCTAGAACCCTAAGTTCCAATTCATGAGGCCCTGGAGACCGAAATGCATTTACAGGCCTTAGGTGTTTCTATGCATAGCTGGGAATTTATGTCTGAAATGAGCCATAGTATGAAACAGTACACTAAGAGAAGTGAGGGGAGAGCAGTGACACTGACAGATTGGAAAGTTATGTTTTGCTTATATAGCAGTTAAGTTGTGTGTTTGCACCTTTTTAATTGCCTAATAAAATGGGAACCCTTTGTCCAATCCATCTAAAATTTGGCAGATCCGATGCCTTGGGGGGAGTGGTAGAAGGCTTGAATATTTAATGCTGTTTCGGTGGAAAATACCAAAGTTACAGGAAGCACAGCATGGTCTGGAGTTTTATTGAAATAACTGGGAAAATGGGAAACAAAGGCGTTTAAACGTGTAGTAGTTTTCAAATACATGAGTTTATAATCCACGAAAGCTCACGTGAAACTAAAAAATTGCAGCTGCATTCCCCCTCCCTTTTTTAACAATTTAAATTTGGTTTACTTTCTAGGGTTACCTCCCTGCAAATGTTGATCGGCGGCAAGGCACTTTACAGAGAAAGCGGAAAGAATATTTTGCTTTCGTTGAACAATACTATGATTCACGGAATGAAGAAACTCACCAGGATACATACCGGCAGGTGATGGAATTGAAAAGTGGTGTAAGGGAATCTTCACGCATGTGTTTCACACTTTTAAGTGCCCCCTCCCCTTTAGACATTTCATTGGTTGATATGTATTCCTCCAGGGCATCTTCTGTTGATACTCTTACATACAGCATGGCTATATATGTCATGGCTGTTCTATAACATGTGGTGAGAACAAATAACTTAGTGTATAATGCTACTAACCTCTTCTAATCTCTATTCCATTCTTATGCTGCAATTCCACATGCAGATAGAGCTTTTTTGGGGTGGCTTTGAGATTTTATTACTATGATTTTTTTAGAATATGACCACCATAGGAGTTTTTCTTCCTTGTGTACAGTTATTCTTCCAGTGCAGGTAAAGATGTGGTTATGGCATTGTTCTTGAAATCAATGAAAAGGAAGTCATATGAATTTGTAGGAGTTCCCGACAGCATAAAAGGACATTGGACTAAGCTGCACAACTTCATGCCCGTGACTGTGTCAAAATTAGTTTTCATTGTCCTTCATCTTTTTTCTCCATTTGCAGTTAGTCATGGATAAAGGATAAGTCTTGCCCAGTTTTCTGAGTAGTAGTTTCCAAATCTGCTTTCAGGTAATAAACTTCTCATTGACTATGGGAGCACTGGCTGCCAGATGAAAGATCTCTGACATACTCCTGAGATGTGCTAGCCAAATAATTTGGCAGTTTCCATTACGAGTGTGAACTGAGTTTGCTCTTTAGAATGAACCTCACATTCTCTAGCATCTAAGGAAGATTGGTAGTGACGGACAAGCTGTCTTTTAGGGAGGCCTGTGTGCCATTACTGATCTTCTTGCCACAACCCCCCCAGGAACCCCATGGTTCCTAGGAACACAGTGTGAAAACTATTATTTGATACAGTTGAAGGAAATGGATAATTCAGGTTTGTGAAGTCTTTATTGAGGGACTACCTCTCTATTTTGAAAGCCTGAGGAGCTAATACACCTTTTATGTTCTACAAAATATATCCTGTTAGCCAGAGGTTACTCTCTAAACCTGATCCTCCATTTAGTTTCTCTCTAAATCTGCTCTTCCATTCATCTTCTGGATATGTCCTTTATGTGTGTGTTATGCTTTATCTTCATTTTGAAGTAGTTTGTGTAGACAGCAGCTTTTATTCCTTACATTAATAGATCAAAAAAGCAGATCAAAAGCATCCTTCTGCTTTCTGTTCTTGGTGAGCGGCAACAAACTGGGTTTAATACGGTTCAGGAATTGTAAAGTATAGCAGATGATAAATAGTAATTCCATAGCTTTGTACCTGTACAATCAGAGCAGATGAAGAATGGATGTGCTATATAGACAGGAGAAACCTCAACCTGGCTCATTCCTGTTTTGAGGACAACTGTTAATGTAATACAGAAGATTAAGACATAGTGTATCCACTATCACAATATAGAAAATCATATTATTACATATGTATTATAAATCCATTAAAAAGACAAAGCTTTTAAAAGGTTTATGATGAGGTCTAAAGGGATCCAAGTAAGTTTGAAATCTTACATTCTTTCACTATTATGCAGAAAAATAATCTGAATTTGCTTAAATCTTTTGAAAGTTTCTAAATTTAAGTGTTTCTTTTTTCAGATTCATATAGATATTCCTCGTATGAGTCCGGAAGCTTTAATTCTTCAACCCAAAGTAACAGAGGTAAGTATTACTACCAAATAATAAATCTCACTTCTGTGTATATGTGTGGAGAGAGAGTGAGAGAGAGACTGAGAATATATATTACAGTATCCTTGGGAATACCGCACTGAAAACTGCCTCTTTTTGGTAAGCAATTGTTTATATTCCTTGCTAGTATTCATTATATGACTCTCACTGTTCTGATGGTGTGAATTTTCTACCCCTGCTTCATATTCCAGATGTTAAATCATGGGCTATGCCATCCTCTCTGACACACCTGGTAAAGGTGATCACATATAAATATGATATAAAGAGAAAACTAAAATAAATTTGAATTTCCTTTTTACTTTATTTCATGGCTTTTATCCACCTTAGGGATGTCTTTAAGGTATAAAAAAAGCTTCTGGAACAAACTCTGTCATACTAGCTTTTTACTGTTTCAGCAGAGTTTTTTGAAAGGCCATTAATAATAAAGAATGCTTGACTCCCCCCACCTCCAAATATAGAGACTGGTAGTTGTGCATGGCTTGTAAACCCCTTTGTAAGAGTTCAAGAACTATTTGTAAAATAATGTATGTAATGATACAGAAACTACAACTTGCAAAGTAATACCATATCCATCAAATTACAATACTGGGCAGAATGGTGTGACTTATATGTCTGCCTGTAAAATTATTAAGACAATGTCAAGAGTCCAGTAATCTAGATGTACTGTGGTCCCTTCCCTTACACGGGGGATCCATTCCAGACCCCCCAGCGTAAGAGAAATTCCACATATGCTCGAGCCCATTAAGGATAATGGGGCTCATCCTCGTGGTACGTGGTGGCACACGCACCATTGCTTTTTCCAGCGCATGGCACCGCTACTTTCAACACAGCTTCCAGCGTATGCTGGAAGCCATGTAAGGCGTATCCACATATGACGCGGACGTACTGTAATTACAGCTAGGAGCTGCAGTTGTACTTTCAGTGACTATTTATGGGAATTAGATATTATGTAGTTTTTAAAAATGGATTCATGAGTGGAGCGGAGTGTCGGAGAATATAGAGGACAAGCACACCTAGCCTGGAATCCTGTTATTTAGGGCACTAACTACCATTTACATAGTTTGAATGTACAATCACTAAGAGACTAGAAGCATCTTAGATTTAGACTGCCAAGCAGTCTAAATATTGTGTGCTGGATGCTTTGTTTGCATAGAATTTAACTTAGGGAAAGCTTTGTACAGTCGGTCCTCGCCTTATGCGGGGGATCCGTTCCGGATCCCGCCGCGTAATGCGAATTCCTCCTATGCTCGAGCCCCATTGGAAACAATGGGGCTTGTGCACGGCGGCGCACGGGGCGCAATGGGACGCGCCGCCCCTTCTGCCCCATGCGGCTTGAGCGCGTATTCTCAAGCCGCGTATGGCACGCCCGCGGCCGCACTGTAAACTTATGATAGAGCAGGGCTCGGCAACCTCCGGCCCGCGGGCCGGATGCGGCCCGTGGAGGCCTGGCAACCGTCCGCTGGCTGCCTCTGGGGGCCCGCGGCCCTCTCTTGGGCCCTCCAGGAGGGCTGCCAGGGTGGCAGGGGGCCTCTGGGGGGGCCGGTGCCGTCTCTGGGGCCCTCCAGGAGAGCTCCCAGGGCGTCAGGGGGCCTCTGGGGGCCCTTTGCCATCTCTGGGGCCCTCCAGGAGGGCTCCCAGGGTGGCAGGGGGCCTCTGGGAGGCCCGGTGCCATCGCTGGGGCCCTCCAGGGGGCCCTCCAGCGCTGGCGGCCCCCCAGCTTTTTTACCGGTCTCTGACGGGGCCTGGGGCCCCGACAGGGGCCAGCAAAGATGGGGAGGCCTGGCCCCCAGAGGGTGGAAGCTCCGCCCCCGGCACACGGCCCCACCCCGGAGGTGGAAGCTCCACCCCCGACACATGGCCCCGCCCCGGAGGGTGGAAGCTCCACCCCTGGCACATGGCCCCGCCCCGGAGGGTTGAAGCTCCACCCCCGGCTTCGGCCCCCCAGTCACCTGAGGGACAGCAACCCGGCCCCCGGCTCAAAAAGGTTGCCTACCCCTCTGATAGAGCAATTGGATGAACACTGAAATTTGTCAGCCCTCAGTTTACAGTATAATTAGGTCTTAGATTTATGAACTCATAATTTCTTGATGACTAGGTGTTAATTCCATTGCTCATGTCACCACAAGGGTGTTTGGCTGATTGTTGATTCAGACCTCCACTTTTAACCCTGTGGCTCTTCTATATTTCTCATGGGCCCTGATGTACAGACCTAATAGTCAAAATATTAACTTGCATCAGTCATATGATGGTGTTCAATAGGATTTAAAAAAAACAACAACCCAACAGCACTGTTTCTTTGACTTATTTACTCTGTGAGGTATTTTGTAGTTGTTCTCAGAGCAACCTCAAAAAATGATTAGAATGATTGTCTTCTTTACTATGTGCTCTCTTTTTTCATAATTCAGCAAATATTTGCATACAGAAAATATATTAAACTGCATAATGCCTAATTTACTTACACTGGCTGAAGGCTACATAGTTATTGTAGAAACCCCCCCCCCAGTGTGTGCATCTGTGTGCTTGTCAGTGTGTACTGTAAGTGCTTCCTTGTTCTTTTTTTATAAATGCTATAGGTTTCTTAGAACCATGCCTGCTTTTTGCATTTTTTTTTTTGTGTGTGTTTTATTCATGTCTATAGACCGGTGATGGTGAACCTTTTAGAGGCCGAGTGCCCAAACTGCAACCCAAAGCCCACTTATTTATTGCAAAGTGCCATGTCCCTCTGGCTTTCTAGTAACAAACACTGGCAAACTTTGTGCTGGGGTGATGGCACATGTGCCCACAGAGAGGGTTTGCCATCGCTGCTATAGACTATTAACATTCACTAGGGCCCGTTACAGACGGGCTAAAAAGTACGTGCAGAACGCGTACTAGGGTTAAGATGGGGTGGTGCTTCCACACCACCCTAACCCTAGTGCGCACTCTGTGCGCACAGAATGGTGGCGGCCATTCCACACGGCTGCCGCCATCGATACGTGACGACCACGCTGCCTCCAAATGAGATGGTGCGGTTGTGACGTATTTGGGTCACGGCAGGGCGCCTAGGGCGCCCTTTCCGCGACCCCGGAAGGAGCTCCGTTTCGGAGCTCCTTCCTGGTTTGGTCTGCTGGGCGCAGCCTTCAGACGGCTGCGCCCAGCGGACCAAAGGAGAAAGGGGCCAAACAGCCCCTTTCTCCTTCTCCCCGCCGCCCCAAGGACACCCCTTTCCAGGCTGCGGGGAAGGGGCCTTTTGCCGCTTCCCCGCAGCCCGAAAAGCGGCGGATCGGGGCCACAGCGCCTGCCGCTCTGGCCACTGAGGCCCCGATCCGGCGGGGAAAGGTGCGCCTACAGGCCGCCCCAAAGGGGCAATCTGTAACGTGCCTAAGTTTCTTTAATGTGCACTGAAGGCTCACCTTGAATCACTGACGTTCCTGAGCCATCATCCATGCAGCCTTTGCCTGTTTTGGAACACTGTTATAAGGCTATTGTGCCCTAGTAATTGACTCAGTTCTGTAGAATAGCTTTTATGAAGTCTGCTTGAGAAGTACCAAAGCTGCTAATACAGCACATTTGTTTTGGTTGCAAATGAGTTCAGGTTCATTTTGTTCCACAATTGACTGATTGATTGATTTAAAGTATTCAATATTGCCTCCCAGTCCATAAGGGTTCCTGAGGCAATGAACATATAAAAACCAATTAAAACCATACAGAGATAAAAACATTTTAAATACTCTTCATAATACTCTTTAAAAACTTCCAAAACCAATCTAAAAACAATCTGAAATTGTTCTTGCATAGTAAACTTTGGGGGCAGGGTAGGGGGCATGTTTTACTCAAGACACTTCATGTTGCTGTGACTCAGATCAAACAATACTCAGTGCTCTGACTTTGCAAAGTACATAGATTTCTATTGATCAGCTTCTCTTTCATGTTGGTATATTAATGAAGGACAGAGTGAATCATATAAACTGTCCCTCTTCTTAAGTCTAAATGGAGATAGCTGTGATTTAATACAAAAGATTGACTTTTTTTTCTGTCGGGAAAGATTTTCTTCCTTGTTCATGTTATGAATGCTGCAGTCCTATAAATATATAAATCCCACTGATTTCAGCACAACTTACAGCTGAATAAACATGTGTCAGATTGCACTATAAATAACTTTACCTTGATCAAAAATATTTTTTCAGATCTACCATACACGTCGGCCTCATGTATAAGTTGAGGGAAGATTTTAGGGCCAAAATCATGGATTATGGTATGACCCATGGATAAACTGAGGATAAAACTTAGGGACATGTAATAAAGGAGGTAAACAAAAGAAAAAGAAAACACCACTTTCCTCCCTCCTTCTCCTTTCCTGGACATCTCCCAACCATCAAACACTTCCCTGGTGCTAGAGGAGAAGGTTTTAACATTGGATTGGGAAGGGAGGGAAGTGGAGTTAAATGGGGTTTTTGGTGAGGAGAGAAGATTTTAATATCGGATCGAGAAGGGAATTCCCCCTTTCACACACGGAAGTTTATTGCATGGGCCCTGAAACAGGCCTGTTGGTTCCAAAACAGGGGCGCACACAGAACGGGAATGGGGCTATTACTGCACAAGGGAACGCCACAGAGGTTGGGAAATTACTGGAAAAAGAATGAATGTAATGGCAAGGTGAAGCCATAACTGAACATCCCAGAGCATCATCTCACCACTGCTCAGTTACGGATGGCTTCAGCATGTCATTGTAGTCGTTCTTTCCAAACACTGCCCTGTGGTTAAGATGATATCTCCCCCAATCTCAGTAGAAGATTGAAACTTTTTACACCCCACCCCCCCCCCCCCCCACACACACATGACCATATTCTGCAGCATAGCAATGAATAAACTATCTATTGAAAATATTACATCTTCCTCAGGTGCAAAATACTGAGTTTGAGTTTAGTAAATGCAGTATCTCTCAGCAGAATCACAGCTTGGAGACTGCACAACAAAAGTGAATTTATTGCACAATAAGCTGCACAGAATGGCCTTAAGCTTAGTAGGAGCTATTTAATTTGTTCCCAAGTTTCTTACTGTGCAGAAAACAAGTGTTAGAAACTTCAGCCATAAGTAAAGTTGAAGTTTTTCTGGGTTGGAAGCCATATTCCATACTCTCTTACCGGATGTATCATCATGGTCATACAGTTTCTAGCCTGCCTCTCCTTCCATTACAGATGTTGGGAACCGTGATAGGGTAGACTATCTGACTCCCCTTTCCAGGGTTTTCTCAGAGCCATGGGGTAATCAGCCAAAGTAATTTTCAGTGCTTGGTCTGGGATCCTCACTTGAGTTCTCCCCTTTGCAAAGGTGGGGGGAGCGAGAAAATGCTCTCAAATGACACCTACCTTGTTGTTGTCGCTGATCAGAAATAACAATGATTTCTCTCCCCACCAGGGATGAAACTATGGGGGTCGGGGAATGTGGGTGCCACCTTTCCATATGAATTCTGCCTCCCTCCATGAAGCTTTCTTTCAGTCCCCATATTTCTACTACTGTATTGTAGTAATTTGAAACTTAGTTTGAGCATTTAGAAATAGAGTTTTGGCATCCAGAGGAAAGTACAGTATGCCTAAATTATCAAGGAAATATTTTTGTGGGTTTTTGTGGGTGAGGATGCCAGCCACAGATGCTGGTGAAACATCAGGAAGAAACTCTTCTAGAACATGGCCACATAGCCCGAAAAACCCATTAAAAACTATGGATGCTGGCCATGAAAGCCTTTGACTTACCAAGGAAATGTGAGCACATATACGAGTTCTTGGTATGGATGATTTTCATTTTTTCACACTCTGGAATTCTAGATATTTGGGGACTGAGGGACATTTTTTTAATGAGAGGCAGAATTCTTATTTGTAGTCTCCTGATTTTGCCTCCACTCGTAGCTACACCACTGCATTCCTCTCTGTCCCATAGCTGGCAAACAACCAGAGTCTCCTTGGTGAATTCCACCCTTCTTGCACCAGTGTAATTTTCATTGTGTACAGGATTCTCTTCCCTTACATGGGGGATCCGTGCACGCGGGGGATCCGTATGCGTAAAGTGCGCCAGCGTATGACGTGGGCACACTGTATATACTTGAGATGTGAATAAATCTCTTTTATAGAAAACCTGTTTGTAGACATTACAAATAAAGCCAATGTGGCATAGTAGTTTGAGTGTTGGACTACAACTCTGGTGACTCTGTGATTCCCTCTGCTAAATGGCAACCTGTGATTCGAACCATGGGAAGTTTCATAGTTCACTTCAAAGATATTGAAAAAGCCAACATTTTTGAAAGTTTCCAAATTCATTTTAAAGACCATAAGAGCCTGCTTTTAAAGAGGGAAACTCTTGGAAACTTAGATCTTGACCATAACATGTAAGAAGGAAAAAATATTTTTTGTTTTTTGCAAATGTTCCATCCCCCCCCCCCAGTTTATAACTTGTAGACCAATTTGACTTTGCCGTGGTACTCATATTTCATGAATGTTGTCTTTAAATTACTGAGAAATTGCATTAACAGTGTCTAATAATTACATATGCTGATGAACACTTACTTTGTTATTCAAAGTTTTATTGATTCTGCTCTCAATGGTTTGTGGTTCATTACATTTTCCCCACAGATCTTTGAAAGAATTTTATTTATCTGGGCAATACGTCATCCAGCCAGTGGATATGTCCAAGGCATTAATGATCTTGTTACTCCATTTTTTGTTGTCTTCACTTGTGAATATACAGGTAAGAAAAACTACAATATGAACATTGCTGTAACATGATAATTTAAATTGTCTATTTTAAATTATTTTTGCAAGTTAGAGCTATTAATAACAGCAGCAACAACAACAATTTATTTATATCCCGCCTTTTCCCGAAGGATCAAGTATATGCCATTGTATACTAGTATATGACAAACAGCTTTATCAGTTAGATTGTTAAAGATTAAAAATGTTTCAAAACATTTTAAATTGGGGTAAAAGAGCCATGCTTGTCAAGTATGATGTTTTATGGATTCTTACAGCTATAGTCAGTTTGTCACTAGCTTCCATCCTTCTTCTTACCATGTTGTACTTTTTTCTGTAATTTCCTTTGCTTCATCAATACAGCAAATTAGACTGATTCAATTTGTTACAGGATAGATTACCCTTGAGTGAATGATAGACTGTCCATTTATGAATTGGCATGGAGACCTCTCTTTTGCTTTGCTTCAGTTCATAGGAAGTTCTTTTTCCCTATACTGATTAACTAATTAGAATTGCTGTTGCTTTCTCCCCTAATAATCTTTTAAGTAGGATAGGGGGCTACTCTAGAGAGCACTTAAAGTTTCTGCCTCTTACGCCCTCATCTGTGACAGATAATGAAAATGTTCCTAATGGTCCTAGAACAGTAGGATCTGTGCTGGTATACTTTAGAGTTTGTTAATTGAAATAAGTTTAAATGAGATATGATTAGAGAATTGATATTCCATGTTAAATAGACCATTTAATTAATATAGTAAATACGTTTGTCTTAAGTACTCCACCAGCAGTTTAAATTACAAGTCCTAAGTGAGTTTGCTGTATTTTCTGAAATTTACCATCAACATAGTGCACCACTTGTAATTAGTGACAGTGTCATTGAAAGGTTGTTACTCAGTTACCCTTAGAAAAGAAATTATTGTTGTTGTTTTCTCTTTTGTAGTAAAGTATATATCAGAGGATCTGTTTATTAAAAGCTAGTCATTCATTATGTTCTGTATTGCATAACTGCCATAAGTTTCCATAGGTTTGGTGTAATAATCTCAGATGCTCTTTGCTGGTCACTAGAGACAATGTAGATCTACCTGTTTGGACAGACTAATTATTAAGTGTTAAATGAGAAACTAAAAGTAGGCCTAATATTTACATTAGTTCTAGAATTCTCTAGAGATGGAGTGTAGACCTTCTAGTGTTGCACATTTTGCTAAACGGCCATAGAAGCAAGAAAGATTTGTTTTCTTCAGCACTAGGCAGAACTTCATGAAGCCTGCTTATGAGGAGAATTCTGATGAGCTGTATACTGAAATTATAGAACTGTAGCTGCTTGCAAGTGTGACTGCACATGGCATGCAAATTTGGTTGTTTTAATGTCAGACCTACTCTTAAGAAATTGGCCACTGCATGGTGACACAGAGGAAGTTGTTTGTGGAGCAGTTTCTATGGCTGTTTCAAGCAGCTACTGATATGGGAAGCTACATGTTGGCAAGGAGCCTTGATAAAAGGTTCCTAAGGATAGGATGAGGGAAGAGATAATGCCAAGCCAAATTGGTGTCCTAGTATGGCAGTGCTGACCCTGCAAGTGGCATAAATAATTGCAAGGGTTTTGGTCAAAACATTATGTGTGTATTTTCTATCAGTTTTCTGAATCTGAAAGGAAATACCTCTTTTGTATGAGTTAAGATTTTATCTGCACTACATTAGTAAACCTCAGAACTTTCTACAGTTGGTGCTCCATTTTCATGGGGGATCCGTTCCTGACCCCCCCCCCCAATGAAAACAGAGGCTTGCGCATATTCAACCCCCATAGGCTTGAAAGGGCCATGTGCCTGTGTGCGCACCCGTGCATGTGGGGCATGCCCCATTAAAAATAGCTGAGGTCTCCCCTCCGCAGATGTTCAAGGTCATGGATCCATGAGTTAGGAGGGGCAACTGTAGTTACGTTAACAGTTTTTCAGGTAAATACCATTTAATATGCCAATCTATTGTATTTGGTTATGAGAAGCCCAGTTTAAATTCCTGCTCAGTAATAAAGCTCCCTGTGGGACCTTGGACAAGTCACTATTTCTCAGTTTAACCTTTCTAATATAGCAATATCGAGGCTAAAGTGCTGCTCTGAGTTCTTCAGAATTTAGAGATATAATAAAATACCCTACTTCATTTTTTACCAAAGTGTACTGACTATTGCCTTCACTGATACTTTAAATCATTATTGTCTTTCAAGAATGCAGTGGTAGTTTATTTTCACTGACATTAATGATGGTCTAAATCAGGGGTAGGCAACCTTTTTGAGCCGGGGGCCGGGTTGCTGTCCCTCAGACAACTGGGGGGCCGAAGCCAAAAAATAAATAATTAAATATTTTTTAGAAAATTAAATATATAAATAAACCAGGACAAATGTAGGACAAAATTTTCAAATGGAAGACACTTTTTTTAAAAAAATGGAGGACACGTGAAAAAAATTGCTGATTTTTAAAAAAAATGTTAATATAAATGCATGTTTCTGAGGCTTCTATAGACAATTGCCCCCCAAAGGCCCCGGAGACAATCGGTGGCAGGACCAGGCCGGGGGTCGGTCCCAAGGCCTTGCCGGGCCGCATCCGGCCCGCGGGCCGCAGGTTGCCTACCCCTGGTCTAAATAGTTAGCATACTTTCATAAATTGATTATAAATGTTTAGAAATTTCAGGACAGCCAGGTGGTGACTACTATTATCCAAGAGATCTACTGTTAGCCATTCCGCACACTAGCTCTCTAACCCGTTTCCTTCCACAATTTTTTCATATGCCACCTACTATTTCCTATTCCTTCAAGCATGAAACAATATACTAATTTCCATGTTTTATAATGTTTTGACTGTCTCTCATAATATAGGAATCAGACAATGTAACAATAATAGGTTAATGGATTTTCAAATTCCCCACTGATAAATGAGAATTTTGGTGTGTTTGAGAATATAGTCACCACTGATCAAACTGTTCTGTTAATTATTATTTAATTCTAATTAGAATACTCTCATGATAAGTAAATTTACATTAGCCCATTGGATATAGCAAAGCAGTAATGAACTGAATTTACTTAGATGTATTTCAGTAATGTAGACATCGTTTTCATATATGCCAATTATTGGAGTGTAAATTAAAATGGGATGACATTCACAGGAAGTAAAGCTGTAATAGTTACAGTGTTTGATACATTAGATTTTTATGAAGCTGACCTTGTAACTATTTGCATTTAATTTGAACTTGATTGCTTTCCGTTTTTCATGTACCAAGTTGACTGGTCTGTTAAATCCTTATAGAATTTAGCATAATTGTTTGACTTTGCAATTTGCAGTCAGGAGGTTTTCT
>NC_056526.1:80373987-80377056 GCF_019175285.1 Sceloporus undulatus | reverse complement strand
CATGCCATCTCCTACACTCCAGCAATAGTCCCCAAGAGGCTTCTTCCATTTCCAGACTGACAATTGTGTGAATGTGCTCTGAAATTATTTCATCAGCAATAGTGCTTCTATTAGCAGTCTCATGCCAACTGTCTGAAAGGTTGTTCTGGGGTTTAAGCTGTCTGTTTGTCCAATTTCACTCCATTCACAATCCTTGACAACAATGCAATTATACTAGTGTTAGGGGAAGAGAGAAAGAGAGAGAGAGAGAGAGAGAGAGAGATCAGTTGTTAGTCATTAGTATGATTTTGTGAGGGTTGCACAGGCAACATCTCCAACATTCATTCAAAGAAATTGTAGGGAGATTGCAAGAATTCAGCTACTGCCCTATGGACATGTGGGATAGAGTGTGTTGACACAGGGCTTCATCCATGTGAGCAGGAAACCTGATCAAACAGGGATTCAAATCTGTGGAAGAATGGTACATCCATAGGATGCCTGTCTTCATAACATCAAGTGGCTACCTGACCCATGGCCAGTGATCATCCACAAGTCTAGGGTGGGTGCAGACTGCAGAAGTGTGGGATAAGCAGAGCCAACAGATATATATTCTCAAGTATATATGAGTGGTATCTGCAACATGTGGAGTTTCTTGTTGAGTGTTCCAATAAATCATCCATGAACTCCTTCACAATACTTCATGCCATTTCTACTCCCACATGATTTTAGAGTCCCCTCATCCAATGGTTACTCCATAATCCATGGCTACTAAACATATGCAGTCCTCACTGGTCTAACTGGCATTTTCTCGCCTCCTTGAAAGATGTTTTGTATGATTACAAAGCTCAGGTATTCTCAAAGCAGGGTGATATCACAGGAATGGTTCTGTTTTAGATGCATAAGGACCCATGCTCCATGGTAGCTGGTGGTTTCAAATTCGGTGGAATGGCTTTAGTGTCCCAATGTTAAGGAGCTGCCCAATGTGCTTACCTCTATCTCCATAATAGATCAAAATGTTGGGTAGCTCCTTTAAAGCTCAAGCTAATGTAAAACATGGGGTGCATCTACGCTGTAGAAATAATCTAGTTTGATACTACTTTTAAGTCTGTAACTCCATCCAGGAATCCAGGGATTTGTACTTTTACAAGGTCTTTAACCTTCTCTGCCCAAGAGTACTGGTGCCTCACAAAACTACAGACCCTAGGATCTGTAGGATAGAAACATAGCAGTTAAAGTGATGCTGAACTGCATTATTTCTATGGTGTAGATGCACCTATGGAGTGGAATCACTACTGCTCAGATGTCTGATAAATATGTGACAAACCAATACAATTTGTATACATAAATATAAGGCTACAAATCAGTTCACACTTATCTGGTAGTAACTCTCACCCAATTCAATGGGGCTTACTTCTGAGTAATGCATAGGTCTGAACTTGAAGTCTCGCTGAAAGTTCAAATAAAACTTATTTCTCAGCAAGTGGCCTTAGGATTGCAGCCTTAGGGTTTCTTTCAATATAGTATTAAAGAAATAGCAATGCCTTTTCTGATTACTTGCTGCTCACCTGCTGATGGCACTAAGCAGAGGCAGATGCATGCTGGTGAGATCAAATATTAGAAGCTGCTAAATTCAGCTCTGCAAATGATCCAATTAAGCCTTCATTATTTTGAGAGAAAAGGGGGACCAGCAAGCAACATCATGCTACATTTGCTCACGGTGCATCCCATATTATTCCTACATCTTGTGGCATTTAACATTTCTTTATTCATCCACTGAGGTTGACTCTTAAATAGCACATCTTCCACATTCCCATTTTACAGTTTAGGAAACTGGGACTCAGAAACCATGACATGAATAAGACTTTTTAAGCTCACTGAGGAACCATTCAAATGATTCTCACTAAGGGAATAATTCAGATGATCCTTTATACTTGTGGCAGCGTATGCAGATCCCTCGACAGTACTGTACAAACCTTGATTTGGAACAACATGCCTGACAATATCTAAGCATGGCAAATCCTTAAGGTATTCACAAACTGCCTTTATTCTCATTAAAAGGTATCTCAGTTTACTGTTTTGTCATTAATGTTCTGTATAAAACCTCAGTGTCAGAATATATTCATTGTTGTTATGTGGCTTCAAGTCAACTCTGACTATAGGAACTCTAATGTAGGGTTTTCTTGACAACATTTATTCAAAGGAAGTTTAGTGTTGCCTTCCTCTGAATATAACCAATGGCATCTGGTATCCCTTGGTGATTTCCCTTCAAGTACTAACTACTCAGACATGGGGACAATGTCTACTTTCAACCTAAAGGCATATGTATCTATGGATCAGAATATATACCAATTCTGAAACATAAAAAACAGAATGAACTCCGGCTTGCTAAAGAGGTTAAGAGCAATAAAAAGGGCTGTTTGGATATGTCTGCAGCAAAAGGAAGAAGAAGGAAATGGTAGGGCCACTGTGTGGAAAAGATGGCAAAATGCTAACAGAAGACAGAGAAAAGGCAGAATTACTCAATACCTTCTTTGCCTCAGTCTTCTCAGAAAAGGCAAAGGGTGTTCAACCTGAAGAAAATGAAACAGAGGACACAATAGGGGAAATTCAGCACAGAATAAGCAAAGAGATCGTACAGGAATACCTGGTTAATCTAAATGAATATGAATCTCCAGGACCTGATGAACTAAAAGAGCTGGCTAATGTAATATCAGAGCCATTGGCAATAATCTTTGAAAACTCCTGGAGAACAGGAGAAGTCCCAGCAGACTGGAGAAGGGCAAACATTGTCCCCATCTTCAAAAAGGGGGAAAACGAGGATCCCAACAATTATCGTCCAGTTAGTCTGACATCTATACCAGGAAAGATTCTGGATCAGATCATTAAACAGAGAGTCTGTTTAGAAGGCAGTGCCATAATCACAAAAAGTCAACATGGGTTTTAGAGAAACAGGTCATGCCAGACAAATCTGATCTTTTTCTTTGATAAAATTACCAGCTTGGTAGATGAAGGGAATGCTGTGGATATAGTATATCTTGATTTCAGTAAGGCCTTTGACAAGGTTTCCCATGACATTCTTGTAAACAAGCT
>NC_056526.1:80362431-80373962 GCF_019175285.1 Sceloporus undulatus | reverse complement strand
CACCACGTTCCATTTATACTCTGTCCATGACAGCTTACCACCTCAGTGTCTAGCACCAGCTTGTTCTTTAGAACAGTGGAGTCCAAACCTTTGGCCTTCCAGAAAATTTGAGACTTCAACTCCAGAATCGACTGTTGACCAGTGGCTGGGGCCCTTCTGGGGGAGTTGACGTCTTAACCCTGGCGCAGCCAAAGTTGGACCCAATTTAGAACTATATGTGTTTCTCTTACAGCTTCTGATCTTGGAACAACCACCTGATTCTTTCTCTTTCTTTTCTTTAAACCCCCAGAGCTTTGGGAACCCTTAATCTTTCAGTCTTAATTGCATTTTTCCACCTTCAAATTCCTTGAATTTTTGCTACTTCTTCCCTTTTTTTTTTTTTTCTCTTTCTTCTTCTGCCTTTCCCTTCAACATTTCTCAACTTCTGTGGGAACGGCGATAAAAGATTATAAATGATGTTCGACGAATGCACATAGGGCGATACAATTTGGAGACAAGTATTTCAGATAGTTCTTCATGAGATACATGAAGCAGGCAAAATAATTGCGAACGGGAACCTGACAATCTGAGTGAAAGTGGATATTAAGGGAATGAATGTTCAGTACAAATAATTGTTTCCTTTCTACATAACGGATTTCCTCAGCGGTGCATTTAGCAATCAGTTTAGCAAAACTGCCATAATCAATTACAAAACAACGCATCTAAATGCAAAGAATCTTCGAAAAATCATACCTTGGGACCAACTTATATCTTTCAGCATTTGAGGAAGCGCTTCAGAAACACAACCAGGGCATAATGGCAAACATATTGGCTAGTTTGAACCACACTTTACCTTGTGTCTTTTTCTATACGGACAATGCTTAAATTTGCACTGCTGTGCCACCATTGACTCAGCAACTATATATACTAAATAGAAGATAACTCTGAACTGGAACAAAGATTAATGGAAAAAAAAATTAACAATTTAGATATTTCTGCTTATGAGACATATATTCCAGAAGAAAAAATCAATAGTCCATTGTGGATTTTTTAAAACACTACATTTAGATATTAAAATAAAAAATAAAAACTGGACTGTTCATACTTTCAGCTTCTTAAAATAAGTTTTTTTTGGAATCTTTTAGGACTTTAATGATATTATATTGATGTGAGTATAAAAGAAAAGAAAGAAAAGCAAATAAATCCAAATATATGCCAGTTACGTGTTAATGTCGTGCGCAGGATGGGACATGTCATCTTAAGACTTTGTACTAAGTAGTGCCTATAATGTAGACATTCTGTAGCATTGTACCTGCAGAGTGTAAATGCTGCTCCTAGGTGTCCTACCATCTGTCACGAACAACAGATATACCTCCTTCCTTTGCTTCCAAAGTGTCCTAACAATTCTATGGTTTTGGTATTGCGAGCAATTCTTCTTACTCGACTAATAATTTTTTTAAAACATGCCCCATGCGTTTTGGAATAAAATCTAGGTGGCTAAGGAATGGCAGTGACAAAAAACAGCAGGGGGAAAACAACCTCAGGCACTTATTAACGATGCTAACGTGGCCCCATCCTTATTCATCCATCCCATCTGCTCCAACCCATTGGCCTGTCCTGTGTGCTCTTAGGTCCACAGCCAAACCGTCTTTGAGGGTGACCCGATAGCTCCTTTGATGGCCAGTTATAGCATTATGAAAACTCTGAATGTTACTAACCACATGCCTCCAGTTACTTCATCCTCCCTCCCCTTTCTGCTGGCGGATGGGATCATGGGGGATGTTGAAAATGCTTTTTCCGGAGTTCTAACCAGTGACACATGAGGACTGTCTTAGTGAGATATTTCCCCTTCTTACAATTGTTGGACAGATCCTGACTTCTGATGAGCCATTCCAAATAAGATCCGCTACCTAGGAGTTTTGTGGCCCCAATTTGCCCAGCTCATTTCACGAGGCTTTGCTTTCCAGCCTCATCTGGTTTCACAACCTGCTCTGACCCCAAGGGCTGCCTCTGCACTCCGAAAATCCACTTTCATACCCTTACTGCAGGCACACTGCTGTGCAAATTCTGGGAATTGTAGTTCTGAGTCAGAGAGCTTGTGCCACAACAATTACAATTCCCGCATGCCATAGTATGCGGGCATGGCATTAAAATGGTGTGAAATTGGTTATTTTGTGTTCGCCCCCACACAACATCATTATTGCACATCATTCACACCACACCCACATTTCATTTGCCTGTCAACGTGTGTTGCAGAGTTTGGAGATAAAAGGTCAGCGAATCAAGGGAGTGGGGGAGTTTTAACGTAAGATGGTCGGTGTGTCGTGGTCCTTGGTATGCACTGGGGTTTTGGTACCAGGACTGCTGGGGAACCAAATCCATGGATGTTCTACCTGTAAATGTAATGGTTATACTAATGACCCCTTAATAAATGGCAAAATCCAGATTGCTTTTGGAATAATTTTAAAATTTCAAGCTGTGGATGGTTGATCCATGAATAACGCTTTGGAACGAGAGCGGGCTTAGTCATCAGCTGTCAGGGGAAAAAAATGAATCTGAAGGAGGGATGATGGAGCGGAAGGAGAAACCGAAGGTCAAGCAAATAGATTTAATTTTAAGCGTTGTGCACATGCCACTTGGCTAGAGAGGTGCTTCTCAAGGTGGTAAATGACAGGTGGCCATTAGCTCTGCTCAGATGTATGATACTCAACTGACGAACAACCTTGATCAGCACAGCATCTGCATTCAGCTTGCACAACATCTTCAGGACCAAACCTACCGCAGTCATTCCGGTAAATCAATCATCATGCTTGTGGCGTATTGTTGTCATACTATAAGGGTCTATTACTATTCTTTCTCTATGACATCCTACTTTACATGGTTCGTTTTTGCTATTTAAAAACAAACAACAAATATTGTCTCATCTGTTACTGGGGCAGACTGTGGGGTTACTATTTTTTTTTTCAACACATGATCCATAATTTGGGCGAAACTCATGCGGATTCTGCAGCTTTTGTTAAACACAACGGGCCTTAGGCTGAGATAAACTGGTAATATTGTGTGTACCTTAAACCTTTAGGTCTGTTTTGATGAAGTTTTAAAAATTTAATCGAGATACAAGAAACTGTTACATTGTTTCCAGGTTAAAAATGGGATGAAGACGTCACGCTGCGACCCATTTTAAACTGCACACTTTCATATGCCCTTGGCGTGTATTTAACATGTTGTTGTTCTGTGTGCCTCCAGTCATTGATTAGGCAATCCCAGGCAAACTTCCTAGGCTTTTTTGGAGGTTCTTCAGCGGGTTTCCCTTTGCCCATCCTCTGGATGGAGAGTGTGATTGCCCAGACCCCCAGCTGCCTGAATAAATAAACTTCTGGAAATTTTGACTATACACTCGGGCAAAGTGTGTGTGTTTGAAACCAAGTGTTTATCTTATTTCCTTTCCGACTGCTCTCAGAGTGTAAAGATGTTCGTTATCAAGAATGATTCTTTTCCTTACATCTTGTATCACAGTGCTTTGTTTTATCCTGGAATATAGTGAGGGAAACTGGTTTCATTGAGCTGTGCACATGCGGCCATGTCCCTGATGCGATCGTTTTGGCCGAACATGGTTATCAATGGATATACATTCTTCGGTACATCGCTGAACCAGATTGCCAGGGCTGCCTGCAGAGTCGGAGATACATTTCCTTTTTTGTATCTGTGAAGTTCTCTTTGAAGAGAGCATTGTAAACGGATTATCTTCTTATATGCCACCCTTAAGATCTTTGGCTGACGCTTTTTCTCTGCCCCCCCCCCCACCCATTGCAGATACACGTTGTGAGGACAGAGCTTCTTGGTGGCTGCTCCCATACTGGAACTTATCCCTGCACAGGCCTAGGGTTGGCCCCTGTTTGTCTTTGCGCCATGTCAAGGCCCTTTTTTTAACAGGGTTTTTGGTTTAACAGGTATGGCAGAAGAGTTCTCCTAACAAGATTGTTTGTAATTTATCTTGTTCATCTGTACGTACTGTAAACTGTGAAACATTTATATGAATCCCTTGTAATGATGTTAACATTTGTACCACTATTGTTTAGCTGTATTTGTTTTAATTCTATGCAGTAACTCACCGGTCTCATTGGAGCATTGTTAATAGAAGAATTAATCTTTTCAGGCAGTACCAATGCATTATGAGATCCTACTCAGACCAAGCTGTAGCATGTGGCTATGCTTATCTCACCATACAACCCTAGACGCAATCTTAACAGCGTCTTCATCCCAAGTGACAGTGATCTGGGTTATGCTGAGCAGGGTACTGCAGGATGCTGCACAGTCCTGCCGCACGGAGAGAAGCACTGTGAGGTCTTGTGCAATCTTCATTGAGCGTTGTTCATAAAGGTGACGGGACTGGCCATGCATCGTAGCACCTTGCTGCAGGCCTAGATCTCTGGTGCTCAAAACTCCCATGGCTTTTAAGGGGGTTGGAGTTATTGTGATCATGGCATGTCGCAAATGAGAAATGGAGGATTTCTGATGTCCTCACCTACGTATAACATTGCAACTGACTAACAGATGTCGCCCCATTATTTAGTTTTCTGCGCTTTTACCTGTCCTGTGCCCTTCATACGGTAGCCTGAAATCTTATTTTTAAGAAATGACATGAAGCTTATTACATTGTGGCATCTTGGTTCAGTGATTTTGCTGATCATAGTGGGGACCTACGTGTTATATCCTGGGATCCACATTTACATTTGTTACCTGGAAGATGATCCCAAAGGCCTGCCTTTCAGCTGGCAGCACCCCGCTGAATATTTTCCATGAGCGAGCTCAGGATGGGGCATCACTCGATTGGCGTGTCTTAGTGTGGAACCTCATGGGTAACCCCCCCCCCCCACACACCTACCACCGCACACAGAATCTAGTTTTTTTTTGCTGCTGTTCTCATAAATCATAATCCAAGGTTGGAACCCAGCTTCACGGGGCAGGAGGCCATTCACACTTCTGTAACCCTTTTCCTTGATGGCACTAATCTTATCTTTTGGCTCTTATTTTTTGTGGGTTTTGCGAAGCCCGCTTTGGGGGAGTGGGCTTGTGAATCTGGGGTATTGACCTGGCAACCTGCTCTATTTACAGGCTTTGGGGCACAATTTGGGTAATTTGGAGGGATTGGGCAATTTGGCGGGTTCCAATGCCTTCAACGGGATCCAGATGTGGGCTGCAT
The DNA here is from genome assembly GCF_019175285.1 of Sceloporus undulatus. Lineage (NCBI taxonomy): Eukaryota > Metazoa > Chordata > Lepidosauria > Squamata > Phrynosomatidae > Sceloporus > Sceloporus undulatus. The sequence continues at coordinate 80,368,780 of NC_056526.1, read as the reverse complement.
GTCCCGGAGCCCTGTGCCTCAGGCCCCATTTCCCCACCTCTGTCTACTATCACACAGGTGCTTTGTCAGTCTGTAAGGCTGAACCTGAGTTCACAAAATTCCATTAGAAAGGCTTGCTTTCACCGTGCAAAATGCTGGTAGAAGTCTCCTCCTTGTAGCTGTGAATCTTGTTGCAATTCTCTGTGGTAACATAATGAGAAAAGTATGGCTCACTTGAAGGTAGTTTGGGGGGTACTGGGGGAGGTGTGCAATTTGCCATCGGTCATTTGCAACTGCTCTTTATTGTTCTTTAGAAACCACTCAGAGGGAAGTGCCATACAGGCTGACCTTTGGGACTTTGTTTGGAGGAGGTACAATTTATCACTCAGATGTCTCTTTTCTACTCCTTATGGGGCATTGATAATCAGGTCTGGTCATTTCCCGAGGAATGAAATATCTCTGAAGAGAGCACTTAAGCTAAAACATTTGAGATGCATGTGGGCTCTTCCACTGCTCTGAAAGGTGCTTTCGCAACGAGGAAGTGCGGCTTGAGAAGCAACGTAATTATAGGAAATGACCGATTCTTAGCCTATTTGTCATCCATTACAGTACATTCACAATCTAGGTTAAACAGAACCCACTACAGAAATGATTTATCGGTACTTTAGTCTGTTAAAAAGGGTTAATGTCAATACAATTAGCTCTCGATCAAATCAGCCGCCCAAGAGAAGTTACCATGGCACCTTACAAGGGCTAACATCATAGGGGGTCAACCTTGAGACATGTTCATACCTCTGATATTTTAACATAGGCTTGGTGTAGGGGGGGTTTCTGAAAGAACTCTGATATAGCAAAGACCTGCTGCTCTTTATTGAGATGATAAAGGAACAGCTGTCTGGTCCGAAAGAGGTACAGCAATACTTCGGTAAACTTCCCACCCCCCTAGTTAAAATGGTCTCTAATGGACAGAGTCCTAAGAGGGTCCGTGCTGCTGTGAGAACGGGTTCTAATTAAATTTTGGACGTCATTCTGCAGGTAAGCGACTGCCTTTTCTTCCCTTATTGCGAAGTCAATTATGAAAAGGACCAGGCCACAGCGCCAGTTCAAACATTTTAAAGTCACTACTTACGCCATCAATTAATTTACTATCTCCTGGTTTTCACAGGAAGGCTGAAAGTCCAAACTTTTCCATTCTGCAAGCTGTCCAAATCAATGCCTTCTATTGCTCTTCTTCGGTGTTCAGGTTCCTTCCCACGCCTTTATTGGTGTTTATCGAAATAGTTTCTATCTGTTCACTGGACTTCAAGTCTTAACACATTTTGCTTTTGAATGTCATCTGTTCTGGTCCAAGGCCTCTTGACATCATAGTTTTGGGCGATGTGGACTGCATCGGACCTGGTAGGAAGCCACCCTGCCACTTCCCCCACCCACAAGTTTGCCTGATATAAAAGCAAACGCAAAGATGGACCGGTTACACTTGAGGGGAAGCAGAGAGATTTCCCTGGCAGTCCAGGACGGTCCTGTCGGAAACCCTGGAATACTCCTACCGTCAGAGCTAAACTCTTGCTCTACAGGGACCTGTTCTGATTTAATACTAAGCCTGGTTCTATGGTCTCTGATGAATGCCATTGTCAATGCTGGGTGCAAAAGGTGTGGGCACCCTTGCCTGTCATTTTTGCTAACCTACTCTCAGGATCCACTTGTCCTTGGATATTGATAACCACATCTGACACGGTCTGAGTTGGGATTACGAGCTGTACCGACTGCAATAACTGCCAGCCTCAGGGTGGAGTGGGGCGTGGTGACGCACGCTGCGTGCCCCTACTGTACCCCTGTGGCGATGCCGCATGCACGCATGCATGGTGGCGTGTTACAGCACTCCCTTGTGCCGGTGTTCATGCCACTGTGCCAAAGGCGTGCAAACGCCATGGCATGCAACTATGGCATCATCCGTGGTGCAAAAAGACAGGTGGCCCTGATCCGGCTCGACACGGCGGCCTCCCTGCCACCTATGGGGTCTCTGTACAGGCCCCTTGTCTCACTAATCTGGAGACATCCAACACTTAACACTCTTCTATCCAAACGAAGAAGGTTCTTACTTAATCCGGTCGGGGGGAGGGAACTGCTAGTAGCCTGTAGACCAGTGCATTTCCGTTAGTCTTTTTCATAGACATAGGTTGAAGAGAGCACAAGGGCCATCCAATCCAACTCCGCATGCAGGAAATTCAGTCAAGGCAACCCTGACAGATGGCCATCCAGCTCTGTTCAAGACTTCTAAGGACACAAGATTCCACTACACTCCGAGGAAGAAGCGTGTTCACTGTCAAACAGCCTTTACTGCAGGACGTTCCTCTAATGTGAGGTGGAATCTTCTTTCTGTAGGCTTGCATCATTGTTCCGGCGTCTTTTTTTCCGTTCTCTGGAGCAGGCCGGAAAAAGCTGTCTCCCTCCTCAATTGACCAGCCCTCAAATTTAAACCGGGCGATATATCACCTTTAACCTTCTCTTCTCCGCCTAAACATCCCAGCTCCCGAGTCGTCCTCATCGGCACGGTTTCCAGACTTTCAGCATCGTAGCCTCTGGACCCGCTCCAGTTTCTCAAGTCTTGATTGGTGCCAGATGGACACATATTCCGGTGGCCTTACCAGCTCAGAATAGAGTGGAAACCTCTTACTTCCCTTGATTGACACTATCACTTTTCTTGCTGCGCCTAACATTGCCTGGCCTTTTAGCTGCTGCACGCACTGTTGACTCCTGTCACCTTTGGTCTACTGTGAACTCCTAGATCCCTTTCACACATCGTTCATCCGCCCGGTGTCTCCATCTTATATCTGTGCATCATTTTCCGCCCTAAGAACACCCTACGTTTCTTCCTGTGAAGTCATTTGTAGCTGTGGGCCCGCTTTCTAGCCTGTTCAGGTCATTTGCATTCTGATCCTGTCCTGGGGTGTAGCTACCCTCTTACTTTGGTGTCATCTGCAAATCCATTCTGTCATCCAAGTCATTGATAAAGATGTTGAATAGCACTGGTGCCAGGACACGAACCTGGGGACCCATGGTCATTCTCTTCCCGATGAAAAGGAGCCATTGTTGAGACCTTTGGGTCGGTCGGTTTTAGTTAACCAATTACACAACATGTAACAGTTTACTTGTCTAGCCCACCTTAACCATTGCACCATGTAGGGTCCTAAAACTGCTTACAAAAACACATATATGCATACATTAGACAACATTGTACAACAGAATTCCTTTAATAAGCATATTAGCAGAAACACATAGGTAAATGCGTATTTGTTTTTATGTGGATAGTTTAAAAAGCTTACAAAGTAATGCAGAAGTGAGATAGAATAAATATAAAATTAAAAAAACAAGAACAGAGAGAAATGGAGAAAAGTCTGAAACTGGCAGAATGATCCATCTTTAGTTTCTTTGGAATTAAATTACAATCATCACCACACTGAGTTTGAAATCAAAAGTCAGGTGGTCTGTGAAAGTCTTAGTAAGTATATTATCTTACGAAAAGGCTCACAGAAGCAGAAAAGGGGAGTTTTCCTGGGAAGAGTTTATGTGAAGGAAATATACTTCTTTGTGATTCAATCATGAAAGAAATACAGTGCATGGGGCATAAGAGAGGCCCTGCTCAGACATGGCACTTTGGTGGTAGAATGCCCTCCTGCTGGAGGCCTGATTGGCACTGACTGTGGGTTCATTCTAGTGTCAGGTCAAAACAAGGTTTTTTGGGCCTGACTGGTTTAAACCAAAATCTGCGTGTTTGTGGCTTTAACCCAGGGGTAGGCAACCTGCGGCCCGGCGAGGCCTTGGGACCGGCCCCAGCCTGGTCCTGCTGGTGATTGCTGCTGGGGCCTTTGACGTCTTGTGCGAGGGGCATAGTGGGGCAATTGTCTATAGAAGCCTCAGAAACATGCATTTATCTTAACATTTTAAAAAAATCATCAATTTTTTTCATGTGTCCTCCATTTTTTATTTTAAAAGTGCCCTCCATTTGAAAATTTTATCCTACATTTGTCCCAGTTTATTTATTTATTTAATTTTTAAAAAATTATTTAATTATTTATTTTTTGGCTTCGGCCCCCCCAGTTGTCTGAGGGACAGCAACCCGGCCCCCGGCTCAAAAGGGTTGCCTACCCCTGCTTTAACCTGTCAGTTATTTAATATTCGCATTGCCTGTTGACTTATGGTGACCAAACGCATCTCATAGGGTTTTCTTAGGCAAGGAATATGCAGAGATGGTTTTGCCAGTTCCTTCCTCTGAAATATAGCATAAGATTTTACTTATCAACTGCTCTGAAGTCCCATCATAAAGCATGAGATATAAATATTTAAATTACCACCACCATCTTTCTTTAGAATTGGTTGGATCCAAGAGTTAGCCACACACTAAACTGAATTAATGGGACTTACCCAGTTGTTGACTCAACAGCTCCTTTCATGCTCTTAATCTGCTTCACTGGAAACTATCAGATTTAGTCCAGGGTGTTCTATCTGCAAACCAAAGAGCTGGCATTAATTGTTCACTTCAATATTCATGCTTCTAGTTTTGTTTGAGTTTACTGATTCTATTGATTTATTGATTCTATTGCTCAGCACAAATAATGTGAGCCAGAAGCCACCCAAATTTACGTTGCCATCGTGCTGAATTTTAACTCAGGAAGTCAGAAGCCTCGTGCAAAGCTGCCAGTCTGGAAAACAGTTCATGGCTACAAAGCATGTGTTAACATATCTCTGACAAACTTACATGGGATACAGGAATGGTTTTTCTTGGACCAGGAGAAGGTCCAACAAAGAAAGGTTTGACTGCCTGTGATATGTGTTGAGCAGCAAGGAAAAGTGACATGACAGATGCTTGATGTGTTTTGCCATGGAGGCTCTTAAAAGCACTCCAGGAGAATGCAAACTTGTAAGCTGAGCATTATGCAATTTGTTTTTGTTATTTTCATAGTACCAAGGAGGTTCCCAGAGGACTACTTCTCCTGGGTGGAATTTGTAGTATAGGAAATAAATTCTTGCAGGATTTCTATGATTCTCAGACTTTAAGATTTATGTTTGTGCCGTATAAGCCAGTTATTACATACATATATATACTTTATCCTATCATATGTATAACTTAACAGAGCAACAAATTTAACTTTGTTCTATGTGCTACTATTGTATGTTTTTATACTGGAGAACTGCAAGGTGTAAACAAAGAGCCAGTGTGGTGTAATGGTTTTAAGACTGGACTAGGACTCTAGGGAATGGGGTTTGAATCTTTGTTCTGCTGTGGAAACCCACTGGGTGACTGTAGACAAGTCATACTGGGAGAAAGGTGGGATAGAATATAATAATAATAATAATAATCTCTCTGTCCCAGAGGAAGGCGAAGGCAACCCCCGCTAAGAAAATCCTGTGATCCTGCCATAAGTCAGGAATGATTTGAAAACATACAAAAGCAACAACAATTTCTTCAGATGCCTAACTTCTCCTTTCAAGCTCTAAAGAAGTACATGTCTTAATACAGACCTGACCTCTGGAGGGAGGCTCATCCAAAGTGTCATGCTGCTCATGGTACTGTCCATTGAACAGTACTGTCGACTGGAGCCTCAGACTACAATTCTCAGAGTCTCCCCAGCTAGCATGGCCTTGCAGCCCAGGGATTCTGGGAGCTGTAGTCCAAAAACATATTTCCTGAAGCTCTGATTTGATCAATCTGAATCAATCAACCAATCATACAGATTGCTCTGAAAAGAGAGGTTTAATTTAAAAAAAAAATCAATATTCAGCTAAAAGGCATTGTTTCCATGCTTTTTATATACATTTACAAACTAAATCCATGCAATTGCTAGTCTAAAACTAAGAGAAATGTTGATCAGTCTGGAGCAGAGATGTGTGATTTGTGGTAGGTGGTCTTACACATGCATTGCAGTGACAGTGAGTGTTTTGGGAGTGTGTCCAACCATTCACTATTTCCATCGCACTTTCACTTTTCACCTGAAAATTAAGTCATCAATATTCTCAACCAGGCACAAAAACAATTTGGCTAATTGGGTTGCTCATCTTCACTCCTTATTTAATTATTGATTACCTGTCCTACTGACAGTTAAAGGTTCATTTCACAATGCAATTACTACCATGGGCCCGTGTGTTATGATCATTCTAATGGATGATCTCCCATCCAACAGCAAACTTGCTTGTGTTAAAAGAATGGGTTTTGATTTGTGCGTTTAATTACCCAAAGCTGTATGAAGCAATACATATTTTTAAAAATATGTTAAAGGGGTAACAGGGTTATGTCTGAGCTGCAAAGCTCTTTTTAAGACCATTGGCACCTACAGTATCTCTTACTGACCTTTTTTGTCCAAAAAAGAAGGGA
>NC_056526.1:80354343-80362406 GCF_019175285.1 Sceloporus undulatus | reverse complement strand
GGATGTGGATGGACATATTATAGTAAAATATCTGTTAACATTGCAAGGTCAATTACAAGTCTCCCAATTTCGTACAATTCCTGGAAGGTCAAAGTGAACAAAGCTCTTCTATTTATTTTCAAGGGTAGAGAAAAGATAGGAAAAAATGTTTCATGTACGGTAGAATAGGTAGAAAAAACTTATTTCATGTAAGGCCTTGGCAGGGGTTAGTCAGTTCACTATAACATGTCTTAGCTATTGTTTTTCAAACACATCCCTTCTATTGCTTTTACAATGGTATCCCAGTAGTGAAGTTGGTATAGGGTATAGAAGGATAAGAATTTATCCAATTTGCCTCTATTTGAGATGGAATGAAACTAATTATTTTAACTAAATGTTGGCAAAAAACAGAATGAACATATTCATGCCATTCAAGGTCCAAGGTTTTGAGTGCTTAAGTCTAAAAAGTGCTTCAGTTTGATTTTCTCCTTTCTTCTTTCTTTCTTTTCTTTCTTTTCTTTCTTTTTTCTTTGTCATGAGAAACTCTCATTATCTAGCATTATATGAAAGCAAAAGGAAAGGACATCATGGTCTTTCACTGGTGAGAACAGCTATTGTATGTACAATTGGGGGGGGAATGTACTTGCAGAAGTTGTGTTTTTTTTAGTATAAACCACATATTCAGAATAGAAACAACTTGGGAATGTTAAAAGCATCTAAAATGTAAGAGAACGTTGTAACTGTCAGATTTCCCCACCCTAGTAGTCCTCCAAGCCAGAGATATATATGTGATGGGGGGAAAGCATCAAGTGCACAATAATCTATTTCGCACGATGTGTACATTTCAAATAGATTGCTGAACATCTTCACTTTTGTATTTAATTTTTCTAACCTGATGGAATGTTGTGCTATCCTGTTGCAAGCTTGATTTCCAGAGTGTCTATACTTTCTAAGGAAAGCAGGACTATCTTGTCTTTTGAATTGTATTAGTGGTTTGTAGAAGCAACAGTTGCAGGTGTGTGTGTGGTGTGTGTGTATGTATACAGAGAGAGGGAGAGAGGGTGATAATTCCCAAAAAAGCCAATGAGGTCTAGATAGCTGAGTCATTAGAATGTCACCAATTTTGGGTGGGATGGTGGTTAGAAACTGGTGTTTCACCAGATATGGGATTACACAATTGCTTCTGTTTGAAAACCAATTTACTTCTAGTTTCTGATTCCTGATTTGAGGGGAGCAAAATCTAAGAAGGAGGAAACGTTTCATTTTTTTTTACTTTTTAAAGCTACCTTTTTACTTAGATGAACTTGAAATGTAGATTTTTGTTTTAAGAATGTATCCAATTTTTCATTTTGATATTTGTAAATGTTGGATTATTCACAAACAACGCCATAAAGAAACAGGAATGTTAAAACAGGGAAGATAAACCAAAATAAATTTGTTTAGACGTATTTTGTTGAGCACAGTCTTCGTTCTAGTATTTGTTATTGATTTATTTCAGATAGTAATTTATACTGCCTTCATTTTTAAAAATTGCAAAGTGGTTACAATAAAACCAAATACAATGAAAGCAAGAGCTTAAGAAATATTATCAATAAAATCATTTAGAGAAATTCATTGCATAGTGGAGTACTCATAGTGTAAACAATTGGGAAAAACAAAGCTATTAATCAGGATATAACTGAGTCAACTGATATTCAGCTGACGCAGAACAACTAAACTAGAATCTTTCTTATTTCAGGAGACAGTTGTTATCACAACAGAGAAGGCTATTCTGCAGTAAACCAAATGAGTCTCACAAGGCCGCAGTCTTATTAAATGAATGCATTGTTTCAGCATGTAATCTGCATTCCACAAAAGATAAACAGCCGGCTTCCCTAGTAAAAGTTTCTGGATTCCCAGTCAGGATGATCTGAGCACTTCCTTATAAATACAGTGGCTCTCCCCTTCTGAGAGGCTTGTATCTATAGAATGGAGCATTGCTGCTGGTCCTGCCCCTTTTCCCCAATGACACAGCCATGTCAACATGGTTGCATGCATGTTCTGTGTCACTGTCGAACAATGGGACTGAGGTCCATGTATTTTACTATTCATTGGGGGGGGTTGTTGGAATAGAACAGAAACCACTGTGGACGAAGCCAACTGTAGGTCAGACGTTAATGTGCAGTGGACAAAATTTGAAATAACTGAAAGGTTTCATCCCAATCTTCACTAAGTATATTTAAATACATTTAGTCTGTGTGTATGACATGTAATTGAAGGTATAATTATAATTTTGCAGTTGTTTATGTCACAACGATTAGCCTTTATTCAGTGGTATGTGGGAATTATGATTTACAAGTAACAGTAGTGCATAAAAGCATGACCAGTGATTCTGTGGTGGGGATGGGAGGAGGTCAGTGGAGGAGTGACACCATAATCTGCCACGCTATGTTACCAGTCCTGTGGCCAGTGCAAGGACATTACCTGATGGCCAATATAGAAATTGAATAGAAAGTATAATTTTAGATGGTTAAGTGGAAGCTATACTTAGTGTATGTGAAAGAAACAAATCACCGGAATGTATGGCCAACCAAACAGAGCTGCTTCAAACCTAAAAAAACAGGATCTACTCAACCAATGGCCTACACGATAGAAGACACTCAGTATACTCTCCAGTCCCCAAGGAAGAGGACACCAGGTCGCCATAACCTCAGGCCCATTGCATTAATCTGCCATGAAGCAAGGTGATGCTCAAATTCCACAAACAAATTTTTTTGCCACATATGAGAAGAAATGACAGAAGTCAGGCTCAAGGTTCAAGAAAGAAAGAGGCTCTTAGGACAGATAATGCAATATATGTTGTATAATGAGCAACAATATAATGTTGTACTTTGGTCCTATGTGTGAAGACTGATTCAGACTATAATGCTTCGTAAGGTAGAAGGCAGTAAGAAATGTAGGAAGACTGTATTCCAGATTGATAGATTGAGTCAGGAAGCAACAGGCCTGAGTTCAAGATCTGAAGAGTAGGGTAATGGTGGATAATTTGGTAGATTATCACAGTAACCTCTTATAGTTCTGCTATTCCACTTTTACTGCTGCCTCACTAGCATTGTGGATTTGTGTTAGTGAGGCCTAAGGTTTCTTGCAGAGAAGTCTAAATGCCATTCCCTAAACTGCAAATCCCAGAATGCCACAGGGGCAGTCAGAGCAATTAAGTGGAATAGCAGCTCATTACATATGGGTTGCCCATAAGTTTGAAGTCCAGCTTCCGGACAGTTAAGTTGTTCTTTTTACACTAACCTAGTTCCATTGACTCAAAAGTACTGTAAATGTTGTGAGCCAAAGTCTTAATCAGTAAGGAGCCCGAAAAATGGCCTGTGATAATTGCAACATTATGTGTTAACATAATGCTATTGCTCATAGAAAGAACTTGATTAAAAGGGGAACACTGGTATAAGTACAGTATTTAGTCCCAGCTGCAGCATAAAATTGACTGTACTAGCATAGATGGATATAGAAGTGAACTGTAATTGTCGGATTATAATTTAGTTAAAAATCTGTTTCACTAGGAAAGAATTATATATCGGGGAGTTTTCTGGAAAGAATAATAAAACCTTTAAGATATCTGGCTTCTTAAACTTGGAATTGAAAAAAAACAAAACCCAAATCCACAAAAATGTTTTCCACTGAGAATTTTTTAAAAACTGTTTTGCTTCATATAGGACACTTAGATGATGGTATTTCTTCACTAGGCTTGTATCTTGCAAGTGCCTATATGGCTACAAACATTGAAGATTGGGCAAAAAGGAAAGTTACAAAGATTCTTGTTCAAGCTAAGGTTTCTTATGGAAATCTTTCTTTAAGCAAAAATTTGCCCAAAACTTAGGGGCTATGCAGACTGCCCTAAGGGGCGGCTGCAGCTGCCTTCAGCTGCACCCGATCGGGGCCGCGGCAACTGTGCATGCTGTGGCACAATCTGGCTTTTTCAGGATGCAAAAAGGAGCTGCACCTGCAGCACCATGGCTTTTAAGGTGCTCTTTGGCACTGCAGAGTGATCAACGCGCCAAGGAAGTGCCATGATGCATGGCATGCCACCCTGGGGGGTGGCATGCCCCAATCTCTGCCCCAGGTGGCCTTAATGGCCGGTGTGTCGCAGCCTTAATTCTAATTTGTCCTACTTCGCTGAATGGTAGATAAAAGTCTTGTTTTCCAGTGCAGTTAAAAGGCCATTCCTTCATTTCCAGATATTTTCAAGGGAGTTTTAAACAGCGAATAACAGAGCATGAAACCTTGAAGTCGTACTTCTGCAACAATGCTTCTACTTTCCCCTCCTCTCATGAATTACTACCCAAGCTGGTTGTCAATGCCTGTAGAGGACTCTGGGAAAACGTTGTGAGAAAACAATAGTTTTTAAAAGGCAGTTTGAAAAAGGAATTTCTCTCCCCCAGATGTTTGCAAGATTACACTTTCGTTCTATAGTTTGCAGCGCTTTGGTGTCATCTTAAGAACATCCGGGTGATATATTCTTAGTAAAATTACACATTTCCACAAGTATCAAAACCGTTCATGGCAAAAAATTAATTTAAAAAAACCCAAGTCATAATGTATTTTAATCATTTGTTAGGGCAACTTTTTTTCATTTTTTTCTCAATATAGTGTGCCGTTCTCTAAAACTGAGTATATTTTGGTAAAAAGAAAAAGGATAGCATAGCAATACAGCTTAAATACAAACCATTTTGCATATAACAATGTGAATATTTTTATATCTGGCAGTCAAATCCTATACCTGCCAGAGAACTATAGATGGTTTAGTGAGAAAGATAGTGACTGTGTGCTGTATGTGTGCCTGTACACAAGAGAAGAAATTTAGTGGCAGGCACCTTTTTGGCATGCAGAGTCAAGTTGATTCTGACCTTGCCCCAGGTGAAATAATGGCCGGTTACAGACCGGCAGTTTAGTGCGTGTTCGCCACGCACTAGGGTTACGAAAGGGCGGTGCTTCCGCACCGCCCTAACCCTGGCAAACACGCAGTAAACGGCGGCGGCCCTTCCGCACGGCCGCCGCGCTGAGTACGTCATGGCCGCGCCGCTCTAGCGAAGGGCGGTGCGTCCATGACGTAGTAGTCTCCGCGAGGGCGCTTAGTGCGCCCTGGACAGGAGCAGGAGGAGCTCCATTTCGGAGTCTCTTCCGGGTTTAGTGCTTGGCGCAGCCGTCTGAAGGCTGCGCCAGCGGACTAAACGGAAAGGGGCCAAGCGGCCCCTTTCTCTGCTCCATCGCAACGCGGGTGTCCTTGGGGCTTGAAGCCCCAGGGACACCCCTTTTCTGGCTGCGGGGAAGCGGCCTTTTGCCGCTTCCCCGCAGCCCAAAAAGCAGCGGATCGGGGCCTCAGCGGCTGCCGGTGTGGCCACTGAAGCCCCGATACTCCGGGGAAAGGGGCGGGGCCAGACCGCCCCAAATTGGCGGTCTGTATCCCGCCAAGGTGAGCAATCTATGGCCCTTGGGTTGCATGTGGCCCTTGGCTTGATTTCACACAGCACTTTGCTTATTCGAAAAACCCTCTACTCATGATCAGTTCAGGCCTGCACAAGAACCATATGTCCAATGTGAAGTCAAAGGCTTTCATGGCTAGCATCCATATTTTTTTTGTGAGATTTTCGGGCTATGTGGCCATGTTCTAGAATCATAATTATATGCCCATTTCCCAACTATCTCTTACATCAGGGGTAGGCAATCTTTTTGAGCCGGGGGCCGGGTTGCTGTCCCTCAGACAACTGGGGGGCCGAAGCCAAAAAATAAATAATTAAATATACTTTAAAAAATATAATATATAAATAAACCAGGACAAATGTAGGACAAAATTTTCAAATGGAAGACACTTTTCTAAAAAAAAATGGAGGACATGCGAAAAAAATTTGCTGATTTTTTAAAAAAAATGTTAATATAAATGCATGTTTCTGAGGCTTCTATAGACAGTTGCCCCCCAAAGGCCCCGGCGGCAATCGGCGGCAGAACCGGGCTGGGGCCGGTCCCGAGGTCTTGCCGGGCCGCTTCCGGCCCGCGGGCCGCAGGTTGCCTACCCCTGTCTTACATGAAGAGGAATAGGGTGAAAGAAAAGACTGTTACATAGAGACAGAATGAAAGGAGGGGGGTTGGATTACATACTTTTGGCACTGTTTCTATCTACCTTTGGATTCAGCCCTGTGTTGTGCAGCCCTTAACAGATTATCCCTGTAAGAATGAGATCTTCAACAGACCAGTGCTGCTATACCTCAAGCTAAATGAAAGAAGGTCTCCTATTTGAAATCCCAAAGAACCGTGGGCCAAAATTCTAATGCTCATCACAACTAGGGCCTCATCTGCAGTGCAGAAATCATGTAGTTTGATACTGCTTTAATTGCCATGGCTAAGTGATATGGATTTTGGGGATTTGCAGTTTTGTGGCATATTTAGTCTTCTCTGTCAGAGAGCTCTGGTGCCACAACAAACTACAAATCCCAATATGCAATAGTGTTGACCCACAGCAGTTAATGTGGTGCCAAATTGGTTTATTTCTGCAGTGCAGATGCAAGCTAAGGCAATTAACTCAGTTGGATTTACCTATGTTTTGACTCGTCATTCAACAGTTGGTTCAATTTTCTGTTTTATTTGGGACTAACCAAGAGGATTTCATCTATTCAGTAAACCATACTGAACTGGGCATATGGCAGCTTCCAATAAAACTGAAGCTGGGCTCTTCTGCATTGATGTAAAATAGTACGAGTTCTCATGATACAGTTCCTTGGGTTCTGCAGATTTTGTGCATGGCTGTCACCTCCACATTCCCTCATACCATTCTTTTTGGGTTTGTTTTTTGGTGATTTATTGGATCTGCACTAGGGTCCCCCAAAGGTTTATTGAGACATGGCTTGCTAAAGTGGACTCTTTTGAAGGGCACATTTTCTCCTCTCTCTTTTTAAAAAGACATATAGAGTTAACATGCAGAAGTGATGAACTGATGTACTATAGTACTGTAACTCAGGAAGAGAAGAGAAGAGAAGGTAGGAGAATACATTGTTCCAAATATGTCTTGGAATTTAAAAAAAAAACCTCACTCAAAGATGGGAATAAAATGTTGCTGCTGGTGACAGCAAAAGTTAAGGAGAACCAGAGCATCATTTGAATTAAAAACAACAACAACAGGAACTACGGTAACAAATTTTGGAACTTCTAGACACATTTGCACCTTTTAGAGGAGCCCATTATGAATAAATTCCCGCCATCATTCAGTTAAAAGAACATGGTCATGCAGTTCCAATGCTGAAAGCAGGTCTTCATAACATAAACACCTAAAATGAACGTTCAGTTTCATTTCATATCAAAAGAAGTAATGATTATGCACAATGTGTCACAACAGCTGCTGAGAAGCAAAATGCCAATATAAGCAACTAGCAACATTTATCCAATTCAGGCTGGCTGGATCTTAGCAGCACCAACATCAATATGTCATTTTCATCATCACCCCTTCAAAAAGAATATTAATGAAATGTATGGAATGTAGACTTTGAGTTTGTATGATTTTTAATGGGGCTTACTGTAAAATAAGTACATGTAGCAATGTAGTTTTAAGATTGGGATGAAATAATTCAGCGTTATATGGATCCAAAACACACTGCAGAAACAATTCAGTTTGAAACCACTTTAACTGCCCTGGCTCGTAGGGAATTCTGGGAACTGTAGTTTGGTGAGACATCTGTCAGAGAGCTCTGGGGCCACATTAAATTACAATTCCCAGTATTCTCTTGCACTGAGCCATGACAGTTAAAGTGGTATCAAACAGGAGTATTTCTGCAGTGTGGTTTGGAACGTAGTCTACTTTTTCAAATTTCAAATTTCATTTTTAAAAAAATGTATTAAATGCTTTGATTTTGATTTCCTGCATGGCAGGGGGTTGGACTGGATGGCCCTTGTGGTCTCTTCCAACTCTACAATTCTATGATTCTATGATTCTAATATGGCAGCTCCATTTTAAATCTATACACATGATAATGTGAATGTCAACAGGATTAAATTGCCATGGAGAGATTTGATCGTGGCAAACATAGTATGAACTTTGATTTGGAATT
>NC_056526.1:80352234-80354243 GCF_019175285.1 Sceloporus undulatus | reverse complement strand
AAAAAAAATAGCTCAAAACTTCTAACCAGTAGCCTTTAGTATGAAATATCTATGAAAGGCCTATCAAAAATTGGGATAAATGTATCCCCCAGTCACATTAACTTATTATCTGTTTTCTGTCTGTCCTGCATTTGTAGATGGACAGATCAGTGAGTCTCTCCTATCTTGCATTATTTCGATTTTAGTTATGACCTTTAAATCCTTAAAGCCCTACAAGGCTTTGGCTCAGTGTACTTGTGGGAGCGCCTCCTCCCATATAATCCTTCCCGCACACTCAGGTCCTCTGGGAAGAATTCATTGCAGCCAAAGAAACCAGGCTGGTTGCAGCTCCCCAGAGGACCTTCTCAGCTGTCGCTCCAAAAATTTGGAATGACCTGCCGGAGGAGATCCATCTCATTACATCCCTAGAAACCTTTCAAAAGGCAATTAAGATGGATCTCTTCAGGTAGGCCTTCCCAGACTGACTTCCCACCAGAATAGGATCACCTCACCTGCCCTAAACTAGCCTGCTCCTATTGCTTTTTAACTGTTTTAATCCTTTGTTATTGTTTAATGTGTTATTTTATGGTGAAAGGGGGGAGGGTTGGAGGGTTGGGAGTTTGAGAGATTGTTCTGATTGTATATTGTATTTGAATTTTTGCTGTTTTGGTACAGGATGTGCTGAAGCAACCTTTTGTACTGAGCACAAGAAAATTCCTGAGCACTATTTTACTCCCTCGTTGTGACCTACTTAATCCACAAGTGGTGTACTTGTCTTCTTTCAAACTTTCTGTGCAAAGTTTGATCATTCAAATGATAATTCAAATGCATGTTTGTCTTTTTTTACCCTGTTCTGATCCTGTTGTGTGATCTTGTGGAAATCTCCTCTAAGGAACAGAAGTTGCACATTTGCTTTTAATAAGCATTACTTCAAGTCAAACCTCATCAAACAATTTTCCCAAATGCAAATTTGTTACCGCTTAATTCAAATTTGAAGATAAGAGGTTATAAAGTTAATCCAGTCTAAGTCTTTGTGGCAAAACAAGCATAGTAATTTCACAGAAAAGACCATGCACCATATGATCTGTATTAGCTACAGGAATTAAATGTAGTACATCAATGGCTTTACAAGATTAAGATGAATATGCAAGAGGAAGCATCCACGGGGCTTCCCCTCCCTGTAAGGTTTAAAAATTTAAAATTGTCACTATTCTGAAGACAATTCTTATATGAGGAAAAAGCCCACAAAGTTTGAAATGCATTCAGATTTTATCTGTTTCAGGCTTTGAAGTAACTGTTTGGACCTGTTTCAGAAACGATTCAGATAAGGATAGGCTGTTATCTTATACCACAGTGATGCATAGAATAGGTTACAAGGAACTTTTTAAAGATTTACAAATCAAAATGTTGCTTGCGTGCAAAGCTTTTTTTAATGCGGTCCTTATGAGGCAGAGACACAGGGGAAAACCTTGAATAAATGAAACAACTGAACAAAGGGGGAATTTAATGTGTACATCGAAAGTCTCATCAAGACAAAACTTTAGCAGCAATATATCATCCATTCTAGAATGGAAGATATCTAGAATATTGATTGACTGACCGAGTGATACTAAAAAAAAAAACATAAAAACATCCCCATTCAAATAGCAATCATTTAGATCAGCTGACAAAATATAAAAAGAGCCAGAAAGATAGCAGGAGTAACAATGCAGCATTAAAATAAAGTCAGAAGACTTACTGCTCAGACCTTACATTGGGGCTTCAGTGCATAAATCACTAGACAAAATCTTGTATCAGCTACTCTGTTAGCCTCACCTGGCCTACTTCCTCAAACCTGATGGAAACGTCATTCAATCATACATCAATCACTAGCAGAATGGATCTCCTTCTTCCCATGAAGCATATGCCCAGTAAAATAGGTTCAGGTGGGAAGTTATGATTGTGCAAATAGTGTCATAATCATGATTAAGTATTCATATCATGAACATAAAACAGTTGTCTAGATTTATTGAAATATAACTGCTTTGAAT
>NC_056526.1:80350246-80352134 GCF_019175285.1 Sceloporus undulatus | reverse complement strand
CCAAAAACTTGATGATGTTAATCATAATACTGCATTTGGCCAAGATGTTGTGGTTGTTGTCCTCAGTTCAGACAGTCTGGAAGGATATTCGTGAAGGTAAGCCACTCCTCCTTCTATCCAAGCATACACTGGGATATTCAGCCCAAGAAATAAACTTTAAATTCCATTAATACGACAAAAAGCTAGTGACTTTGAGATCCAGTTTGTCTTGAATCCTTTGTGAGCCTACAAGCATCTTTGTTAGGAAGAAAACACTGAGGTAAACTTATGGTTCATTTTATGGAGGAAGGTTCCAAGTTGGATCTCTTTTTTTGAGATGTTTGAATGGTATTCCTATTTTGGAGAGATTTTTCCTCTCTTTTGGTTCCTGTGATGACATCCTTGGGATCCAATAATACTGTACTGTTAATATACCTACCTTTCCAACATGGCTGTCTTTCCGATAGAAGAATCTACTGATCTAGTCATGGTTGGGAAAAGAGAAAATGATTGGATCTTTACAGAGTTGATACTTGGATGTTTTAATGTGAAAGACAATGGCGCATTACAGACGCACCTAAAGTACGTACCGTGTATGTAGTAGGGTTGTCCAGGGGCGTCTCTTCCAGACGCCCCCAACCCTAGCATGTATACAGTACGTACAAAATGGCAGCTCCCATTCTAGATGGGTGCCACCATTAGGACGTCACGAACATGCCACCTCCAAACAGGGCAGCGTGGATGTGACGTCCTCGTGCTGCGTGAGGGAGCCTGAGGCGCTCTTTCTGCGGCCCCGGAAGGAGCTCCGAAATGGAGCTCCTTCTAGGATTTGTGTCGCTGGCACAGCCTTTAGACAGCTGCGCCAGCGATGCAAGGCAGAAAGGGGCCAAGCAGCTCCTTTCCCCTCCTCCCCACCACCCTCAGGCCTTTTGCCGCTTCCCCAAAGCCTGGAAAGTGGCGAATCAGGGCCTCAGAGGCTACCGCTGTGGCAGCTGAGGCCCCGATCCTGCGGGGAATGGGCCAGATACAGGCTGCCCCAAACGGGCGGTCTGTAACGCACCAATGTTACCCTTTCCTCCAGCACCATCCATTAGATTCCATTTGTACACCCTGGAAATTTTGTAGCTGTCCTAGAAATTCTATAGAGACTATTTATCTTTTCCATTCCAATGGACATCATCATGAAAGGAGGAAGCCAAAATGTAGGTGTTTTCAATAATTTCACTACATTTTATTAAACTGACTTCAAATTTTGTATTATCTGTCTTGAATCCAGGTTCTATCTGCAACCATTGTTGTTAGTTGCTTTTTCAATACTCTCTCTCTCTCTCTCTCTCTCTCTCTCTCTCACACACACACACACACACACACACACACACAGAGAGAGAGTCATTGACACATGGTTTGAACCCAGAACAATTCTAGAACTATTGGAAAGCACAAAAGCCAGTGGAGGCCTAAATTCCCGTCCAGACAAGTATTAGAGTTCTCATGCACCCCAGTCTGTTGATAGCAGTATAGACAATGCTTTTTGCCTACAATGCTGGTGAAACACAGCAGATTGATGTTATTATTGCACTGGCATGTCCCATTTACCTTTCCCCCCTGTTTTTCATAGGATCAGCTTCTATGAATGATAATTACCTATTGCAGATGAAAGAGTCTCAGGTAGGCTTAATTGCTAAGGCTGCTACAGTTGCCACGTATAAAATATTAAATTCTGTATTAGTTGTACCTGTTCCAAACTGAATTGGTTCTACATCCATGGCAAATGCAATTTTATACATAAGCTATTCAGACAATGGATCACTAAAGAAACTGATTGCTTGGGGCTTATGTGTTTGCTTGTTTGTTTTTGTAATGGACCAGTTGTAGGGCACCAAATTTAAGGCTTTTTATTTATTTATTT
>NC_056526.1:80224328-80350221 GCF_019175285.1 Sceloporus undulatus | reverse complement strand
TTGCTTTGTGCATTGTATAAGTCTTGAACCAGCCACAGATCAAGGGAGCGGTTCACACCACTTCTCCATGACCTTCTCATATTGAACCAGCAAATCTGAAATGCTTGCTCTATGCATGCATCTGAATTTTCACTGAGATATCAGTGTGAACCCTGACATATTTTCCCGGCACATCAGTTCTGATCACCCCGCAGTGAATTGAAACGCAGCATTGTTTGCCGACCAATAGACTCAGTTCATTCATATTACTTTAATTGTATCTGCTTTGCATGACGCCTGAATCAAGTACCAAAGGGACTAAGCGGAGTGAAATTTGGAGTTTACTCAAAATGATTGTATGCTGAAGCAACTGGGATGAAACAGGCCTTTCTTCGCCCATCCTTGCTATTTTAAGCAACGGAAAGGGTCAGGCCAGCCTCAGAACTGTCTTGTCCAAAAATGTTTACATTGCAGTCCCCATTAAAAGAAAACAAGTTGCCATAGTGAGAAAGAGGCGTAGTTTTGTGATTCACATTCTAGATGAAGGAACAGGCTTTACCATGGGTGGAAGGATAAGAACTATTTTAATCGTTTATAACATCATTGGAGAAGAGTTCAAAAGAGAAAGTTGAAAAACTGGTTATCATTCATCATAACACCATGACCGTTAAGGTACTGAAACCTTGGGAAATCTCATGATACAGAGATTAGCACAAGATTGTTACAAAACAACTGATGGGTAGGATGAAAATCCTCGCTCCAAGCAAAGAAGGTTAATCTCCTCCTTTCCAAAATGAAAGAACTGATCCAACTGAATGGTATATTGGGATTATGGTTTTATTTGATTTAGGGCTGGTCCTACAATTGACCTGAACCCCCGGGGTTCACTGTGTCCTATTATATGTGCTGGCCAAAACACAATTGGCTGACAGGCTGTCTCATGATGTTTGAACGCCATTGGGGGGGGTCCTTCCACTAACGTATTTAAATAAATGCATCTTTTGCGGCAGAGTTTTGGCTATCTTCACATTAATGATGCCTTAGTGGCTGTCTACATGTGTGGCCAACGAAATGACATTGTATCTACTGCTGTGGAAGATTGCTCTAGAAGTCAGAACAAAATGCCTAGTCCCCCACAAAGCAATGGCTGGGCATTCATTCGGACCTCAGCAGCCCAGCCAAAAACCCAGGGGAAACATGCATACCATGGCATCCAGCCTGGCTGCAGTAACCCCCGTTCACTGGACGGCCAAAACCCACCACAACAAAAGAGAAAAAGGTAAGGGGGCAAATTCTGGAAATACTCCAGGGCATCCCAGAGTATTTTGACCAGTGTAACCCACCCTTAGTTAATGGGACTGAATTAATTATTGCCGTTTTCAGCACATATGGTTCTAGAGTAAGGCAGGGGTAGTAACCTTTTTGATGATGATGATGATGATGATGATGATGATGATGATGATGATGATGATGATGATGATGATGATGATTGCAACAACAGTGTTTGGATGATGTGGGTAGTTTGTCATTTTAGACAAGTCAAAAAACTTAAATAAAATAAAAAATTCAAAGTATAAAATTCTTGGGAATAAAATTAATCGAATACAAAATGTATGACTCGTTTCACTGCAAAAATTTTCAGATACATTTAACAAATAGTTATTACCTTGCAAATGTATTCACAGTGATTATTGTATTGTGAAATACTGTATATTGTGTCCTTTTACTTTACCTAGTGGTTAAAGTAATTCACTAAAGTGATGATCCCTGACCATTTGATTCAGTCCTGCTGTATTTATGACAACATACTTGTAAAGGATAATCATGAAAAAGGTTGGGTGAAAACTAAGAGACACGTTCCTGCTGTTTCTCACTGGGGAAAAGGGTTAGTGCCCATGAGTAGAATTGCTCCTTTGTTTGTTGAAGGGATGCACTGGAATATGATGGAGAAACCAGTCTAAGAATACTGAAGCTTTTAAATATGTACGTTTAAAACAAAAGTCTCTGTTCAGTGTCCAAATAATATTCTGTTTAATCCTCATATCCTCAGATCTAACATGCATATTCTCTGACAAGGTGTCCCTGTTCCTGCTTTAAGATATAAGAAGGATGCCTATGTAGAAGAGACCTTTACCAGTAGTGTGTTCATCTTATGGATTTTATGGACTTTGCACATTAGAGCCTCTCCTATTCCTTTCTGTGCTACATGGAAATTGTGTAAAACTCTATTTTAAAATTATCTTCTGCTGGCAAATCTTCTGATGAAACATTTAAGCATTTAAAAGTTACTCTATTGGCTGTAATTGGTTACCTTGAGGCTTGACAGATGGGGAGAAAAGAACAGCAAGGTGCTGCCCTTTTCTGCCCCTGATGGAGGCCGCAGCAACCAAACGGTGCGGCCTCCAGGAGCCCTAAAAAGAACCTGCTCCTGGCGGGTTCTTTTTTGGGCATATGCGGCGCACTATTGGAGCCCTCGTGTGCACCAATGACATACATGTGGCACCATTTGGACGCTGTTCCGCATATACATCATCATGGCTGCCCCATATGATCAGGGGCGAGTTATGATGGTGCTGGTGGTGCACAGTAGGGCTCGGGAGTGTGTGGACGCTCCGCTCTCCCGAGCCCTAAAATCAGCCTCAGGCCAGCGCATAGCGCCAGTCTATACCGGGCCTTTATTAACATTCTTATGAAGTTATAAGACCAGGTAGCTGAGCAGAATATAAGTTTCTATAGTAAATAATAAATTGTGTGAGCTTTGTAAGGAAATATTTGTTTTCCTTGTGTGCCTTCAAGTCATATCTGACTCAGAAAGATTATATATACTGTACAGTGTTTGAAATTGAGAGTCCTAGTCTAAAATGTACATATGCTTTGTGGTTTGCTAGTACTTGCCAAGTCAATATAATTCAATACAACTACATTATGTTACTGGTCATAGCTGTCACTGTAGATATTTTCAAGATGCTAATCTTAGTGTTAGCTATATTCACCACTTACTGTGACACCTTAAAGAAGTGTTTGTTTTTCCCTGGCAGTTATTGTTTCTTGTTTTTGGTTACAGTCATATCAGCCAGCAAAGAACTTACTTTTTTGATAATGTTGCATGCATATGGGTACAACCTTCCATGAACAATGAGTCAGGCTTTTCCATGTTTCTTTGGGAGTTGGGATACATATATTCTGGAAAAAAATGATTTCTTGGGGATGTCTGTGTTGCATCATGCGGGTTTTAACAAAACATTTGAACCAGGCCAAATGTTGGTGGCAGGCATTCAGGAAGCTAAAGTAATTGGTTTATCTTTGGAAGGAATATACTGCAAGGTGCATTGTCCAAAGCAAGTTTTTACTACCAATGGGAATAATTTCAAAAGCTGCAGCAGCATATTTTGTTTTCTAATGAATGTAATCTATAGCATCTATGAGACTTGTCTGGGAACACAGCTCTTCTGGGATAACAGCTTCTTTCCATGGCAGTTCTGTCAGGTTCACATGAAACTGTAGAGGGATAGTTTGAACTGAAACATCTTCCACTAACATCTGAAGAGAAAACTGGACTTACACTTTACAGAAGGATTAGAGCCTATGGATGTATTGTGTGCTGAGAGGATTTAAATACACAGGTATACTAAAATTTCTGTTTGTGTCTTATAAGAATTCAGTAAACATATTTATATTGCTGTTGTGGCCTTCACAAAAGTACTTTGTTTCAAATGACACTCTTGATCAGTGTGCCTCGTTATGTTCTTTCAGTGCTTTCATTGAAATGGTTTTTGACAGCCCTGTTGTGAACATGATGCATGGGAGGTTATGGAAGGACAGTGCATTGTTGCTAATAAAAAAGATGCTGACGTAGCTGCCATTTTAAAAGGGTGGTTTTATTGCTCTAGTGTCAAAATGGAGAAGTTAGAGAGCACTTGAAGCAATTCCTTTGTTATCTTTAAAATAGGTTTTACGAATGTGGTTGTGTTAGGAAGCATCACCAAGTGAACTGTGGATGTGAATTCCAAAAATTCTTGAAGTACCGTTGTCTCATTTTAATGCCTAATACTGTAAGTTTGCTGTGAATGGGTGGATCACTATGACAGCTTGTGATGGCTGGGTCTCCAGCCATCTGGGAACTTCTCCTGAACACAAAGGGTTAATCTGGGAGGAGGTGCATGCTAATGAGAGATGACATCACATGCTAATGAGCTGTGACATCATAGCTGATGTAAGGTCTAACTGACCAATCAGAGAGTAGGACCGCGAGATTCAAGAACTTTCTATGGGGAATCTTTAAAAGGACTTGTGGAGCCATGCGGTCTTTTGTCTCTCCCTTGAACCTCTCCTGAGGGGGGAAACCAGATGCTGTCTCTTTGAGTCTGGGAGACACAGACTCAAGGGAATGCAGGTCGAGAGGCCAGGGGGCCCTCCCTGCATCCAGGAACTCCAAAGGACTACAAATCCCATCTGTTGTGAGTAGTTAGGAATGTGTTAGCTAGTGCGTTTAGGCCTTTTGTTATTTTCAACAATGGCTTGCCTGGAATGAATTCTGTAACTATGTTCTTTGACCTGCAAGGCAAAAGGGGCTTTGCAAGAGTGTTATAAATTCTTTCTATCCTATTCTATCCCTTTTTAAAATAAACTTCTTTCTTAAAAGCATCTGCTGTCTCTATACTCCTATACACGTGCCTAGACTCGGCTATTGAAACTAGATCTCTCTCTCTCTATTCCTCACAAGTCTCAGTGTGTGTGGGGAAGGAATTAATTCACTGAGTGGTGGCAGCGCGGCTTTAGGACCTCAAGGGCTCTCATTCTGCTCAACAGGGAGCAAGAATGGAGATCTAGGAGATCCTAGATGGGAAAGTGTGACAAGAGGGGACTCCCTGGGAGTAAAGGGCCACGCACAGGGCTTTGCTCCCAAGGAATCATCACACAGCTGTATGCCAGATGTTGTCTCATTACAATCCTTTTTCAGGCCCATTAAAAAAAGGACAGTATAGTGAAAATATGTTTGTTTATTCTTGTATAGAAACTCTATCGTATGAGAAGTTCTCAGAGCCGCTCATAAACAAATGCAACAGTTCAGTTCAGCAGTAAAATCTATTGACATTAATGGAAATAAAGTAAGCATGGAATTTCAGTTTGTACCTCAATAGTTTTTGTTTATCAAAATGACCAAAATGACCTAAGCTGCTGGAAGAGTTTATTTGAACAAGGTCTTTCATTTGGTAGAAAACAAACAAACATTATTCTGTTTTCCCCTCATATTTGACACTTTAACAAAAGCCTCGTGTTAACATCACATGTCTTTTAAAAGCAACACAACAAGGGTAAATGCAGTTCTCAGATTCCAGATAACAATATTATACCATTGTTTTTTTTTTTATAACTTATCATGCCAGCACCTCTAGACAGAAACATTACATGCAGCTCAGAGGAAAACTGCTGCTGAGAAGATGCTTGCATGACTAATCTCCAGCTACACTGCAAAAGCCATGAAGGGATTACTTTTGAAAGTCTGTGACATCAGAAGTGCTCCTAAAAGCACCAGCTGCTTAAATACTACTTTGTGAAGATGATCCATCTCCCTGTTCATCTGAGCTGCCACTTTCCCTTTATTGCCTAGATGTACTAGTTCCAGTTGGATGGGTGAGCCACAATATTCTGAAAGTGGATGTAAAGGCAATATACTATTGTTTTCCAGATACTTTCATCAGATTGGGAATATTTTATTGCTGTTCTTCATTAATCTTCAAAACCTATTCCATGAGTTTTGAGCAATGCGATAATATGGTAGTTGGTTTCCTCCACCCACATTTCAGGGGGAATAACAAGATCTGGTTATTGTACTATGGAAAAACTAATTAAATTGATGCAGAAGAACTCTTGAGTTGTCCAAATTCTTATAAGAATATTGCCAATATGCCAGTTTTTTGCTGATTATACCCTACAATGCTCATGGAGACGTGTTTTATTTTATGTTTACAGCATCTTAATCAGTGCTGGGAACATCTTATTGATGAAAAGTCAGGCATGTCTTTATTCGAGTAATATCACTTTTCTCATTGCTGCCAAAATCTCCTCCTCTTTAGGAAATCCAATTAACAAAATTATGATGAATAGGGTTGTTGCTGTTCTTCTCTGTGGGCTTGTTTATAGCTTATGCACTTATTTCAGCGTCTATGCTATCACACGGTATTTAGGAATAATTTGTCAATTTCCATCCATCCAAGGAATTTACCTCCTCGTGCCCCCAACCGTTTTTGGGTGAAAGGCGGCATAGAAATTAAATAAATAAATAAATAACCCCCAATTGCTCAGATGCTTTCACAGTATTAGCAGCATCTTTCTTTTTTAGTCTGATCAAACTGGTGCTTTACCCAGATTATAGGGATTTATCACTAAATGCTAAAAAAAATAAATGACAGATCTGTTTCTGGTATTAACCCTTAATCTTTCCACCCAAATCTTTGGAAGAATGACTAAAATAGTTCTTTGTTTGTGACTCCTTTATAACTCAAGCCTAGAGCACTGCCATCAGATATGATTGGAGCTAGTTAATTGTCTGTATTCTAGGCATCTTCTCTAAGAGTTGGGGATGTCATTTTTTCTTGTCACCTTCAGTGCTGAGAATGTTCTTATCCTCTTCCTTTTTGCCCATGAAAAACCAGCAGGGAGAACAGCTCTAAACTAACCTTCCCTTTGATATGTAAAAGGATCTTGTTGCACCTTTGAGACTAACTGTAAGATAGAAGTTGGTAGCATAAGCTTTCATAGACTTCAGCCTACTTCCTCAGATCCATGGGTTAGGTAGAAAGCTCAGGAACAGACCTGTATAGCAGTCTGAGTGTGAGAATGTCCATAGGAATGCAAAACTGTGTAGCATTTTGGTGTGGAGATGAGGTGAACAGTTAAGTTTCAATGATGAGATGGCTCTTGGGGGGATAAGACAAGGATGTTGCCTAAAGCTAAGGTTAGTAGATAACAATATGTATGAATATTGTAATGTAGTATGGGCTTGCTTTTCCTGTACAAGAGACAGTCTGCAGACAGCCAACTATACTATCTGTGATCCAACGTTAGATGAGTCTTGACATAGCCACCTATATTGGGGTTCTAATTAGAAGAAGAAGCTATAGCCTAGCACCAATTCATTTTGCTATTTTTCTAGTTTGGCCATCTGTCTGCATTCAGACGAACTCCAGCTCAGTGACCATGATTATTATAGTTGGAAGGCCATTAGACAGTTTTAAAGGGATAGCGAGTTGTTTGTTGGGTACTAAAAACAGTTGGTAATGTGAAATAAATGGATTTCCGTGTGAATCTAAAACAAAAGAGGCTGTGTAACCAAAGCAGATAACTGGGTTGGTAGACTTTGCTATTGAAATAGAAGGATATAGAGTGGGAGGAAATGAATTTTATTGTATGTTTCAGTTTTTAGATCCTTGAAAGTTACGGACTCAGGAAGAGTGATAAATTAAGGTGGAAACCTGCCTAAGGGAAGAAAGTATTATAATATTTTAAGCTGTTCTCAGGAAACAGTGTAGGTTTGTTAAAAAAATAGTGGAGGAATAGCCAAACATGGTATCTGCATTTAGAGGTGGAACAGTCCTAGATGGGGTGTACCAAACACTTGTTGTGATGATTAAAAGCAAACTACATCTTTTGCAATTATATTTTTAAATTAAATTAGTTGCTTAAAATAGTTTAAATAACATAGGCCTGTTACAGACTGCCAAAATAAAGCTGCTTCGGGTCTCTTTGGAGGTATGCTGTTTAACTGATGCATGCATCCTAAGAATCCGGAAGCTGCACCAAAGCTGCACTCCAGTGCTTAGGAATGGAGTGTGGCTTTGGCGCGACCTCCGGACTCTTAGGACCCATGCATCATTTAAATAGCATTCCTCTAAAGACACCCGAAGCAGCTTTATTTTGGCAGTCTGTAACAGGCCATAATGTATTACTCAAGTGTTTTCTGCAGATAACTTTGTTTCATCTGATAATGGCACTGTTAATGTTCAAGAAGAAAATTTGTTAGCATATTTTTTTCAGTTTAATCTCTGTCTTCTGTGTTGCTTGGAATAATTGTGTGTTATGGGAGCAAATGAAAATAAGCATGTGAGTAATGGTGGCAGCATTAAAACTGAGCTGAAGAAGTGCCAAAGGAATATTTCAGATGCCAGAATTTGAAGAATTATAAAGAGATCGAAAGCTAATTTCAATTAATGTAATTATGAGGAGAGAAATGTATTCTAAAGGGAGTTACAGGTTTTGGCATGTACAGTCTTCATACTTTCAAATATTTCAAATATTGGTCTCAGTATATTTATGGTTAATTGTATATTTTCGAGAATAGATAAGCAAAGAGGTATTTGCATTTCTTGAGCTGGAAACCTCTTGAATGTGCTTTACTCTAAGGGTAAATGCTCTAACAATAAAGTACAGATCTAATTTGTTTTGGCAAATGACCATTACCTTCTGGTACGTAAGTAAGGTAGAACCAGTAGAACATATTTTTCTAACATTGGAATTTATTCATTTGCTATTGATGCTTTCAAGTGCTATTCTGTTAATGTATTAAAATCTGAAAGACTATGAAATTGAAAAGTTGCCATGAATTATAATTTAAAAAAATTAAAGACTATCAACCATTAAAAAAAAAGATTAATAGAATAAATGTTTAATTTCAGTTGGTCAGATTCAAATGTACATTTTGCTAAATGTCAAGTAATGAAAGTGGAAGTTACTCTGTGTCCCACTCCATGTTTAAATAAAAAAAGCCCCCAGGGCCCCTAGAAGCAATCCTATTGTTTTAAAATGTGCTGAAGATTTCCTCAGAGCCCCTAATAGACCTGGAAAGGCCATACAGCTCCATGTGCATGTGCGCGTGCACGCAAGCCTACCCCACTCTAACTTTTAGGGACGTGTGGAGAGATCTCTTTAGATTTACTAAATAAACACTCCAGGTGTTTTCAGGCTCAACTAAGACCTTTTATTCCAGCTGGGATATGACTAGAAGTCTCTTCTAATTTTGGAAGTCTCATTTGGCTTAAACCAATTAACATCTTAGTGACATCACCCCCACCTTCCATTTTGTAGGGGCAAGGAAAATGTGGCAGCATGACCACATTTGGGACAGATCCGGATGGATGTAACCATGGCTCCTTCTTGCCTTGTGTTATTGGATATGTGAGTTGCGTTAGGCTCAGGAGGAGCCATCCTTCAACCTGATATGATCTAGAAAGAATCTATAAATCCCGAGGAAGCCAAAAATGTGCAGTATTTCAACTTACAGGCCCTGGAGTGAGTTTAGGACCATCTGGAGACCAGTTCTTTTCATAGGTGTCAGGAAACAGCTCAGTAGCTCCTTAGCTCCCAACAGTTGCCCACCTCTTCCCTAAAGGTGACATGGAGTTTCTTTTACCCAGGTGATGATGTGATCCTCCCAGGTCCCCCATAGACATTTTTTTTAAATGCAGTGTGGTCCACATGGAGCACCTATAGAGCAGCATGTGGCTCATGAATTTGACTTTGCCCCTCCCTGCTGTAGGGGAAATATAAATTCTGTCTGGAATTTACTGTGGAATGGAGATGTAGATCTTAAGGGACCCTATAAAGCTGCTGAGAGTCAGTGTGGTATAGTGGTTTGAGTGTTGGTTCAATCCCCAGCTGGCCCCCGTGTAAATGACCAGGGGGCTTCTGGGTGGCTTCGGAGCATGCAGTGTGTAAACGCCATGCTCCCAAGCCACCCAGAAGGCAGCGCAATAGGGCCATCTGTTTTGGCCCTAAAACAGCTTATTTCACCTACTATGTAGCTCTGGTGATCCTGTTGTGCTTCCTCCTCCAAAACTATAAATGCTTTAGCTCACTATTGATCAATAGAGTGGAAATACCATATATACTCAACAATAAGTCAACTTCATGTATAAGTCAAGAGTAGGTTTTGGGGCCAAAATGATGGATTTTGATAAGACCTGTGGATAAGCCGAGAGTAAAACTTAGAGACATGTAACAAAGGATCTAAAGGATGAAGCAAAGAAAAACAATGCCAAAATACTTACAAAATTCCAGCAGATAAAACTATTTGTGCTCACTCTAAAGGCTGGATGGATGAGAGAGTGGGGGGGGGGGGTGTCAGCGCTTCCAGGACAGACTATGCTCTTTACCTTTCACCAGGGGGTGGTTCCTTTTTTGATAAGAATTAAAGTATAGTATTTACAATGACCTGTAGCTCAATTTCTGACTAAAATTTCTAAACCTATACATGAGTATAACTTTCCTATTGAAGGGCTTTGGAAATGAGATTAGATTGATTTTTTTTTACTGCAAATATACTTTTCCTCATACCATAGAAAATAAAGTTTCCACATCATCTGCTTTTATACAGAAGATCCCTGGCATGTCCAGCTGCAAGTGAGGTTATGATAAAATTTAACGTGAAGCCTGTACTGTACTAGTGAAGCTGTGATCAGTAGGATGGGATTGAAAAGAGGAAGATGGCAACAGAGAAGGGAATACCAGCATGTGGAGGTTGTATTTGAAGCAGAGAAGGGCTGATATTTGAAGTAGAAAGATGAAATGTGGACTTAGTTTGACTTTGTCTAAAAAGCAGTTTCGTGTGTTCCTATTTTCCTGTCACATTACAGACTAAACTTGTTTCTTCCATTTTGTATGTAGGACTCGAGAAACTTTCTAGAACTCTTCATCAAACTCAACTACAGTGGTGCCTCGGGTTACGAAAGTAATTCGTTCCGCGGCCGCTTTCGTAACCCGAAAAGCCTTCGTAAGCCGAATTGCCATAGGCGCTAATGGGGAAAAGCCGCGTTTCGTGCGAAAAAGCCGAAAAAAGCACCAAAAATTTTCTTCGTAACCCGAAAAAACATTCGTAACCCGGAACAATGATTTCCAATGGGATTTTTTCGTATCCCGAAAATTTCGTAACCTGGGTATTTCGTATCCCGAGGTACCACTGTACTTCTTTTTGCTTTGTCTATTTACACTCATTGTAAAGGTGATTCAAGTTTGGCCTTGGAAAGGAAGTACTCAATTCCTTACTCTAGCTTGCCCAAATTAGTGGATTGTTGTTGTGTGCCCTCCTGTCCTTTCTGACTTATGGTGACTTTTAAGGCAAACCTATCACCTATCATTGGCAAGATCTGTTCAAGTGGGGATTCAGACCCTGTTCTCCACAGTCATAGTGCAATGCTCAAACTATTACATCATGCTGACTCTCAGGTTAGTGGAATATTTTAGTAATTCTTGTTAACTCTAAATATTGTAGCCTTTACAAATACCATTGGGTGAGGTGTGTGTGTGTGTGTGTGTGTGTGTGTGTGTGTGTGTGTGTGTGTGTATATATATATATATATATATATATATATATATCTTTAGATATATATATATATATATATATATATCTTGTGAGCCGTCAAGTTGCTTCCAATGTATAGTAAACCTAAGGTGAACTACCTATCATGGGGTTTTCCTGGCAAGATTTGCTCAGAGGTGGTTTGATACTGCCTTCCCCTGAAGCTGAGAGCATGTGACTTGGCCAGCATCACCCAGTGGGTTTCATGGATGAGTGGGAATTGAACCCTGGTCTCCAGATTTGTAATTCAAACCACTATGCCGTGCTGGCCCTCATCTGGTGAGTTACTCCTTTTGAAAATCTCTCTTTCAAACTTTTGGACTTGGAGATTTAAGAACTGCTTCTACCTCCTGTAGAAAGTGCCTTCGGAGAATAGAAAACACATTGTGTCATTATGGCTCCAGTGACCAATATCAGTAGTGAGAAGAGAACTGAGACTCTTCTGTGTTGATTTTCGTTTGTGTTCTTGTTGAGATCATACTTGTTTTAAAAAGAAGTAGGTAAAAAATTGGCTTTTCAAACTAATTGCTGTGCTCTTTACACTAGAAAGGCATTTTTATGGCAGGGTTTTCTCTTAAATGATATCAGTTCATTTCACACTTTCACAGTAAAAATAGTGATTTTGCACTGTTTGACCTACTTAGAAAGAAAAGCTTCCTGGACTATAATCTTTCAAGTGAAGTTTACTCATTTTAATAACCATATTGACAACGGAGTCTTGTTGCTCTGTTTGCTCTCCAGCTGTCATTTGATATCTTGTCAGTCTCTTTAACTTTTCCTGTATGTATGTTTATTTAGCAGAGATAATCAACAATGGTAGTATTTTATCCTGTATCATACTAGCTGGGTCAGAAAATTTCTGTAAACCAGATTTAATCTAATTTTTAAATATTGGTTTTCTCTTTCTGCGGTACTAAAATGACTCTTGATTTTCAGTTTCATTTTAAAAATAAAAGGATTGGAGACATGTCATGAAAATATTAAGAATAAGATTTATTATATAAAATATAAAAGCTAGGGTAGGTAATATTTATTGGACCACTTTATTGGACCACTAAGATAGCATTAAAAAGATGAGGTTTGAAATCCTCCAGGACTATTTTTTAGAATGGTCATAAGGGATGAAATAGTAAAATCTCAAAATCATGCTGGTTAGATTTTGGATCTGTAATTAGACTAAAAATCCCAAGATAGTTTGAAAACATGAAAGATCAAAATGGAACTGTTTATTTCCTCCTCCCCCTCCCCACACCTGATTTCTTTTCTTTCTTTCATTCTCTTTTGCTTAGAACAAGATTTAATACCAATAGGAGTAAACACTGTTTGGGTAGCATTACTCAAGAGAGACTCATTTTCCACTGTCCATGTCTTTGCTTACAAATGTGACTTTTAAATGCAGTGTCTTTAAATCATTGCGATGTGTCTCCTGACTTGAATATTCAATTTATTTATTAATTACTGTGCTTCACATGTTTTTTTAAACAGTTAACAGTAATAATAAAAACAATAAAAACAATTATAGTGATATTAATTTTTCAAATGTAATAAAATAAGATAAAGGTCTGACTAATGTTTAATGCTAAAATCTTATTTAACATTTTGTTCACAAACATTAGACCAATTTGGTCCCCCTCCACTCCCTTCTGGTTGCCATGAAGGAGTCTGGGAGTATTTGATTCTGTTTTAAAGAAACCATGGTTAGTTTGTGTCCAAGCCCAGGCAAACTATGATTACCATTTATTATGATTTATTGAAAGAAGTCACCTTCCCACAGCTTCTGGCTTCTTTGAGTAAATCATTGTTAGAATTAAAATATAGGTCCAAACCACACAGCAGAAATAGTCCAGTTTGAGACTGCTTTAACTGCCTTGGCTCAGTGGTGAGGAATCCTGGGAATTGCAGTTTTATGAGACATTTAGCCTTCTCTGTCAGAGAGCTCTGGAGCCTGATAAACTATAGTTATCACGATTCCCCAGCACTGAGTCAGGGCAGTTAAAGCAGTCTGAAACTGGATTTCTTCAGTGCATTTTGGATCATAGTTTGTCTGTTCCACTATGTATATGCATACGAAACAATGTTTAGTTCTGAACTGTACCTAAGTCTTCCTCTCACTGCCTCCATTGGTAGAAAAAGGAGAAATGAGAGTCCCGAGACACATGCAAGTAATGCTAACCTAAATGTTTTTGTTTTGTATACACAAAATGTACGGTCAGTAGAATCTTGATGGCGTTTATACATAATTCAGACGTGAAAATAATAACAGTTTTAATGGAGCATAAAAATCAATAAGCAGTGTTCTTGTTGGTAGACATTTGTGTATCTAGTAGGTCTAACTGATGTGCTACTAAGTCTTACAACTAATAAATGCCAAAATAACTTTTATTAAAATTGCAATTGTCAATTGACTTAATACTTGCACTTGCATTATATCTGCTTTGTGACAGTATAATAGCCACACTCTTAATATATCCATTTGCTGTTTACGTTACTTAGTTCTTCCCAAAATTGAGTATGTGCTATTTGATTTTCTCATGCCCTCCTGTTGTTCTCCCCAAAGATGTAGCTGCTTCTCCCCTTGTGATTCCTACCTCTGGTTTCTAGGGAAAAGAAATTCTAAGATAGGAGTAGTTATATCTGGGTGGCACTAGACATTTCTCTGCAAGGGGGCACCATCTTGTGTACCTTAGGTGTTAAACATGCATGAAAATCCATTGAGTATGGGACTTTAAAGGAAGAGTACTTTATAGAGTACAGTTAATCTAAAAGATATTGATATTTGTGGGAAGGGGAACCAGTATCACTTTTGCTTAAAAGGTAAACTTCAGCAACCATTTTTAAAATTATCTATGCAATTGTCTTGTTGCCATTTAGAGAATAATCTCTCCGAAAATAAATTCTGTAATGTTTATTTGGATATACTCCCACATCAAAATGTTTCAAACTTTAAGACTCATGTTAGTTTGGCAATTTGGGCTAATTCAGCACCCTTAACAATTCATACTTCCACCATTAGTGCTTCAGTCCATTCCAAGTTTGAGTGAACAATGCTCTTGTTACTGTTGTTATGTAGCAAGAAAGTAATTCATGTTTACTGCACAGTTCTTTATTCAAAGTACCCAACAGAAACATGTCTGGTGACATTATTATATTTAACCTTTTTGAATTAACATATACATCTTGGACTAATAATTTAACACCTTCATACAAGTCCACCGTGCACAAGAAAAGGAAGCCTCCTTATCTTGATATCCACAACATTCTTGAACATGTTCAACAATTTATTTAGTGTAAAATACCATCTATACTGCAACGTGTACAGATTTCTTTTACATTACTGCACAAGGTAATTTTCGCATCTTTGGTAAATGCTTAACAGTAGAGATAGGACTTTTTACAATGCAAATTGTTTGTACCCATTCAAGCATAATAATTCACCAACTGAGTGGGGGAGACCCTTCTTCCTGTCCATCGTGGCCCATCCAAGGTCCTTTAATAAAATATTCTTAATAAGATTATTGAAATAAACTACTTTTTTGTGATTTTTTATTTTATTTTATGATTCTTCAGCTTTGCGGTCCAGAACATTGTTTTTTCCTAGGGTTCATGTCTCAACCAGACTGCTTCCCAACCCACAAGGGGTGATACAAAAGTTATTCAGGAGAGTGTGATTCTGCCCTTGTGGAATCCTTCCATATTTTTATAAGCTTAAGGATATTAATGTCCCGCTAAGGTGGAGCAGCAAACAAATTGTGCTGCTCATGATCGTCTATCTTGGCCAGAGTCAGAAAACACTGGATTCTGATCCACTTGTAGAGTTGTTAAATAATCAGACCAATATTTTGAACGTTTGGGAAGCTAATAATAAACATTGTTATTGAACCATAGAAAGAAGAATCTTCAGGATCAAACCATAAAAGTGGAGAAACTCCCAGATACTGAGGCACACTGTTGTAGTATCGAATCAGCTCCAGGGAGATGCCCCTGTAGCTGCATTTAGATTCCAACTGTTTCATAAACACAGTTGAGTACACACCATCCAACATACTGTTTCGGCTGTCTACTTTGTAGTCTGCATCTGTTACAAATGGAAATGATTTATTCTCTAAACCATTCCTTTTCTTCTGTTGTGACAAGACTGAGCAGTATCACGTACCAAACAGAAAACGGGACAAGAAATTGTTTTGTTATTTACATCCTATCTTTGATAGCATACTCTATGTGACTTTATTCAGTGTTAATTATTTTAATTACTATTATAAAAGCAATGGTAGTTTGTTGCAGTATGTGTTCGATACAAAGTTAAAACATGTCTTTTGTAAGACTCTCATGAAAAGAACCCCATCTTTCTTTAGACCAGTAGTGAATTTAATGGCATGACAGAGCTTGGTATTTTAACTACTCCAACCCTATTGTCACCCAGTGCCTATGTGGCTGACACCTCAGGTTTCTGGTATCATAACACAAAACACAGTAGAATAGTCATTAGTATGTTTGACAGTTCAGCTCCTGCATAGTTGAGAGTTATGTGAAACAAATTATTGAGGATCAGTGTGAATGCAAGAGTGGGTTAGCTGAGTTAGTTCCCCCCACCCCAAGGTTTTATATCTTAGTTGGGGGAAAAAATCAGCAACCATTTTTGTTGTTATGAGATGCTGTAATCAAGAAACTCATATGATAGCATTCATTCAAGAGCTTTCCATCAAGAAGTTTATGTGTAATGCATACCAATGGATTCTGTGCATCATTTCTATTGTCATTGAGTGATAAGTGCCATAAAGGCAGTAATATAAGATAACTGGGGGTGATCCCATGGTCAGAAATACTAAAAGAGAAGGGAGTTCAGGATGGATGGGAGTTTCTCAAAAGGGAGATACTGAAGGCACAATTTCAAACTGTTCCCATGAGGAGGAAAAATGGGAGGTGTCTCAAGAAACCAAGATGGATGACTACGGGACTTTCAGTGGAGCTAAGTTTTAAACAGGGCATGTATAAGGAATGGAAATGGAAAAAGGGGGAAATCACCAAAGAATTCAAACAAATAGCGAGCATGTGTAGGGGTAAAGTCAGAAAAACTAAAGCACAGAATGAGCTCAGGCTTGCTAGAGAGGTAAAGAGCAATAAAAAAGGGCTTTTGGGGTATGTTTGTAGTAAAAAGAAGGAGGAAATGGTAGGGCCACTACATAGAGAATACCTTGTTAACCTGAATGAATTTAAGTCTCCGGAACCAGATGAACTACATCCAAGGGTATTAAAAGAGCTGGCAAATGTAATCTCAGAGCTATTGGCAATAATCTTTATGAACTCCTGGTGAACAGGAGAAGTTCAAGAAGATTGGAGGAGGGGAAACATTGTCCCCATCTTCAAAAAGGGAAAAAAGAGGATCCTAACAATTATCATTCAGTTAGTCTGACATCAATACCAGAAAAGATTCTAGAATAGATAATTAAATAGAGAGTGTGAACATTTAGAAGGGAATGCCATAATCACAAAAAGTCAACATGGGTTTCTGAGAAACAAGTCATGCCAGACTAATTAATCTCTTCTGATCTGTTTTTTTGATAAAATCACCAGCTTGGTAGATGATGGGAATGCTGTGGATATTGCATACCTTAATTTCAGTAAGGGCTTTGACAAGGTTCCCCATGACATTCTTGCAAACAAGCTTGTAAAATGTGCAACTGTTAAATGGATTTGTAATGGGTTGAATGGCTGGACCCAAAGGGTTCTCACCAATAGCTCCTCTTCATCTTGGAGAGAAGTGACCAACGCGGTGCCACAGGGTTCTGTCCTGGACCCAGTGCTATTCAACAACTTTATCAATGACTTCTTAGATGAAAGAATAGGGGGCATGCTTATGGAATTTGCAGATGAAGCCAAATTAGGATACCTTGGAGGACAGGATCAAAATTCAAATTGACCTTAATAGATTAGAAAGCTGGTCCAAAGATAACAAAATGAATTTTAACACAGAGAAATGTATAGTACTGCACTTAGGGCAAAAAAATTAAATGCATAGATATAGGATGGGGGACACCTCTCTGAACGAGACTATGTGTGAAAGGGATCTAGGAGTCCTAGTAGACCACAAGTTGAACATGAGTCAACAGTGTGATGCAGCAGCTAAAAATGGCAATACAATTCTAGGCTGCATCAATAGAAGTATAGTGTCTAGATCAAGAGAAGTAATAATGCCACTCTATTCTGCTTTGGTCAGGCCTCACCTGGAATACTGTGTCCAGTTCTGGGCACCACAATTCAAAAAGGATGTTGAGAAACTGGAGCGTGTCCAAAGGAGGGTGACTGAAATGTGAAGAGTCTAGAAACCATGCCTTATGAGGAGAGATTTAGGGAGCTGGGTATGTTTAGCCTTCAGAAGAGATGGTTAAGAGGTGATATGATAGCCTTGTTTAAATATTTGAAAGGATATCATATTGAGGAAGGGGCAAGCTTGTTTTCTGCTGCTCCAGAGACTAGGACCCGGAACAATGGATGCCAGTTACAGGAAAAGAGTTTCCACCTCAACATTAGGAGGAACTTCCTGATAGTAAAGGCTGTTTGACAGTGGAACACATTCCGTCAGAGTGTAGTGGAGTCTCCCTCCTTGGAGGTCTTTAAACAGAGGCTGGATGGCCACGTGTCAGGGATTCTTTGATGGAGAGTTCCTGCATGGCAGGGGGTTGGACTGGATGGCCTTTGTGTTCTCATCCATTTCTATGATTCTATGAGTCTAAAAGATGTTTAGTAATCTGCTGGAAGTAATATGTATGCTCAGTATTTGTTATCAAAATTAGTAATAATCAGTTTCATTCTTTCCTTGGAATGAAATCAGTCTGTTTTAAGAGAGAATAAGTAGGAATTAATTATAACCATGAAAGGGTTAGCTTTGTAGTATTTTAGATATAACCCCACAGTGTTG
The DNA here is from genome assembly GCF_019175285.1 of Sceloporus undulatus. Taxonomy (NCBI): domain Eukaryota; kingdom Metazoa; phylum Chordata; class Lepidosauria; order Squamata; family Phrynosomatidae; genus Sceloporus; species Sceloporus undulatus. The sequence continues at coordinate 80,331,973 of NC_056526.1, read as the reverse complement.
TTTATAACTTGTGGTGTTCAGTAGTAATTAGCACAGATTGATTATAGGAGTTTAATAGTTGCGGGTGGTGGTAAAATGTAATTCTTCATTGATTTCTTTTCCCTGTCCCACTCCCAAATTTTGTAAACATGTTTACAATCCTAGTAACAGTATTAACAGTGACTTGTGGAATAATGAGTTGCTATGTAATTAGGTTATGCTAATGAAACCGTCTGTTGCATGCTGTGTATTTCCTTATGAAAAATTGAAATACAAATTATGATTCTTTGATTCATTGTTCATAATGAATCAGCTTTGTAAGTTTGCTCACACTTATCCATAGGTACTTTAATTAGCTAAGTACTGACAGGTGAATATATCCAGTGGGTTTCTGCTGGTCAAGGGCATTTAGCACGTGCCGCTGAGAAGTAGAATGTCCCGCATAGTGCCTTGTTTGTGTGCTGTTCTGCTTATCATGGACTTTTTTATGATGTAGCATAATTATGGAAGAAAGCTATACAATGCTTTAAGAATTCACAAAGCATTTTATATAACAGCATTTTAAAATGACTTCTTGGTGTTTGGTGAAAACATTGTACCCTTTCAAAGCACTTTGTGTTTTGAATGTGTTAGTAATAATATGTTGTCTCATGTGTGCGAAAGATTCTGAATTGATTTCAGTCTTTAATAAATGGCTGTTATAAAAATATATTGACCACATTATTTTCTCCCAGTCTTCCAGAAAAACAATATTTAATTGTCATTCCCACTTTGGGAAATAAAATTATCAGTAGAAACAGAGAAATGGATCTATTGAATATGAAGAGTGCTTAAAGAAATTCAAAGGAAGCTAAAGATGGGAATGACATGTGTCTTCAATTTTAATATTGAGCGATTTATTTTGTAAATACTTATACACATGAAGATGTGAGGGATGCATTCCCTATTTAAATTGAGATTGGAGTGGATTATACAGTGCATAACTGTGTGTAGAACTTCCACTTGTACTAGAATGTGATCTATGAGAGCTGAAAGTATTGACTCCTTTCAGTAACTTACAACCCACATCCAAGAACCTTATTTTTCAAAACAACTGTCAAATTCATTCATTCAGTCATTTAGTATATTGTCCTTTATTGCCAGCTTTGTGTTGTATTCTGAACTGCTGACATGGAGACTGAGCATTGTTCATTGAATACAGTGGTAAATTGTGGATATTGTAAACTGTTCCTTGAAAACAATTTGGGTAGTATTCAGTGGCTTTGACCTATATTGTGATTTGAGCTAGGAAACATGTCATAGGAAATCTTGAATACTAGCAGAGATTGTTTCTTTGAGAATAGAATTTGGAACCCGTGCTTGGATCAAGTATTCCATTGTCTATTCATGAATATAAACGTTAATGAAGTACATACCTTATCGATGAAATAAGATCGCTGAACCCTGCAGTAACCTTTAACTGTGTAATCTGTTCAGCGTGATGCTAAAAATAAATGTTAAGTTTAACAGTCATGGTGACCATCCTGGAACTCAGGTGAAATTCATTTGTAAAGCCTAGGTGCAAACAGAGTTGTGCAATTTAATTGCTTTTAAAAGCGACCAAAAGACCATTACTTGACTAGCTCTCAATCTGACCATTACTGTTTGAGTACAGCAACTTAAGGTGTGACAAACTGTAATTAATTTCCTTTTCATTTTGTTGTGTTGCTGCCGCCTGTGGAGAATGCATCTCGTTAGAGCCTTTCTAAATGAATTACTCCTTTTTGCTCAGGGGAGGTTTTCACAAGAATAGGATAATATGCTATGAAGGAGTAAACAGGAGCTAATAGCAATGCTTGCAGCATCCACAGCACTTGGATCAGCATGTCACTTACTTCATGTCACAGCAGTTTTTCTTTAGGCAACTATTTTGCTATCTTCTACACTTACGTAGATAGCATGATGAGAATCACCACAGGAAACTGAAGAAAATGAGAGATGTAGCTGTGAGGCATAGTAATTGGGAGTTTTTGTACAGTGGTATCTTTCCCATCCATCCAGATACTGACAAAGATGCTTGTTGTCCTGATAGGATTTTTTTTTTAATTTAATCTGCATACGGTGCAATTGTAATGCTGCAGTCTTTTGGAATTCAATTTGTTGCCAGTTTTGAAAGCATAGTTTGCAAGTGACTACTTTTAACAGGATTATATTGTATATGCACATTTGATATTAACAGCTATCCATTCCACTTTAGTATCTCTGCTTTTCTAGAAAGATTCTTTATCCTCCCTCCTTAATGAGTCAATTCAGATTTTTTAAATCATGTATTATATACTACAGATCTGTTGGTGCTCCTGTCATCTTTTCTCCAGTAGGTTAGGCCTGCATACCATGACCTCCTGGTATATAATAATTCAGAAACTAGCAGGTAAAGTTTTTGCACCATTGAGTCACTGTGCCTGAAGATGAAACAGTTTCATTTGCCCATTGTGCACTGGTTAAAGACATGAGACCTAAAAGTGAATCATTTGATTCTTAGCTGAAGTGGCGAGAGAAAACGAAATGAGAAATAACACAACCTGCCTGTGATCCAGTGCATGGCACAATATTCTATTTGATTGGACTGAGGAGTCTTGTAGTTCTGAAGATATATTGATAGACTCTTAAAAAACTGCATGCAGGAATATTTTTTGCAAAACTGGAATGCTAAAGGAATGCTAAATACATCTTCACTTTGGTTCAAGTTTTAAAACCATTTCATCGTTTACATATGGCTTTTAATTCCTTAATTGTGGATCATAATACAATGTCAGTGAGTACAAGTGTATAGTTAGAAGCAACTGATGGCATGTTAGGTTTTTCAAGTTTGGTGATGTCATAATTATGCACCCTGTTTTGGGCTGTGATGCACAAGAACAAAGGAGTCCAGTTGGATCTAGTGTAGTATCCTGTTTTTGGCAGTGGCTAACCAGTGCAGACAGCAGACAGCCAAAATGCAGCTGGTTAATTTTTAACGTTTTTTCTAATTATTTGATCATCTATAATACAGGGTGTTTTTAGGATCTTTCATGGAACCAGGGAATTGAATTGAAACCAAAGTGTATGCCTACAAGAGCAGGTTTATGTTTAGAGAGAATTTGTGGCACTTGTTCTTAAGCTGTTGTGTCATGTTTTTATGTACTGATGAGCACAATTTTAAAGGACCCTAGGCATGGCCCTTGAATTCTCAAATTTATTTTATAATTTCTATTGCAAACAACTATGCCTAACTGCCACTCAGAACTTTATAAAGCTAAACCTCAATCTTAATTAAAAACTGTTTTTCTATCTTCTTTTTTCTTCTTCTTTCTTTTCCTTTGGAACTATCAGAAAAGAACCTTGTGCAACTGAAGGTGAAATTATGCTTTCCTAATTAGTAGCATACCAAACTGATTGTTCTTGATGTTCCAAAATTACATATGAAATCCTTATGATCATAGACATGCATTTACAGTTAGAAATTAAGTGCAAATGAACAGGTACAGATTACAAGTCCAGAAGATACTAACATATATGCATACTATGGAATAAGACAAAGTGTCTTTCATAAAGTGACTGGCGACCTGCCACTACTGGTAACATTACTGAAAGGGTTTAACCAGCTGATTCCTAGTAGAAGTAGCTAGAACACACACAAAGAATACAATGTTAAGAATAATTTCTTGAATAAAATCTGAAAGAAGGGTGCAATGAAAATGATCAGATTGGTCTATATGCAGTGGGGTAATATATAATTGGGGTAATACTATATACTGTAAAAGGTAGATGTAATATAGGCAGTAGAGAAGCATGTATTCAACAGTTTCAGCCACGTCTTATTGACAAGGACAGTCAAGTTGGGAGTAAGGGGTAAATTAGTATTTCCTGTCTAAGTGAGCTAAGCCTTAAAACAAAACAAAAAATAAAATCTCTATGGCATTTAGGGATCTCTAGTGTAGTGGTTTCAGCCACTGGACTCTGGCTTTGATTGCCTGTCCAGCCATGGAAACTCCCTGGGTGATCTGGGTGAGTCACACATACCCAGCCCCTGAAAACCCCATGATAAACACCATATGGTCATCATAAGTTAGAAATGGCTTGAAGACATACAACAGCAAGGGCATAAAAATAATTGGATGAGACAACAGTTTTCTTATAGTTTCCAACTGAGTTGCAGAAGAGCCTTGCCTGTCCTCATCAGGAGAAGGCTGAGCAACAGAGGAACCTTGAGCATTTGTCCATTTTCATCCACTGCTGCAGACTTTCTCAGGAGGAACCTGGTTTAGGAGAAGCCTTCCTCCTCCTCCCACTATTCTCAGGAGAAAGCCAGGCAGCAGAGAAGTCTTGAGGGCAAGGATTTGCACCCCTCCTTCCTCTTTCACCTGCCCTTCTCCCTGGGAGAAAGCCAAGCAGTGGAGGAACATTGTAGGGTGTTTGCTCCTCCTCCTCCTCTTCTGCCACCCAGCCTCCTCCTCAGGAGAAAGTCCTGCAGTGGAGGAGCCTTGCAGGACCAGCGTTCACCCTTCCTACTCCTCCTTGTCTGCATGGCCCTCTCCTCAGGAGGAGGCTGAGTGGCGGCAAAGCCTTGAAGTAATTCCACATTCATGTGGGCTGCCCAAAATCCTTTGCTGGGCCGCATGCGGCCCTTGGTCCATATGTTGTGCAGGCCTGTTCTAGAAGAACCATCCGGAGTTAATTTCTAAGTAAAGCCAATATCACATTGAGATATGTTCATGTAATGCTGTGCAGCAATTGCAACATTTAAATGCTTATTGCTTTGCACTCATGTATGAAAATTGAGATTTGGCCATAAGGGATCTTACAGTTTGTGCAGCCTGAGGATGTGGACAGGATTCTTGGAGAAGTTAGAGCCACCACATGCATACTGAATCCTTGCCCTTTCTGACTTCTGGAAGGAGGTAGAGAGGGACTGGCTGAGTGGGTAAGGGGAGTGGTGACTTCTTCACTGCAGCAAGGAGGATGTGATGAGACCATTGCTGAGGAAGACCTCCCTGGATCTCACCATTTTGGATAACTATTGGCCAGTCTTTAATATTCCATTCTTGGGCAAGGTTCTGGAGCGAGTGGTGGTCTCTCAGCTTCAGGGACTATGGCACAGAGACAGCTTTGATTGCCATGGTGGATGACCTACTGGACACAAGGAGTGTCTCTTTGTTGGGTCTCTTGGCAGCATTCGATCCCATCGACCATGGTATGCTTCTGGGCTGACTTTCTGAGATGGGACTTGGGGCACTGTTTGTTATGCAGTGTTTTTGGTCTTTCTTAGAGGGACCAATTCAGGAGGTGGTGTTGGGGACCCCTGGACATTAGACTGTGGGGTCCCTCAGGGTTTGGTTCTGTCCCCCATGTTGTTCAATATTTATATGAAACTGCTGGGAGAATCATCCAGAGTTTTGGGGTGTGGTGTAACCAGTATGCGAATGACACCCAACTCTATCTCTCTTTTCCATCTGATTCCAAGGAAGCTGTCTTTGCACTGAACCAGTGTCTGCTGTCAGTAATGGACTGGATGAGGGCAAACAAACTGAAGCTTAATCCAGACAAGATAGAGCCTGTGCTGGATGGGGTTACTCTCCCCCTGAAATCTCAGGCTCACAGCTTGGATGTACTCCTGGGCTTCACTCAAAGCCTGGATGCCCAGGTTTCAGCAGTGGCCGGGAGTGCATTTGCACAGGTAAAACTTGTGTGCCAGCTGCACCCATTCCTTGAGATGTCAGCTCTGGCTGTGGTGACACATTCCTTCATTACATCCTGTTTGGACTGCTGTATGTGGAGCTTCCTTTGGAAACTGTCCAGAAACATCAGCAGGTTCAAAACGCTGCAGCCATGTAACTCCCTTGTTAAAACAATTTTACTGTGCCAGTTCATTTCCGGGCACAATTCAAAGTGCTGGTCATGACCTAATAAAACCCTACATGGCTTAGATCCAGATTGTTTGAGAGACCATATCCCTCTCAGTCCCTCCAAGATCACAGGCTCGCTTGGTGAGGACACATGCGAGAGCCTTCTCAATGGCTGCTCCCACCCTGTGGAATGCCCTTCTGCAGAATGCTAGGCTGGCCCCTGCCTGGTGGCCTTTTGCCAGCAAGTAAACACATTTTTATGCAGACAGGCATTTGGTATATAATGCATAGTGGGGTGATTTTTATGGAGCAGGTGTGTTTTTAGTTTGTTTTTAACTTTTGTATATTTTATGTGATTTATATTGGGTGTATATGTTTTAATTGTTTTGAATTTTATTAAGATTTTAAATGTTTTGTCTGCGAACCACCTTGAGTCCCTCCGTGGAGAAAGGTGGCATATAAATAAAATAAAATAAAATAAAATACAGTGGTACCTCGGGATACGAAATACCCAGGTTACGAAATTTTCGGGATACGAAAAAATCCCATAGGGAATTATTGTTCCGGGTTACGAATGTTTTTTCGGGTTACGAAAAAACTTTTGGTGCTTTTTTCGGCTTTTTCGCACGGAATCACGGCTTTTCCCCATTAGCGCCTATGGCAATTCGGCTTACGAAGGCTTTTCGGGTTACGAAAGCGGCCGCGGAACGAATTACTTTCGTAACCCGAGGCACCACTGTAAATGTGAAGGCTAGAATTAAGAGGCATTTAAAACACTTGAAATCAGTCAGGCCTAACTATGCTTGAATGTTGTTTGGCTTCTGATGTTCATTTAGGTTGGGTACAGCATAAAATAAAGGGACTACAAAAATTCTTTTTTGATATCTTTTATTGAATTTTCATTTGTAAAATAGAATTTAAGTTGAATAGCACACACCATTACAGTATACCTTTATTTTTCAATTTTGTGTGAGGAGATCAGTTGAGGAAGGGATGTAACTTGATATTGTTCTATTTCTCAACAGTTGCCAACAGAATAAGATCCTGATAAATTTCTCCAAAGCTAGATAAATTGCTGCTCTCCCAGCACATTCTGGTTGATGCTCTGTCAGGGCTTGGGGCAGAAAATGTAACTGGAACTTGCTGTGCTTCTGGAGCTCACCAGCTGTTTGATCTGGAGAAACCAATTAATCTCTTCATAAGCTATCATGGACTTGCACACATAAAATGACTCATGTTATTTCCTTGAAAACTCATTGACCTAGGCAGAAACCATGAACCTCTCCTTACAGATATTCATAGAGTACTTCCATGATAATTAGAGTTCTGGTTTTGGCTATTCTTTCTTCAATGAAACCTTCTGCCAGTGCTCCCACCCCATTTTACCAAGTTTGGGAGGATACAATCATAATAAGTATCACAAAATTTTTTATTAGCACCAGTAGAAAATCTTCAAGTTACACAGAAGTCTCTCTTCATGCAGGATACCTAAAAAGAAAACGTGTTACTAGTTTAAAGCATGATAAAAGACCCATCAACAAAATATTACTGATTTATGATGATAGCTATCTATGAAAGCATGCCTTCTGAAGCCAGTAGACTGTTCTGGGTGCAGAAAAATTTAACTGTTTGCTAACTATTTTTGTTCTTCCCTCCAAATATATTCTTAAGGTGATTAACAATAATAATACGCATACCCTTCTCAATTATAAAAGCAGCATTTAAATATCTTAAAAAGCCATTGCCCAGTGGTGAAAGGAAAATATCCAACAGGCAAGCCATTCTGGATAATGCACCACCACCACGAAGGCTCCCTTTCTTGTAGCCACCTGCCCCATTTTAGATGATAGAGGCACCTGCTGAAGGCATTCCACTGAAGAAGTTTCTCTATTTCTATGGGGACAGGTGGCTCTTCAATTAGGAATAAACTCTTATAGAACATGGCCACATAGCCCGAAAAACTCACAGAAAACTATGGACGCCGGCCATGAAAGCCTTCAACTTCACAATCTGGGTACCATTCACATGAAACAATTATCAGCCTATTATTTTGTTTTAACTCCCATGGTTCTATCATATGGAATCCAGGAAGCTGCAGAGAAGGGAGGGACATTTAGAACTATCAGGCAGAAAACTCTAGCTTCACCAAACTGACAATCACAGCATTCCATAGGATGGAACTGTGGCAATTAAAGTGGAATAATAATGCTATAATTCTATAATATGAATGGGCTTCTGTTCTTATGTACAGTCAGCCCTCCTTATCCACGGATTTTTTATCCAAGGATTCAAGCATCCACGGCTTGAAAATATTCCCCAAAAGAATAAATTTCAAATAGCAAATCTTGATTTTGCCATTTTATATAAGGGACATCATTTTACTGTGCCATTGTATTTAATGGGACTTGAGCATTCATGGATTTTATTATCCATGGGGGATCCTGGAACCAAACCCCAGCGGATAACAAGGCCCCACTGTAGTTTGGTGAAGCTTAAATGACAAAATCAACCTGGTGACAGACTGGGAGACAATTCAGTTGTCTTAACACAGACATAATACAATCAGAATGCCCATTCCAAATTACTACATAATGCAACTGCTTGATTACTTAATTACAATTTATGAAAAGTCTTCAAGCATTTTTTACATTAGTGTAACACAGAACTTAATTAAATCTTGGCCAGCCTGTCTCTCCCCAGGTAAGGTTGCAACTAATGCACTAGGTTAAGCTTGTAAATGTCACTGTATGCCACAGGAATAATTTATGGACCCATTTGTGACATTGTAATGCTCATAGGTAAGGTTAGGAATAAATATATGACATTGACTTCTTGTTCATTCTGTGTACTTGATTGACATGCCTTTTTCTCCCTTTCTTTTTCTTTTACAAAACAGAAGAAGATGTGGAAAATTTTGATGTTTCTACCTTGCCTGCTGAAGTAGTGCAGAACATTGAAGCTGACAGTTTCTGGTGCATGAGTAAACTACTTGATGGGATTCAGGTAAATTGATTTCCTCTTCTCTAAGCAGTGGCAATAACTGATTAATGTTGTAGTCTGTAACTGAGTTAAGGATGTTAAAGAGCACCCCTGACTAGGTGAGGCAGCTCATGCTGCCATATTGGGAAATGGATAAACTCTGGTTGATACATCTTTTAGGGGGAAACTAACTCTTCTTCATGGCAATATATTCAATATGAATATTCAGTATACAGTGAGCCCTCAGCATCTGCTGGGGTTTGGTTCTAGGACTCTCCCATGGGTACAAAAATCCATGGATGCTCAAGTCCCATTAAATACAGTGGCTTAGTAAAATGTTGTTTGTTATATAAAATGGCAAAAATAAGGTTTGCTTTTTGAAATTATATGTATTTAAAGAGTATCTTCAAGTCATGGATGGTTGAATTTGTGGATACATTCAGCCAACTGTACATTCAGTATCGAAATAAAATATTGTTAATTCTGCAGTGTAGTAACAAATTAATCCTTCTTAAGAGAGCAGACCAGTATAATCATAGCTTTCTTTGAAAAATGCCATTTCTCCACCTCCTCAAGAACATTTTCGTTATATATAGATAAATTACCCTGAGATGAGTTTTATTTTGATTTGTTTTGCATTTTCCTGTTCAAACAGCATGCACAATGATGATGTTCCTTTGACGCAGTGCCCAAACGGCATTGTGCCAAAGGGGCATGATCAAGCCACCTAGCAGTGGCTGTGACACCTCTTTGCAGGCACAAAAAGGAGCCAGAAAAAACGGCTCCTTTTTGTGCTCTGTGGAGGTTGGATCTGTGCCACTGCGTGAATTTGTTGCGGCACCAATCCAGGGCAGACAGGGGCAGCATTTCACTGCCCCTTCCTGCCTGTCCGTACCGGGTTTTAATTTACAAACCATCAAGTTTTTTTTAGCAACAACTATAAGTTTTGCTAATCATTTGTGCCCATCAATGCATATGTCAGCTATTAAATGAAAGACATTTTAAATCACTCTCTGTGAAGGTTTTACTCATGGAAGGGGGAGGAGAGGGGTAATCTCCTGGTTGCATGTCTGTCCATTGCACTTGAATAGTTTACTTTCTGGAAAATACTTTTACATTTCCTAGTTTTAAATAGGCCCAGAGCTGAATCAAGCAATAATTTTTATTTGAGGAGAAGAGATTCATAAAGACAGTCGGGTGAAATATAGGCAGATAGAACCTCTTTTAATTTTTGACATGGTTTAATTTATGCATACATATTATGACCCTCATGGGGAAAGAAGGAGACTGTGAGTGCCTTATGCTTCACTGCCAGTATTATTAAGTTATTGACAGATATTCCTTTCTGTCTTTGCTAAATGCTGTTCTTCTTCACTAACTGCATTAAAATTCTCCCTTTGTTTTTGTTACTGTTCCTGTCTGACATTTTCTCAGCACCATAAAATGCATCCACCTGTCAAAAGGTTGAATTTAAAAACATGTCCTGCAGAAACTGATGATATTTAAAATAGTAATTGGGCTGGATAAGTGGTTTCTGGAGTAAAAGGTTTAATGTAGCTCAAATATTTTTCTGTTTGGAAGCACAGCAAGAAGAACCTGGATCTTCAGCATCTACCTTGAAATGGGGTATAATTAACTCACCACTTACTATCAGAACTACCAATTCTTTTAGAGCCATTAAAATGTTCATCCATTCTATATGTAAATATAATATTTTACATACTTTTTTCCCACTTACACATAACAGTTCTCAAAAAGCCAGGTTCAGTATCAAAAATATGAGACTTTAGAGAGAGAGAGAGAGAGAGAGAGAGAGAGAGAGAGAGAGAATCATGTTTTTGTTACGTGTGGCCCTGAATCCTATTGTTAGCCCCACCTAGAGCAGACCCCACCCTTCTGAATCAATGAGATTTACCCATGAGTTGACTCACTATTCAATAATTGATGCAATGGGTTGATTACCATTGGAAATACTCTATAGGTTTTTGTGATGGGGCTGACTCCTCTTGATCATTGTTGATAGTGACTAGGGCTGATAGGAGTTGAACAAAATCTGCAGAGCCACAGGTTCCCTACTTCTCTATAAAGTGATTTCTTGGGTATTTCTGAACTCATTGTAACAGGTAATGGCCCAAATTTATTTTTAATGTGAATATTTTCAAGCAGTGAATGCAGAATGTAGGGATAGAGAGAGATGACTGTATTTAATAGATTGTTATGATCCTGCTTTTCTGAACTCTTCCTAAGTCTTTAATCTGAGTGTATATTTTCTGCCAAATAACTTGACAGTTTCTGATGTATATATTTTTACTTATTGATACATGTGTTCTAGAAAACATGATATCTTAAATACATTGGCAAGAATCTCAATTAAAATTACATTTGCTAAGCAACATAGTGATTGTTGCTTTGGGTCCCAGTCTTGGAAGGAAAGCGGGATAGCAATAATAATAATAACAACAACAACAACAATAATTATACAGTCAGCTGTGTTACTATAATTTCCCCCTTGTTTCAAATAATAGTTTTACTCTTTTTTAGGGTGTCACTCTGCATGGCTGAGGTAGACCATAGATAGCACTTGTTAAGTGGGCAGGAAGGAAGGAATTAAAGCAACATATTCATTGAGCACTGTGTGCTTTAGTTTTTTGGAATTGCTGATTTTCATATCTTTTTGCTGATATATAGGTTTTAAAATCTTGTCTCCTTAGGATAACTACACTTTTGCACAGCCAGGTATTCAGAAGAAAGTGAAAATGTTGGAAGAACTCGTTAGCCGGATCGATGGTAAGTCTCAAAAGCTAAGTGAGACTCTAATGCAGCTTGGTTGAAAGTTTAGTTAAAAGCATTGTGAGTTGCCTTGCCAATGTCAGCGCAACAATCTGCCCCTACTATAATGCAGGCATTCGCAGGCAAGGTGTCGTCCTTAATCAGCTTGTGGCACAGTCGCCTTTTGCAAACTTGCTGCAGTGTATCATTTAAAGGAAAGCCAGTAGAGCATGAGCCACTCTCATTATGGTTTATTAAGGCAAAGTAATCAAAATTCAATGCCAATCTCTTTGCTGCAGACTAATGGCTACGTACAAAAGGCAGCCAGCATTCATTTTGCATTAAACTCAATGATTGTAGTAATTCGGAAAGTCACAGTGGTTGTTTATAGTTGTCCTTTGGTGCTGTGTTTTGTGCCTGTGTGTATCAATTTGCTATCAGGAACTTCTGAATAATTTCTCTGTGGAATGCAATTAATTACAACTTTGGAAATAACATCTTTAATATTAGAGATAAATTACAGTGGGTGCAAGGGTAATTTTAGATTATGCTTTCATGTTTTAGCGAGGCCACTTTGAAACATTTTCTACCTTCATCCTTAAAACAATTCCCATCGTGAAATGCTGACTGTCATTTTCCTCGAGCAGAGTTTAATTAAATGAAATTCAAGAGATAGTGCCTGCCCATTCTAAACATATTCTCTTGATAGTTCGTTAAGTTAACGAGCAAAGTGATGCCGAGCAGAACTAAGCATATATTTGTGACACTGCCTGTCAGTTATGGCTGTATGTGTGTCAAAGAAATGTTATTGCATAAATTGCTTAATACTGAATAAGCTTCTTGAATAGATAGATTCTGTTGTTCCATTATTCTCTGTGTAAGCCTAGTTGCACCAGCACTTAACCGCAGCAAAATTTCTATTTGCTTGACTGTGTTTAAACATTCTGAATAGTTAATGTTGACCTTGGATATGCTTAAAGGTTAACACAGTCTTCACAGGAAGCTATTCAGTATGTCCAGTTATTTGTAAGGTCAGAAGAGCTTCATTGCATGTAAATAATGTGCTAGTAAGCAATTGCACTCTGGAGTTTCTGGTTGTGATTCGTTCTCATATGAATGGAGCCTTCAGTCCTTCCTTATTCTTTGTGTGTATATACATTGCATAGGAAGGACCATAGTGCATTGCAGAACCACATGTTTCAAAAGCAGATGTTCCCTAGAGAAGTGCCAATAAGTGCAGATAGTACTGATTTAGAATGATTAGAAATATAAGACAACTATTTTTGTAATTCACCATAATCTCTGGATTACAGATCTTATTCTGTCAATCTTGCTCTTCTTGAAGTTCTAATTTTTCCATTGGTGTTTTCACTTCCATATTTGTCCTGCATTAAATCTCACTACTTTTTTCATGCATGAAAAATTAATCCACATATTCATATAGATTTTTAAAGCATGCAGATTACTGTACAGAATCTTATACTGTATGCATTTTTAATTGATTGAAATATGTTTCCGAAGATGATTGAACTGTACACTTTTTTTTAGTTCTCTGCATTTTTGCAAGTACAGCTTTTCAAGACAAGATGTTGGCAGTGTCAGGAGATGGGATTTTTTTTTCTTTTGTTGAATTACAAAACTAAAACACAGACTTCTTAGCCATGCTTTCCATAACCCAAAGCAAGGCCCTTGTAGGTTTCTGGCTCTTTCTAACCACTGCACTCTTGTCTCAAGCCAAGAATTGGACTCTAATGGAATTAATTGCTGCTCTTGGAGGAAAAAAGATCCACTGTTCAGATCTGAACTTGTTTTGTATGCATGTGGGAATGTAGGAGTCATATATTATGTATTTTCTCAAAATGTTTTTAATTTTAGTTATACATACAAGTCAAATTTAGTATATATTTCTAGAAGGACATACTAGTATATAATCAGATAGTCAGGGGAAAGAGAAGGGCTTTATATAAGAACTAGTCAAGAGTAGGAGTTTGCAAAATAACAGACACACACTGTTGAAAGGAAAGAAGGTGATGTAGAGGATAAAAAGTTGCAATGACATACAGGTGGGCCTTTTTTATCTGCTCAGGTTTAGTTCCAGGGCCTTCCATGAATACCAAAATCCATGGATGCTCAAGTCTCATTAAATACAATGGCATAGTAATATGGTGTCCCTTATTTAAAATGGCAAAATTAAGGTTTTCTATTTAGGATGTATACTATTTTTTGAATATTTTCATTTTCATTGCTGGCCCTCCTACCCACTCATACCATTTTTGTAGATATTAGCAGAGTTGTAATAAGTGAATATGACCCTTCCCTTCTATTTGTGGAAACCTTCACTTAATTTAAATCCCATCTACAAATGGAATGGCACTTTCAGATCCAATCCTATATTTTTTAATTAATATTTTGTCTAGGCCACTGTAAACAGGTTGTTAGAGTCATTTCATTTGGATGGTATTTTAATTTGCATTTAGTTTCCCACCCTCTTGCTGTTGCAGCTTTGTCCTTTCAATCCATCATAAAAGATGGTAACTTTTTAATTTCAGAAAGGGTCATCTATAAACACAGTTGCCTGGTCTGACGTTTCTGGATTCTTGATTACAAGTGGTATAACTGAAAACAGAATTTTGTCCATAATTTTGTTTCAGTCATCCTTTACTCTGGGCATTGCTGTTTCTTCCATTCATACAATATGAAAGACGACATGAGTGATATAATAAATGCAGGATCTTCACAATAACTTGTTCTAGTCATCTTCTAAGGGAATTGTTTTCCAACTCTGTGGATTAAGTGTTCAATTTTGAAGGATTTGTTATTTTACAATATTTATAAGAAATGAGATTACTGTAATTCAGTAAAGCTGTTTTAAATCTTATCCCAAGCATTACAAAAAGGGAAAAACCAATTTTAATTACTTTTCTAATGTATTTTAAAGTCACTGATCCAGAGACTCAGTGCTACAACATAAGGTCCAAATTCCATTCCCAATATAAAACAGTAAAGCCCATTTCAAAGACTTTTAAAAAAATGATATTTATTGGTTTTAACATGTGAAAACTTTCACAACAAAATAATAACATACAAAAAAAGAGGTGAGAAAAACAGAAGAAATGAGATAAAAGAAGAAGCTATACACACATTTGTTGTTGTGTACTTTCAAGTCAATTTTTGCTTATGGCAACTCTGAGGTAAACATGTCACAGGATTTTCTGGGGCTAAGAGTGTGTGATTTGCCTAAGGTCACTGTGGTCAAGTGGAGAATTGAACCAATCTCCAGACTCATAGTCCAGTGATCCACCCATCACACTGGCTTTCTGTTACATCCATAGAGCATATATAGATACACACAAAAGCACACACACAATGCTATAACTAACGTAAATAACTCTCTGTTAAACTAAACTAACTATACACTGCAACACATTTCTAAAACTAAAAAGTTACAAACACCGATGAATTTGACACACACACCCATAAACACTAATGAGGAGGAAAATAAAACCAGCTAATAAAACAAAACATGTTATTCTACCATTACGTTCCACTTGCTAGAATTTCTAATGACCATAACCAAATGTATTACATCATTAGAATTTTTATTTCTCAAAAAATTATATAAATGGTTTCCAGACTTCCATAAAGTCTTCAGTTGGTTTATATTTTAAACCTATGTCTATCTGACAACTTGGGCAAATTCTCCAACCAACCTTAGCAACCTACTCTTCAGTCACTGGTGCTTCCATCTGTTTCCAAGTCTGAACATATAGTATTCTTGCAGTTGTTATCATATATTGAAGAAATAGTCCGTATTTGGGATCTTAGTTCTTTATCAGAGACCTAGCAAGAATATTTCTGGAGACATTACACAGTTTAGTGTTAAAAATGTTTCAACTTATATGTGAATATCAGATCAATATCATTTCCCATTTCAAACACTTCTTATAAGAGTTATGAAGTTTGTTGACATGATTTATTGAATATTGTGGTTCTTGATTATTTAACATATTGGGAAAAACTGTGTGTATCAACTGAAAATAACAAATGTAGGGAAAGTGAAAATAAATTTAAAATATTATATGATGATTATTTGGTAGTACCATAGATTAAATTAGTTCCAGGGAGTCTTATGTATTTGAGATTATTTCATGGTTATGGACCTGAATAATTAAAGGCAAATTATCAGCTTCATAAATAAGCCTGCAAAATGTACTAGTTTGCAAGGAGTCTAGTAGCCTCTATTTCTATGGTGCCTGTAAGAAGGGCATAACATCCTCCATCATGCTTCACAAAGGCTATTAGCATTTTAGCAGGTAACTTGTCAGAGCTGTGAAATTCACTCCCATGGTCTGTCTTTGCTGGGCTCTGCAGTGCTGCCAGCACCTACTACTGCACAAGGTGCTAAAGAAATACTCAGAGTCTCCAAGTTCTATTTACAGAACTTTACTTTACAGAAAAGATCTGCTCCTTCTGGGTTTGGGCCACCTTAGGCAACCTGGAGGCAACCCCAATGCAGCTTCTGCATGGGTTGGGGGCATGTGTCATCTAAATGCCATGCCCCCAAGCTGCGCGGAAGCCGGCTTAAAAACCCTATCTGTTTTGGGCCCCAGTGACCAGTTGTGTTATGAATGTTCTCCTTCTAGTGTAGTTTGTTTTTCCATATCATCCTGCCAAATGTTAAGAAAAATCTTGCTATCCATCAGAATAAATAGAAATCAAGAAAGCCAGTTAGCTTGCTTTACAGCAAATGGCTTACCATTAAGGGCTACTTTTCCCCACCTGTCACAGGTGTACCCCAGCAGTACAGTTAAAGATAGGTTTCCATTAAAGGAAATATTTTACCACGCCTAACTGCTATAGTCAAGGAAGCAGTCTGGAGTCAAGAACTTCTTGTGGATGAGAATTTATTGAAGCATTTGATATAGTGAATGAAACTTTCTCAGCATCCCAAGGCAGAATATCATTTTTATTAAACCATATTTCTCTCCTGGGACTCTACTTAAGAAAGAAATATGGAAAGATTATGCTAATTGTTGGTACAAACACATAGTGTATTTTGCATAAGCATGTTATTTAATGAGCCTCAATGCACGTAAATCCATGGCATAATGTATCCATGTATAACTTGATTTTTTTTAAAAAAAATAGAGGACTTGTTTCAGCAACATTTTCAAATAGGTTTATGTAAGTTTTAAAAGTGCTGAGAGGTCTGTTGAAATAAATTCACTCATTATTTCATATTGATACTAGCATTATTATTTTTTGAAGATTTAGCATAATTTTATTATTGCAAACTGCCGTATAAGTATTGTATGAAAAAATACTTTAAGTCTGAAAGATGGCAATAATTACATCTGCCGAGTCATTCATTACATCTCCATGCTTACTACCAGTGAAACGGAAAGTTTAAATTTAGAATTATTGCCAGCCAAATTACCTTTATCAGTGAAATAACATCTGCTCACAGTTACTTATATGAAAAAAGAGAAATGAATCTCTTCAGTCTGTGCTTTTTCCTTTTTGTCTTTCTGCATATATTACAAAATAAATTGCAGATAAAGCTTTGCACTTAGTTGTATATTTTCAACCTGTTGGAGTGAAATACAGTACCGACAAGCCCATGGGAAATGCAATGTATCGTATTTTCTGTCATATAAGCAAGCCTAAAATCTATCTGAGGATTTTATTTTTGAACCTTTCCCTGAAAAAAAGAAGAGGTCAAAATCATGGTCAGCTGAAATTTGTCTTGGGCAACAGTGCACGATTTTCACAAAATATGGTACGAAACCAAATATTTTAGATATAGTGGCTAAATTGCTCATTGTTTGGTTATTGTATTGTTTTCTATGACAGTGACACGGAAAATATTGAAATTTATTAAATCAGCTGCTAAAACCCCTGTTTCTTATTAAAACTGTAATTGCGGCCACATTTTACAATCAGAATGAAAACAAATGGTTTAAAACTACAGAAACATTATTTGAAAATTATCCAATGACTTACATCTTCCGCTTGTTTTTAATATCTGCTATTATATTGGTATATTAAATATATCTATTGAAGATATAATAGAGGGAAAATAGAAGGATTCCATAATTACTTTGTAGACATCATTGATTTATTTATTATTTATTCAATGTATATCCTGTGTTTTTTTCTGGCATGGACCCAAGGCAGTTTACAATGTAGACTGAAACAAAATGCATTAATAATAAACCAGATAAAATTATATCAAGTACTCCTATTAAAACACAAATTTAAAGCACTAGAAATCATATTTAAATATTAGGTGTTGATTCCTCTGAAACTGATGGAATCTTAAGCAGCCAAAGGAAAAGGTGCATTATCAGTGTGCAAAAAATATGTGCTAAGAAATGAAAAGAGAAGATGTTCAAACTAAAATTTGTCACTCAGACACTAAAATTAGGCCATATTATGGCTCTTGTCAATGAAACTGTCTGCACCAGGTGCCATCATGTTGGGACACACAGTATTTATTGTACTGTGATTAAAATGTTTAGGCATCTGCTGATCTAAGAATTCCATGTCATCAATTTGAGAGTGAGTGGCTTTGCAGTTTCCTAAAGGTATGTGACCTAGTGCTTTCAGGAAGACATATTGTGTTTCTTTTTCTTCTCCAATTTTCAGCCATGCGACTGCAGAGAGTAAAACTTCCCAGACATCCCATCCTGTCATTTAGTGTTTTTCATATGTATAATGGCTTTGGCAGAGAACTGCTTTCATAGTGAAAGGCCATGAAAATTCTCTTATGAAACTTGTCTTCCAAAGTAGGCCAAAGAACTATTTCCTAGCACTAGTAGTTTTCTAGGCATGATTACTGGTTTCATACCATGTCTTGGTTCATTGACAAGTTTATTTCAGAACAAACTGGATTTGACAGCACCTGTAATTAATTCTGTACTTCTGTCATGACACTACCCCTTTTCAATTTCCCCTTATTTTCAAATTTTTCATCAATTTTTATTCCTTGGCTTGATTGGATGAGACAATATCTGCTGATTGCCATATGGCATGCAGTCTGCTTTCAAGTGATAGCAAGGGACTAGAATGTATTTCTTCAGGTAGTAGTGCTTTGACCAGAAGGGGGAACAACTACAGAAATTGTAAAATGAAAACACAAATGAATTTAAAAACAATTTAGGGACACATCAAGTAAAAAGTACGAACCCACCAACTATGATTTCTTTCTTAAGCAGAGAGACAATTGCTGAAAGCCTGCCTGAATTTTAGGAAGGAAGAGAGAAAGAACGAAAACTCTTGTATGCTAGTAGAAGAGCCAGATGGAAATAGCTGGGGAGCCGTTGTGTTTGTTTTTAGATCTTCTCTTTTATTTCAAATGCTTTAGTTAATTCAAATGTTTCAAATGCTTTAGTTAATCCTGTTGTAAGATGGCATGGGTCCTAGATTTGGAAGAAGGGTGGTGTACAATTGAAATTAAATAGATAAAACCTCAGGTGGGAGCCAAGATTTTAAAATATTTTATGGACTCTAAAATATTATTTGTTTAGTATAGTATTATTATTAATAACAATAACAATGCAGTATTTGTGAATTTATTGGATGTGCAAACTGAAGAAAGCTCATATGGTACTGTAGTTGCTTTTGTCCTTTACTACACTCCCCTGTTCTCCGTAAAGTCTCTCCAGAGGATCAGGAACTCTTTTGAACAGTGTGGGCTTTGTTGGTAGGAATCCAGGAAAAAAGGAACGTGCCCCTAATTGAGCAGAAGTGTCTTACACAAAATGGACCTTACACACCAGGGGAACAAATGGTGATTTGGATCTATCTCCCTCTTAATTCCTTCTATAATATATCCTACACTATTCAGGAGGCCTTCTAAATTCTGGAAAGGATTTTTGGGAGCTTCAAGAATGGACAAAAAAGGCTAGGTATACAAGTTTCTTAATGTAGTAGACTTCTGCCCTGAGAATGCATTACCACCAAGTACATAAGGTACTGTTTTAGGAACTCTTATTGTATACACTATTGATCCTAGTGGAAGAAAGGTGTATCAAATACTAGCTTTACCACAATGATTTCCAAATATTTTAAAATAATTGTTATCAGTATTTCCAAGGGAATGGAGTTCTGAATCCCTATCATAATTTCTTGTAGCAAATAATATTTCTAGATCATTCTAACCATAGTATGATGAGCATGAAATTTTAAACAGACAATCCCCAGGTTGGACTTGTTGACATCAAATGCCATTACGTACCAAACAAAGTATTCTTCCTCTTTATCACCAACACCATCACTACTACCACCACCATCCCATCAGAAAGCAATACCAAATTGTGTGTTCTTAATGAAATGTTAAAAATTGAGCTGGCTAAATTGGAAAATTAATGTGGTATTAATATATATGACAGTACTCCAAGTTGGTACACTACTATTTCAATATCTCCCGACAATTCTTTTACAGTATCTCAGCAATTATCTCTGCAAATTAATGTAAATTAATTTGTAGCCTGGATTTGGGTCATTATTTTGTCCCATTTTGTTTGCTAGTTAAATGAAAATTATATAATCCTTAGTGTGTGCATGCATGTGGACACTCATCTGCCCACATAGAGAAGTTACTCTTTGTGATTCATTATACCTGTATAAATCTCACTGGGCAAACTGTGTCTGTCTTTTCTCTTTCAGAGCAAGTACACAGACACTTAGAGCATCATGAAGTGAAGTATCTTCAGTTTGCTTTCCGCTGGATGAATAACTTGCTGATGAGAGAAGTTCCCCTGCAGTGCACCATAAGGCTTTGGGACACATACCAGGTGAACAACCATTGAGTATGCATTATACCATACTGACCTGTTTGAAACATCATTCCTCACAACTTTAAGAAACTAGACTAGCTGATCTATATTGAGTTGTCAGGTACAGTGGTACCCCGGGTTACGAAATTAATTCGTTCCGCGGTTAATTTCGTAACCCGAAATACCTTCGTAAGCCGAATTCCCATAGGCGCTAATGGAAAAATAGCTCTCTGCTGCCCTCCGGTGGCGGAAAATAGCGCCGCGGTTTTTTCGTAACCCGAAGAAACCTTCGTAAGCCGAAGCAATAAATCCCTATGGGATTTTTTCGTATCCCGAAAAATTCGTAACCCGGCGCATTCGTATCCCGGGGTACCACTGTACTTGGCATTTTTGATGCGTAGGAGTTGTAATATTTAAAGCCAATACAGACAAGCATGTTTGCCTATGAATATCTGTATTTGGTAGACTGTTTATCTTTCAAAATTTCAGAGCATTCATAATTCTCCACTGACTATTGTGGGCAAGGCCTTGGAAATGTCAGCTCCCTATGTTGCAGCTACAAAAACAGCAAACTGGAGATTACAAGAGAAGGGTTCAGAGCAACATAAAAACTGCCTCTAAGCAAACAGGATACCTATTTGTCTTTTAAAGTCACAGATCCAAGACTATGAAACCTAGAAACCCATCCTAAATGCTTATCTGATTTTTTAAAAGTACAATCATTAATTTTAATCTGTCTGTTTGAATCCTGCAGTCACTAGGAGGCAGACATCTGTAGCCAGCATACATGTTTACAGTTAAGGATGGAAAGAATATTTGAAGACTCAAGGGGGAAAAAATGAAAAAGGGCCTTCTTGGGTGTTGGAAAACCTCAACAAAGAGAATCTTTCTGAAGCTTCTTTTTCATTTTTTGCTCCTGAGCCTTTGAGTGGATTCAAGGACTGCTCCTACAATTCAGATCAGACTCATTCCTCTGTCTCCAGCCATGTAGTGGCTGTGGAGAGGGTGGTGGACATCTGAGAATCATTGCTGGCTATGTTCCATTATCCTTCAGAGCAACTAGAGTTCTCCAGAGAGGTCCTGAAATATGCTTCCAACATTGTGTGCCAACTACTGGAACATAGATGCTGATGATTTTCTGTGGGCTTCCCCTTGCCATTCCAGTGTCCAGTATGTGGGTGTGTTGTAGGGCATGCTGTGGGGGGAAGCCAAGCAAAAATAATCACTAGCTATAGCTGTCAATGATCATCTCTTTGCTTTCTCCTCACCCTCCCTCTAGCCATGAATACGGCCAAGCCTCAGGGAATTGAGGGAGCTAAGTAAGAATCATTAATGGCTACAGCTGTAAGTGATTTTTACTCAGCCCCCACCCACTGCTCGCTGCTGCCCATGGCGCACAATGATGGAGGCATATTTCAGGACCTTTCATGTCACAAGGGTGTGTGTAATGAAAACTGAGTGGGTATTATCAGTGGCAACAGTCTTCAACAGTCCTTGTTTGATTTTCCCTTACCCTCTCAATGTCATGAGGTCTGGGGAAAGCTGCACAAGGAATTATCTGAGGGATAAGTTATAGTGATGCCCTTTTTACATGAACATGAAGGGAACAAACCCCCTCCCTTTATAGAATGAAAGATGTGAAGCCTTGGGAGTCCCGGCAGTGGTTTTATTCAAATGAGAAAGGCAGAATCAGTCCAAATTTAGCAGTTACATAAATCTTTTTCAAAACTTTAGTATCCAAAAATAAATGTTATTCTAGACTGTGCTAAGCCATCCAGTTATGTTATTTTTCAAAATATAAAACATGAGTCTTAAACATTTAGGCATCAACTTGTTTTCAGTTCCAGTTCAAGTGAAGGTTAAATATATTCTATACATGATATCATATATTCCTTTGCTGACTTTACCATAAAAATCTAGATGATACTCTCAGGGTATTAAGCATTTCTTCTTCTTTTTTTCATTTGGAAGTGGGGAAAGATTGCTTTGTAAAGTTTGAGGTATGTGAATTTATTGTTGTTATTGTTAATTGCTGTTGAGTCAATCATGACTCATGGGGACCCTGTGGACAAGGCATCTCCAAGACCCCTTGTCCTCCACTGCTCTCCTTCTATGATTCTATGATCCTATCATAACTCTCCACCTCATGTTGCTACCTTGTATGCATTGTGATGGGGAGGACCTCAAAAATTACTAAAGTGCATTTGCATTGAACTGACTAACATGGGAGTAAGCAGTCTCAACTTTGCTTATTTTGAGCATACCTGTACCACTCATGAACAAGAGGTTCCAGAGGTGGCAACACAGACATAAAGGTTTTTTGGGGTTGTGTTTTTTTTTTTCAAAGTGAAAAAACTTAGAAAATAAGAAGATTTTTTTTCTGGCACTAAAATAGTTATAACAAGAGGTGTTGGGTGAGCATCTCTGATGAGGGTATTCCACAGCCAGAAGATCACCACTAAACTATTCTCCTTTTTAGCTAAAACCTTAATCTGCCAAGAACATCTGAAGAAGATGATCTTGGGGTCCAGGTAGATATATAGGAAAATGAAATTATGTATTATGTGACTCTTCTGTAGTAATATTATACTTCCTCTTCTGGTCGCATTAATTGGGTTGCTTGGAAAAGGGGGCAGATAGCATTTGGGACATTTCTAAATTGCTAGTCTGGCTTGCTACAACTTGATATTTGATTTATTAAGTATTCATCTGTTGTGCCCAGTTAATCAAATAGGCTTGGCCATTCTTTGCTAGTTGATTCTTTAATTCTATGCAGGTTTTATTTAACACAATTTGTTTGTGGCATAGTAACTGTGGGTTGGCTTCAGATGAGGATACATGCAATTTCCCAATTAAGACAGCTGTAGATTGTTTTATTAAGTCTGATTTAAAGGTATTAAGTAGTTTAAAGGTGAGCATTGGAATAAAAATCTCACTCTGAAACAGACAGTTAAAATGTTCAGCAGTTAATGACATGGAAAATGTAGCATATAAATCTATGTATAATTATATACGAGTACACAAATATGCATGGCTGTGCTGCTGAATAACCACATTAATAGCTGGGAGGAGGGCAATAGAGCTCTCCCACAAGTTTTGTTCTTTACATTTAAATTTTCCAACCATGCATGCACTCCAGATCCTCAGTTTTGATTCTGACAATTATTATAGCTGTTGCTGTCCCTCTGTTGATTTTGCTCCAGACACAAAGATCCTATTTTGCCAGTACAGTATTTAGCACACCTTTTGCCACAGAGCAGTTATTCCAGTGGCTGCTTCAATTCTCAAAGCCTAGCTCTAGAGCCTTTAGAACCAATGCAGTATTGGAGTGTTAGCTTGGAAGTCACCTTTGCCTTTTTGACAGGTGATTTCTCAAGATTTCCTTCTTGCTCCAGTTTTGAAGTCCTTGCAGAGCAAGGTGTTGAGGAAGGAAGCAGCCAGAGCTACATCTAGCCTGTGTCAAAAACTGAAGGAGCTGCTTCTTTTTCAGGTGGCAGTGTGCAAATGCAGTGGGTGGGCCAGAGCTTCACACAGCATAGATGCTTCCTTTGTGAGTGGCAAGAAAGTCATACTGCTCACAAAATAGTGTATTTTGCAAGTGAGTTGCCTTGTTGAATACTAGTGGAAATTCCCCCCCCCCCCCAAGAGTATTTTCACTTGTGTTGCCAACACAGAGTGCTTGTCTACATGAATTTAGAACAAGAGAGTGGGGAGTATACAGTGCATGAAGCATCTGCTCAATTTTTCTCTAGGTTGTTGACCACTAGGCAAGTCAGCTACTTTTTCCTTTTGCCGCTTCACAAGTCTTTACTAGCTATGTATTGGGATTACTTTCACACTTCTATCCATCTGAAATTTTTAATCCTGCCAGCACTTTTATCCATCTTTCATACTGGTTCTACTTTAGCTGTCCTCCTTTGTTTCCTTTTCTCTCTCTTCCTCTCTCAGTGAATCTGAAGAGCCTTCTCCTTCACTACAACTAGTTCTTTTGTACATTCCTTGAAATCATACCACTTATTCAACAGAAACAATAGGATTTCCTGTGATTTGTCTTCCTACAACGATATTTCTATGCATGAACACTTTCAAACTTGCTCCACCTTTCAGATACATACCCTCTGGTGAAGAGGCACAGTCCAGTGACCTTTGGGCTGGGATACCGTGTGATTTTATTCATTCAAGGACGGGGCTTAGCATTCAAGCAGGAAAGAATGTTATTAGCTTTGATTGAGAAGCAAGGAGAGAACATGCCAAAGGACACTAGGAAGTCTCCTATTGGTCATTACTGCACATACATTTAAAGCAAAATTAATTAAAAAAATAACTAATGGCTGCACTTGGAAGTAAGGACACTGTAATGTATTTTTTTAGCCTGGAAGAAAAGGCACCTAAACTCAAAACCTATTGCAGAAGGAATCTCTGTTTACTTTCTTTATTTTATTTTTTTTCTTGAAAAACAATAATTCTAACCACTGAAGAATCCCATTCTTTTATTCTATATCCTTTTTATGTTTTATAGCAACATACACTTTTCCTTGGCATACAACCTCTTACCACAGCAGGAACAGAATTATTTATTTTGGGCTTGCATTTCATCAGTGGAATAACAACTTTGAGGTTTATAGTTGATCCTTATCCTTCTTCAAGTATTTATGCTGTTTTGATTGTATTGTTCAAAACTTTATTCTATCTTGCCTGTTTGATATTTTCTCCCTGGATGATTAATGACTGCTTCAGTTTAAAGGAGTTAAAATACTTGTGGCTGTTGCTATCCCTTTTTCTTCACTTCACCATAGAAGATCCTAACCGAAGTTCATAATCTGAGGCTCATACTGATTGTTTGTATCTTATTGCTATTCTCTCTCTCCCTGTTACCTTACACGCTTTTGTGTTATATTTCTTTTCATGATGCAGAATAATGTCTTAACTTTTGACCCCCCCTGCCCTTCTAGCTACTAGAGAAGAATTAGTTGAGCTACAAAGTAAATTCCTTTCAATCCTGCATGAAAATGTTTAGCACTGAATGGTGAACCTGTGGTAGTCACTCCTAGATATGCAAATTGTTGGTTTAGAAAAATTCAACTGTAGTTGCAATGGATGACTGTTTTTGTTGTTTATCAATTTTTAGCCAGTTGATAGGAACGTTTATTTGATGGGCTGTTAAGATAAAATTATGTGGATGGGCTCTTTGTATCAGCATGACCTCTTTTTGAGGAGAACAGTTGTTCCGAAATGTTGTAAATACAGTGCTTTCTAAAGTACCACATGCAGTATGATAAAGCACCCTAAAGTATCATGCAGCTTCAAAGCAACAGTAATAATTTTCAAAAGCTATTATGACAAATAAGTGTGTGTCTCTGAATATTGCAACTCCTATATTGGAGATATTTTGCTCTTGCTTTTTATAATGTAGTCGGACAATTCCACTTGTAAGCAGTTATTTATTTTATTTTATTTTTTGAGGACTGTTGGTCCCAGCAAGGAATATTTCCAGTCTTTGCTTTTCAGGGAAATCATAAGGTGAATAATGCTATGGCAATTCAGAATAAAGTTTCTGAAACTTTAAGATTGCATTTTCATTGCATGAGCAGCTTATAGATCTTGTTCTAAGGGTATGATGGTATACGCAACTGTCTAGGACCTAAAAAGTAAGGGTAGCAAAGCAGCTATTTAGGTGGCATTGTTTGTGAAATTGTCCGCAAATAATGATTGTCCTCCCCTCTCCCTTTAGGATCCTGTCATCTTACTCTTCAAAACTATGTGTAGTATTATTGTGCCAATAATTCACTCCTTATTCTTCAGTCCCTTTTCACTGTTTCCCCCCTCACTATGCTTTTAGTGGTGGTTTTATTGCTGTCTTGTTACTCACTCCTGGAGATAATTCCTTTGCTTGCTGTCTGCTCTGTTTGTAGTACAGAAAATATTAAAATCTTTTTGTTATGGTTTGCACGATACCTGCTGAGCAAAGTTGTAGTGCTATAAAAATCTACAAATGAAAGATATATGTGGATAATTCCAGTTGACCAAGAACATATTGCATTTTCATGGTGGCAGAGGAATGTGAATAGTCTTTTAAATTTTTACTTACATCTTAAGAAAAGAAACAGTAATTTAAAAGAAATTAATGACTACATAGAGATGCTTTCAGAGCAGTTCTGTGGTACCATAGCTCACATGTGCTAGCCTGTTCTTCAAAACTTCTGGATCAATATTTCCTTTTATATTTAGTCTGGTGAAGTGATGACAAAGAGGAAAGTGACTGGTAAATATAAAACTGATATAAAGTTAGAAAATATGGTAGTTGGTTAGTATCTTTTGCAGTTTCTAAGTCTCCTGACATATTTACATTGTCCAGTCTTCAGTTAACTTTATATCATTTTTGTTCACTTTATACCATTTTCACTTTTTTTCCTCCACCCCTTTCCCCAATCTAGTATCTGTTTTGTTCAGTAACAGAATGGTGGCATAAAGCTTTTGACAACATCTTTAAACTTAAAAATGTGCAAGCATGGATGTAAAATTACCTTCTTTTGCCATTTTAGTAATGAATATATCTCTTTGTGATCCCAACACAGAACCACTTCTAGAAAATATGGGCAGCTGCCATGAAGACTTTTGTTTTTGTTTTATTCATTTTCCTATTTTTTCCTAAATGAAACATGTGGTGATAGGAGGAAAGGGGAGAATAATTCATTCAGTAGAAGAAAAGTTTGCTTCTTTATGGCTGTCTCTACATACTTTGCTGAACTGGGTCCAAAGCATGATACTCAAATCTCATTCTAAATTGGTAGGAAATTTCTAATGGGTTTGTGAGATCAGGATTGTGCTTATCCTTTCCACAGGAAAACCCTAAAATATTAAAGAGCTAACAGTGCAATTCTATACAACTCAGATGTAAGTCTCATTAAATATAATGGGGATTTGTTTTGAATATAGCCTATGTGTCTGCAGTATCTCCTTATATTTGTAATTCACTTCATCCCTATCCTTGAAAATTTAATCCTGACCTCTGAAAACCAGCTCCAAATAAAATTGTAATGATATGCACATTTAATATTAGAGGTTGCACATATGGTGTAGGATTATATGTCCTAACAGTATACTGTGCTGGAGAAAATACTACACAGTTTACCCTGAACAAATAAGAAAGTGAAATCACTACTGACAACTGTGTTTTGGAATAAAATAGTTAAATCAGTATTTTTTTTAAAGCAGAAGCTTGATTTCACATAAAACTTAAAAATAAGTTCATGTTGGAACTATATGTATTTCTTGCCTAAGAAAATCCTATGAAATTCATGTCAAAAAGCAACTTAAAGGTATGCGCACGTAAACAGAGACACACACATATTTAAAGCATTTCTATTTGATGTTTACTCCCAAAAGGATCCCAGATCAGCTACAGAACAGTGAAAACAAAACAGGACAGTTCCTGCCCTCAGACTTAAAATATAAATTTATAGACTATGAATGCTACATCACAAAAGGAAGGAGGGAATGTTCATATAAGATCCAGGGGGAAGAGGAGGGAGATGAAGCTGGTCTTTCAGCAAAGCCAGTAGAGTTCCTGCTTCACTCCACTTCCTTCCCTCTGCTGTGATGGAATGGCTGCTGCTTGGTGACAGTTGAGTAAGAGCCAAAGGTAGCCAGTCCCTCAGCATAGCTGATGGAATTTGTATATAATTACAACATTACAATTTTAGGATACACTTGAGCTTTGTTAAATAAAATTGGAATCATGCCATTTCAGTGGGATGGCTCTGCCCTTGGTTGGAGTTATGTGACCTTTATTTCAAGAAGTTGAGCTGAAAAGGCATGATGATGCCACTTTTAATTTTATTTCATCTGTGAATGCTGCTGTCAGTCTTTCCCATGGCAACAAATGGTGCCAAAACTTATCTGTGTTAATTTAATCACACTGGAGTAGTACTCTCCCTTAACATTCTTTCCTCTGCCCCAATAAATTCCATTAAGGATTGGATTTGGGAAGCCAATGTGTGTGTGAGAGAGTGCATACACACTTTTCATAATGCAAAAAGCAACTATAGATTGCTGTCACAGTGCTGTGGATTGCAAAAGAGTAATGGTGAGAAAGATTCAACCAGTAGGCAAGTAGGATGCTTTGGGAAAATATAAGGGGAAAAATTGTACAAGGACAGGCGTCTGTCAGCATAAATGTAAAAATGTCAGAGTGACTATTAATTTTCTGTGAGTAAAAAAGTTAGAGGTGCTTTCATACTATTTAAATAATATTTGACAATTGTTGATATTGTTTGATATATAGAAATACGTCTGTGTGTGTGTGTGTAGCTGAAATCAAGCTAATATTAATAATATTCCTTCTCTAGCATCCTATAGAGCCAGGATAGTGTGGTGATTTGAACATTGGACTATGACTCTGGAGACCAGGGTTCAGTTCCCCTCTCAGCCATGGAAACCCAGTGACCTTGTGTTAGTCATACACTCTCAGTCCCTGAAAACCCCATGATAGGGTTGCCTTATGTTTGCCATAAGTTGGAAACGACTTGAAGGCATACAACAAAGTACCCTGAATACAGGTAGCAGTCAAAATAAGTTTGTTTGTTTATTTGTACATGGTGCTGCTTATAAGAAAACAATTTTAAAAACATTACTAATAATGTACAATCTAAAATTGCAAAAGCTTTACAAAACAAGATTTTTTAAGCAGATATGCAAAAAAAAAATTAACAGTAATTTAAGAAGCAGTCCTTGGGCATTCAAGGAGACAATTTTAAAAATATGGGATAGCAAGGGAGAATTTATGTCAAGCTAATGAGCAGGAAATCTTTGGTTGGGTAAGAAACAAGGAACTCAAAGAGTAGAAATACTGAGCAGGGTAATGATAAAGGGTTGAAAGATGAAGGACTGAAAGGTAGGGAGGAACCAAATAATGTTAAACTTTAAAAATTTAGTGGATAATGATAACGACTTCTAAGAAAGCTAGACAACCAGTCCCTTTTCCCCAGTCTAGAACGTCAGATGTATTGGACTGCATTTTTCTTTTTCCTCAGCTAGCATGGCTGGTGGTTCAAGAAAATCTGTGGGATCATTGGAGTTATGTGTTCCCATAGGGACTCATTCTTCTACTTCATAGGGCTAACTCCTGATTGGAACACTTTGTTCAATACTCTAGTTTCCTCATAACTGCTATACTGTGTCTTGGATTTAGCTTTCTAAGGTACTGTCTATATTTTATGTATGTATGCATTTATTAAAACATTTGTATCCCACCTTGTATCTAAGGATCTCAGGGTGGCATACAGTAAGATCAGTTTGAACAGTTTAAAATGAATTTAAACAATAAAAGCATAACCATTTAACTCTTAAAGCAGTTTGAACAGTTTAAAACACTCACATGTGCAAATTTGGACAATATCAGTCACGTCTCCCAAATTATAGTAAACAGCTCTGTTTTTATTTGGTACTAATATGATAACAGTATTGATGCCAATCAGGCCTCTAAGGGGGAAGGCATTCATAATTGGAGTGGCACAGCAGAGAAGGCCCTCTCCCACATTTTCCCACAATGTGTTGTGCTGACTGATGGGGCACAGATGAGGACCCATTCAGCCGATATCAAAACTTGGGAAAGTATATATAGGAAGAAGTGCACCTTCAGGTGTCAAGGTTTAAAGCCATTTAGGTTTTGAATGTAATTATCAGCACTTTGAATTCAGACTGGAAGTATAATGTTAGCCAATGAAATTTCTTTAATACATTAGTAATCTGCTGTGCCACTCCAGTTATGTTATACCTCCCCCTTAGAGGCCTGATTGGTATCGACACTGCTGTCATTTTAGTGGTTGCTGCATGGTGTTCTGGTCAGCATTCTATCTGTTCCTTTTTGTACTAACTTGCCGCTTCCAAGTTGTTGTCAAGGGCAGCTTTGACTCAGTTCCAGTAATCTAATTGGGAAGTTATCAGTGCATGTACTGATGTAGCTATGTTATTCCTGTCTAGGAAAGGATGTAGCTGGTGAACTATCCAAGCACCCCAGGGAGTCCACTTGAACCTCCAATGACAGAAATGGACATACAAGATATTTACCTGCTCCCTCATAGGGAGTACAATCCCATCCAGGAAAGATCACTTACTCAGTTACCAGATCTGAGAACCACCAGTCCACAGAGTTTCTATCTTAATTGAGGTTGAGCTTCAGTTTATTGGCTCCCATGCAGCCCATTATAGCATCTAATCACTTTTCTAGCATCTGTCTCAGCCAACCTGAACACCAAAGTGAAATAGAGTTGAGTATAGTCAGCATATTTGATGGCACACAAGCCCAAAAACAGAAGCCCAGAAGCTTCATTTAGATATTGAGCAGCATAGAAGACAAAATAGGACTCTGAGGAACTCCACAGCTTAATGACAACGGAGCTGAACAGGAGACCCTTAATGCCAGTCTCTTGAACTGGCCCTGTAGATAGAAACAGAATCACTGTAATACAGTGACCCCTATTCCCATATATCAGAGCTGGTCCAGTAGAATACCATGATCAATGTTATCAAACGTTGGTGACAGAACCAGGAAAATCAATGGAGTAACACTCTTCCTGTCTGTAGCCTGGAATAGGTTATCAATCAAGGCAACTAAGGCTGTTTTGGCTCTGCAGCCCAGCCTGAAACCAGATTGAAATGGGTTCCAAATAATCCATTTCCTCCACAAGTGCCTGAAGCTTCTCAGCTGAAGTTTCTCAACCCACACATTGACACACATTGCCCAGAAAGCAAATACTAGTGATAGTACAGTAGTTCTCATATACCTCTGGGACCAAGAAGGTCCTCATCAGGAGAGGGTGCACTACAGCCTCCTTCAAGGTAGGAGGCACTTCCCCTGATACACTGAGGCATTTACCAACCCATATCATTTACAAATAGATGTAACTATAGGAAAGAGATAGGGATTAAGACAAATGTTAGTATTTGAAGTGACCTATGTCATTTCTCTTGTTCTCAAGGTGAAGGTTCTTGTGGTCATCTAATCTCTTAAAAAAGGAAGTATAAAATATCTCATATGCACTCTGGTTGAAATTCTGAACACTTCATTGTTAACAGAATAACTGTTTCATCCTCTATATGTTTTCAATTGCAAAATAAGACCTGTCAATTTTATCTTTATTATGATGCCATATTATTTATATTGACTCCAGACCCTTTTTAAACTATGTGACATGCTCTACTTGATATATTATTTATATTCTTATATATCTACCTCAGCATCTGCACCTGAAAAGTGCTTATTTTTATTTTTATTTTCTGCCATTCATGCATTCATTCTGCAAAAGCAAGAGAGTGTGAAAAGATACCTTCAATCAAGTCTACTCATTGCTATTCCAACTGTGTGACTGTGCTTCCTTAGCAGGACTATTGAATCCTTGGCATTCATTCCCTCATGCGGATGTGATAACAGAATAAAGAAACTTTACAGCTGGTTGCAGTCAAGTAGCAAGACCATTATAAAAGCACACAAGAAAATCACTGATGAATGCCAGTACTGTTGCAACAGGTTTAATAATTGGCGATATCTTATTTTTTTCCCCTGGAGGAATGATCCATAGCAGATATGTCTTTGTGGTGCTTAAAGTGCCTTATATATTGCAGGATGTACATTTCTAAGAAATTTGCAAATAATTCATTATTTTTTTTTTAAAAAAAATCAGACAACTATACACATGGACACACACTTGTCATTTCTTCTCTGAACACCAGAGGTAATGTTGAGTTATCAGTCTTTGGTGCAGCTTCAAAAAGAATAGTAGATACATGAATTCTTGAGTCATCATCATACTTTTGACAACCTGAAGCCAGGTCATTGCTCTCTTTCTCAAAGAAGAAGATTTTGGATCCCATTCAAGGAAGACAGGGCCTTTTATTTTTCCAGCTTAAAAGGAAAACAGGGGGGAAAATTGGTTATTTTTTCTGAATGGGCTTTAAGAAGGGCAACGAACAACAATTCCCAACAAATAAATTTATTTGAATGTAAGTAAAAATGCAAGGATGAGGAATGGCCATTATTGATTTAACCAGTATGTACATGGTAGAATATTGAAAGAACTATTAATTATGCACCCTTTCTATTTCACAGTGACCCTGAAATGAGCACAGTGTTTCAAATACTGGTTAAAGTGGCATTTTGAATGATCTTTTAGAGCTTTACTCAAGAGTCTGCTAGAGATGCTTTTCTAGCATCTAATCAGTGTGGATTAAAAAGACACAGAAGTATACGTAGAAGTCCTCGCAGAATTTTCTACATTAATTCTCTCTTTGAGGATCACCACACTTGGGGCATGTTTGTTGTTGTGAACTGTCCTCAAGTTGTTCTTGATTCATGGTGACCCTATGGATGAGACATCTCCAAGACCTGCTATACTCCATTGCTCTGCTTAGGTCCTGCAGATTTAGGCCTATGACCTCTTTCTACTACCTCCTATCTTCCCTAGTATTATTGTCTTTTCTAATGAGTCATACATTCTAATAATGTGGCCAAAATACAACAGTCCTAGTTTCATCATCTTAGCTTCTAAGGAGAGTTCAAGCTTGATCTGTTCTAGGATCCATTTGTTTCTCTTTTTGGCTGTTCATGGTATCTTCAGCACTCTTCTCCAGCACCACATCTCAATTGAGTTATTTTTTCCCCTGTCTGCTTTCCTCACCTTCTAGCTCTTGCATCCATACTTGATGGGGAATATAATGGTTTGTACAATTCTGACTTTATACTTTAGGATCTTGTTAAGTTCTTTTATGATTGCCCTTCCCATTCTCGGGAATATCTTGGGTTTATCCTATGCGCCATTGACGAGGCAGGAGTCAACATACCTTTTTTAAAACGACTCCTAACCATCTTCTCTGACAGTTTTTTAACTGCCTGCCTGCCATCTGGGTGAAGGCAACCTCTTTGCTGAAGTTTTATTTGATTTAAAACAGATAAAATAGATAGAACTAAACAGATAGAAAATGTTGAAGAGATAGGAAAGGAGTCAGGTAAACAGTTGATTTCAGCAGCAACAGAAACAATGAATTTATAAACTAAAAAAGGAAAACAGCCCTCTCAGATAACCGATCTAAAACGGGTCTCTGGAGATGATATTTCATCTCACCAGATAAGCGAAAATAAACATCTCTCTGGTAATGAGGCTTTAAAACAAATATTTGTGTCCTCCAGTGAAAGCGAAACGAAGGAAATTGGCCATGGCTGCTGTGGAGAGGATGACTCCTAGCAATCGCGTGGTTCTCTCCCCAAAACAAACACTGGAAATAAAGTAAAGGAGTTTACCAAGAAAGTAATGAAAATACAGGCAGGGACTTTAAAACAGTCTCTCCTGTGAAATCTCCAATAAGGGATTTTAGCCATTCTAAGGCACAAACAGTTCAAACTGGCATGTTGCCTTGCTCTCCACAGTTGCAGACAGCAAAGGAGATGGAGATTGTTTGGGAGAGAAGGAGGAGTCCCAGGCAACAGCAATCACAGATCCTCCTCTAAAGACAAAAAACAGGTTATGCCCACTTGGCAAGAAAAACAGATAAGAAACAATACAAATGTTATGGAACATATAATTCCTTTTGAGGAAACAAAGTTTGGGGCTGACAAAATGACTTTAGACAACGTAGGCAACAGTGGCTCAGATTTCGACAGCTATACAAAAGACAAAATTACCAAAATAAAATACCCAATGAGGATCAAATACTTCTACAAAGCGAGGAAGACAACAATACTGACATGAAAAGTATGGTGGTGGGAGGAAGATTAATACATTATGGACATATTTGGCCACAAGTAACAAAAACATTTCAAAAATGCAAAAGTATTGGTTGGTGAAAACTGATATGTGTATAACGTGACCTTGAATTTGTTTTTAACAATTATTAATAATTGTATTTTGCAATTATAATTTTATCA
This sequence comes from Sceloporus undulatus, assembly GCF_019175285.1. Classification (NCBI taxonomy): domain Eukaryota; kingdom Metazoa; phylum Chordata; class Lepidosauria; order Squamata; family Phrynosomatidae; genus Sceloporus; species Sceloporus undulatus. Next base: position 80,297,684 of record NC_056526.1, on the reverse strand, counting down.
AGTTATTTTGTATACTGGTCAACGACCGAATAAATCTTACTGCTGCCCAAGTACAGATACATTCCTTCACCAGCGCCAAAAAACAAAGAAAAATCACAAATAATTCAAATAGAAAAAAAATCATCTGTTGAGTATTCAGGCAATATAAAAAGTACCACATCATTAGAGATTTCTAGGCATATATTCAGTGTTTTTCATGGTACCCAAAGCCAAAGAAGGATGCAGGCCAGTCTTGAACTTGAAATATCTAAACAAGTTCATCAAATACTAAAAGTTCAAAATCGAAACTCTACAAACACTAAAAGAAAATTTAAGAAAACAAAATCTGATGGTTTCTGTTGATCTCAAAGAAGTGTATTTGCATGTGCCAATGGGCAAAATCACCAAAAAATATCTAAGATTTTCATAGCAAAACAACATTATCAGTTTAGGGCACTACCTTTCGGACTAGCTTCAGCTCCTCGAATATTCACAAAAGTCTTGATATCAATAATTGCATACCTGAGGACAAAAGAAGTGCAAATATTTCTATATTTGGACAATATACTAATCATGGCAGAAACAGCAGAAAAGATGCAAAAGGATACTATACTTACCATATAGATACTGGAAAAATATGGATTCCTGTTAAATTACAAGAAAAGCAGCTTAACACCAGCAAAACAAATAATGCACTTAGGTGCAAAGATAAACGGAGGAATAGAGCACACAAGTTTGTCACAAGAAACACAAAACAAAATCAAATAGGCAATGTCACTGTTAATAAAATAAAAAAGGCAGATTTGATGTAGCTGGCAAAAGCCATGGGATTACAAGTATTGGCAATACATCTGGTGCCGTGGGGTGGTTTCATACAAGATTGCTTCAAAGATTTTTACGTTCTTATTAAAAACAAATAGGTATGAAGATTGATTGATTATTGACAATTCCACAATACATAAAAGAAAACGTAAAATGGTGGACAATCCAAAACAATGTAAGCATGGGGGGAGAATCAGATAAAAGTAACAACAGATGCCAGTTGCTGAGATTGGGGAGCACATTGTGCTCTTTGCCACACTCAGGGAATTTGGTCAAAGGTGGACAGACATCAACATATAATGTATTTGGAGATGAAGGCAGTAAGGCTAGCACTACTGAAATTCAAGATAGAAGTAATAAACAAGAATGTTTTGATAGTAACAGACAACACGACAGTACAGTCGTATATAAACAAGCAGGAAGCTGATAGCAGAATCAAACAAAATATTGATTTGGGCAGAGAAGAATTTAAAATCAATATAAGTCATGTATTTGAAAGGAACACTAAACACAAAAGCAGATTATCTGAGTCAGCATCAAGTTCATCCTGGGAAAGGATGCTACATTCAGAGGAATTCAACAGGTTAACGGAAGTGTTTGGTCCATTCAAAATAGATTTATTTGCCTCCAGGAAAAATCAAACCGTTCAGAAGTATTTTTCGATAGAGAAAGATCACAATGCGGAAGGGATAGATGCGTTGAACAGTCATTCGCCAACAGGTTAATGTATGCTTTCCCTCCAGTGAAGATAATACAAAAAGTGCTCAACAAAATACAAATGGAGAAACCTCATGTACTTCTCATAGCACCAAACTGGCCAAGAAGGCCATAGTATCTATTACTAAAAAGATTGTAATAAATTGACCAATGAAACTAACAGGGAGACCAGATTTATTGACACAAGGCACTCAAACCCAGCATGGTTAAATCTGACTGCATGGGAATCGAGATGATGAAGTTACAGAGATGTGAGTATACAACTCAAGTAATTGATACCATTTTGGCTTCGAGAAGGATAACAACTCAGAGGATATATAACCATACATGGAAGGTATTTATTAATTGGTGTAATAGTGAAAAAGTGGATTTTGAAAATATAAAAATGAAACATGTTTTATGTTTCCTTCAAGAAGGTATAAATAAGGATCTAAGTCTGAACACACTGAAAAGACAAATTGCAGCATTACCAGTGGTCTTGCAATTTGGAAATGGTACTTTAACATCAAATGAGCATATTCAAAGATTCATAAGGGGTAAAGCTATAACAACATTTCTAACTATAGTTTTCCATCTTGGGATTTGAATATAATATTAAACAGATTAATGAAAGCTCCTTTTGAACAATGCAGACTTCTTCTTTAAAACATTTGTCTTTTAAAATATGTTTGTTGGTGGCAATAACATCAGACAGAAGAGTATCAGAATTATTGCAGGTTGGAAGAGGACAGGCTAGTACTATAATTGGATGCTTCCTTTTTCCTAAGTGTATCAGAAAGCACAGTTATAATGAGAATATTTGCTTACCTACTTTTTGTCAGAATTCTACACATCAAAAGAAAAAGCAGTGCCACACGTTAGATCTCAAAAGGGCCATAGCGATCTATAAGAAAAGAGCTGATTCAATCAGAAAAACAATCATTATTTATATAATTTAATCCATGTACGTTGGGTCATAAAGCATCTAAGACAACACTGGGAAGGTGGATAAAAGCATGTATCTTAATGTGCTATGGTTTGAAGAGAAAACCAAGGCCACAGAATGTATGGCCACTCCGAAAGCATATTCAGTATCTACTTCACTACATGATATCTGTGAAGCAGCAGGGTGGACAGAACCAAGTACATTCATTAAGCATTATAAAACAGATAAGTTCAAATCGGCTCAAGCAGCATTTGGACGCAGAATACTGCAGACAGTAGTTCATATGTAATTAAATGGAAACCCACCCAAAATAGAAGGGCTTGGGCAAATCCCAAAATATCAGTGGATTACTTATACTGCTATCCCAAGAATGAGAAATTGTACTTACTGTGAAGAATCATTCTGGGATGGCAAGAGAAGTAATCCACACCCTCCCTAACTTGGAATTCTAATTTGTTGCAAGAAGGGGGGTGGAAATAGCATTTACAATAGGGAAATCATATATCAAACTGATATATAAGATACGTTAGTTAAATAAGAAATCTATAGATAGCAGGATAAGGTGACTGGTTAAAGAAACTGTCAGAGAAGACAGATAGGAGTCTTTTTAAAAATGGAATGTTGACTTCTTCCTTGCGCATTGCCCATGGAGTAAAACCCAAGATATCACTGCATTACATATCCTGCCATCCCAGAATGACTCTTCACGGTAAGTACAACTTCTCATTTCTAGTCTTCTTATTTCTTGACTACAGTCTCTGTTGTGATCAATGTTTGTTCCTAGGTGCAGGAAATCTCTAATTATTTCAATTTCCTCGTTGTCTAGATTGAAGTTATGTAGATCCTCCATGGTCATTATTCTTGTTTTCTTTATGTTCAGCAGCAAGCCTACCTTTTCACTTTCTTCTTTGTCCTTCCTTAGTAATCGTTCCAAGTCTATGATGTTTTTAGCTAGTAGTGTGGTGTCATCCACATATATTAGATTGTGGATGTTCATATCTCCTATCATCACTCCTCCTTCTGAGTCTTAGCCATTTCTTCATATGGTATTTTCTGTGTACAGGCTGAACAAATAGGGAAATAAAATGCAGCCTTGTCTGACCCCTTTGCCAATTGGGAACCATTCTGTTTCTTTTTACTGTGTTCTAACAGCTGTCAAACAGCTCTTACTGTCATGAAGTTCTTCCTAAGGTGAGGTGGAATCTTTTTCTGTAGCTTAGATCCATGGCTCCAGGTCCTTTTCTCTAGAGCTGCAGAAAACAAACTTGTTCCACCTTCAATATGATATCCTTTCAAATATTTAAATCAGGCTATCATAGCACCTCTTAACTTTCTGTTCTCCAGGCTAAACGTGTCCTGCTCTCTAAGTGACTCCTTATAGGGCATGGTTTACAGACCTTTCACTATTCCGATCACCCTCCTCTCATGACAAGTGCTCTCTAGTCCATCTCTAGATGAAATCATTTCCACTGTGTAGACAGGTGCTTGTGTATGGTCCCTAAGCTGATAAAGTATTGGTGAGGGAAGGATTTTATGCTGCTCACCTGTGGACCCTCTGTTGTGTTTGAACCAAATGCTTGATACCGTGCTTTTCAGGCACACAGATCTGCTGCTGACATGTCTAGCCAAGTCTCAAGTTAACCTTCTAATTGTTTCAATTCAAGAATACCTAGACAAGTCTTATAAAAATGTTTCTCCAGAAAGTATTCAGTGTTCCTGGCTTCAGAGGGTAGGAATTTTCGATGCTCAGAAATTATTCAGAGCTGGTATTGTCTTAAATTTTTAATAACCACAATGGTGTGGTACTTTAAAAACAGTTGAAAGAATATTGTTAATATTTCATGGCTTTAAGATTCATATTGCAGGACTAGAAATGTTATTAGTTTAAAAGTTAATAGAAATAATCTGAAAGTTTGTATCCCTTCTAAACCTGGGAATTGACTTTTTAAACTGTTTGGTTTAAATATCTGTTAGTATGAGAGGAAAACAAGTTTGCGGGCTATTAAAAATGGATACAATATTAAAGCATATTACATAGATAAGAGCACTTCGTTTTCAACTGATGGGTGCACTGTAGCCACAACATATTTTCTGCTGGACTACTTTATTTTCACTGTATAGTCAGCCTCTGACTAATTCATGAGGCTTTTGTGGGCAAAGTCTGAAATAATGGCTCGATTTCATCCACAGACGTGATAAACTTCTTGCAAGGCAATGTGATATTTGTGTGATGTTAACCGTCTAAATGATTTTTATTGATGATGACAGATGGCCCTGTGGTGATGCGCTCAGAGTCACGCCTAATATGTTGAGAATAAGTCTTCTGGAAGGCTGTACATCTGTTTTAAGATCTTTTGCTAAAATATTTAAATCAAGGTCATTGTTTATATTTGATTTTTAAGCAGCTTTTAGCTATTTGCCCACTGTTTTATACATTTAAAGATGAATCTGGTTGTAACTTCAAGGGCTGCAAATGGAAAGTTATAATAGGTAGCAGGTGTTAGAAAAGGCAATTATGCATTAGGTGCTTTGCTCAATTTCCAAAACTGTCCAAGACTATCCATTTGAAATACTTTGTAACCTAGTTTTATCTCTGAACCATGATGAGTTCTTAAATCTAAAGGGAATATGCATTTTTCCTTTAATAAATTGAATACTTAAGCCTGTTTGATTTAATTTAAAAGTGCCTAGGAAAACAGTATTGGAAAGCAATGTGAAAAAGGAAATATCAAGAATAAATTCAGATCTTTGGCTTTATTCGCAGTTTTCTTTTTCTTTTCAGCAAGATCCTTTTGAGATAGCTTTTTTTCTGAATGGCATTAGGGTTTTTATTTATTTTATTTATTGTATTTTTGGTAAAGGTTTTCTAAAGATGCTTGTGAACTCTGTGCTCCATTTCTTCTCTTTTTCCAGACAGTATTGAATTATGAAGGTTGCCCAACAAGCACAGTCAAGGCAGATTTATTCCCCCTAATAAAAATGAAGCCAGATAGTTTTACTTAATGAGTACTGCATTAGCTTACTTGATTCAGCATGCCTTATATATAATTGGACAAGTTAGCTACTGTGGGGCAGCATTATTTGCTGGTAACAATTTATTTTTTTCCAAATGAAGGTAAGATTATATGGCATCTGATTGTGGAGCTGGATTTGTTAACTGAATTAAAAAAAAAAACCCCAGAAAGAAAAGGATTGCTTCCTGGATTAATTTCAGGATACCTAGAAAAATGACTGCATATAATCTTTAATATATTACAGTATTCTCATTAATTTCTAATCACAGGTATAACTACTCTCTATTCACAGTCTGAACCAGAGGGTTTTTCTCACTTCCACTTGTATGTCTGTGCTGCCTTCCTTGTCAAATGGAAGAAGGAGATTTTAGAGGAAAAAGACTTCCAGGTAATTAAAACATTATTTCTGTTTTCTGCAAAAATATATATGTTATTTTTGAAAATTAATTAACCGTGTAATTGTTTCATGTGTACTCAGTTCATCCTCTTGACATTTCCGTTTCTTCCTTTGGAGCATTTGAGAAGGTTAGGGAAGAAAATATAGCTATATGTTTTCTTTCTATTTGTCAATCATGATTTCATTTGACAATTGAGTCCCAACTAAATAGAATCATAGAATCAGTAGTTTCTTGGCAAGTCAAAATCTACATAAATTCCATTAATTCAGTGAGCCAACTCTAACAGATGCATGTAGATTTTAGGTTTTTAATGGTGCTGGCTCATGGAAGTCTAAAATTTGGGGAGGCCTGCCTAAAAAACAAAACTGTTCATCAAAAAGTCAGCTCTAGTGGCACAGTGGTTAAATGCCACTACTGCAGCCGTTCGCAGCCACAAGGTTGTGAGTTCAATACCAGCCAGGGGCTCAGGGCTGACTCAGTCTTGCATCCTTCCGAGGTTGCTAAAATGAGTACCCAGCTTGTTGGGGACAACCAGCTTACACGTTATAAAGTGCTTAGAGAGTGCTTAAGTGCACTGATAAGTGGTATAGAAATGTACTTACTATTGCTATTGCTGTTGTTTTCCTCTATGAACTTATTGTCTAGTGATAGGCATAGCTTACACAAGTTGACATTCTGGATCCCAACAAGTGCTTCTTTGATTTTAATACAGAAAAGTCTAGGATGTGTTAGTGTGGCTTCTAGACCAAATGTCTATCTTCTAGGTTTCAGTTATTATACTGAGCTAAATACTATTAAATACTAGCCATTTATTCTCATTATATTTTAAGGTGGAATATGTTAAATTTTATGCACAATTGTTTTATAATTTGCCACTGCCAAGCATTTGCATCTATTTTTCTCAGTTCTTTGAAAGTCTCAAAGCTAAAGAAATGAACAATAAATCAACGTCAAAGTCATGGGATGAATAAGAAGGTAGTCTTTTTTTTTAGCTCTGTGATCAACTAAGCATAGACAGCACAAATTAGATGAATTTTACATCTTGCACACAAATCATGAGGCAGGTTTTACTGTACTCGGAAATGTTCTACATTTATCTACATTATATCTACCTTTTAAAAAGCCTAATTCAAATTGACACAGCTGTTGTGTAGTAAAGAGAAGGATATTCTGACTTAAACATCCACTTATTTGAATGACTGATTATGACAAAACGTATACCAGTCCAATGTGTATCTGCATTTAAGATGAGGTAATGGGGCAGCATCCTGTTCTGAGTGCCATGATCTGGATATATACTAAAGTTTACAAGTAGGGGAGTCTATTAAAAAAAAATAAAGAACCTCACTTATCAACTACTGTATGTACTCATGTATAAGCCTAGAAATTTCAGTAAAAAATGACCCCCCAAAAACCTGGGTCAAATTATCCACAGGTCAATGTAAGTACTGTATTTTAACTCTTATTTTAAAAAAATACAATTGCACTTCAAAATCTCCTTGCTGGTTCCAAATTTCATAAATGATGTGTACATTAAATAAGATGGTTAGCTCAGGCCCCTGTACTGCACTAGCACTCACCTCAACTGCATATCAGAATACACCTTTAGTAGCTTAGAAGAAAAATAATATAGGGTATGAATTCCAGCAGTCATCAGGTATTACTTTTATTGTAATCCGTTTCTAGAAATCACAAGCTCCGCGGGCTTTTCTGTGATATGGAAAGTGATTGATCATGTGATGGTGCTACTTCATGGACATATGTGTGACATTGATTATTTTGAGTCCAATAGTCTGACTTCAGACACAGCTTTCTTCTTGCTTTCTTTAGTGTTTCCGTCAGTGTTTTCTTCAGTGGGTACTAACCATACATATTCTCCTGGACCTCTCAGCTGATGTTGTTACTATTTATCACAGTATCTCTGCAGGTCTGAGTAGATTGGAAGTTAGAAACACTATGTACTTGTAGCATAGGTTTCATTCTTACCCATCAGGTCTTCAGACATATTCCTGGATAGGTGCTTTATGCATGGTGCAATATAGTTCCTTTTGCTTTAGGGATGAGTTGTCCAGAAATCTTGAGTGATTGTCATTTTGCCGATGACATTCATGTAAGTTTTCCTATTGCTGCAGAGCCATGTGAGACATTTTATAAATTGATTGTAAATGAGGGTGGATAAAAATGAAGTTCAGTATACCCCAAACAGATAATAGTGCTGATGGAGGTCCAGCTGATTTTTGAACTCTATTCTAGGTAGGATTGAAACATCATGAATTCAGGTTGGTGCTATTTCTGGATCTAGAATGTTCCTGGAGCTCCTGATGGTTACTACAAGGAGGAATGATTTTCTAGAATTGTACTCTGGCAAAAATGATAATCTGACTAGTGAATTCTGATTCATTCAGATGGCTTTTTATATCTTGTTCTGGCTTTCTGTATACCTGTGAATTTACATTCTGTGATACTGTTTATTTTACTTTACCACCATGATGTTCTCAAGAGCTTTTGTTCAGTAAGACATGCCTCTTTTAAGGAAGGAAGGAAAAACTTTTTAAAAGCTAAGTTAGACTTTGCTAATTCATTATACTAACATTGTATCAATGCTTTCAGAGGCTAAAACTTGCTTTCTAGACCAATTAAATGGGCTCACTTATGAGATTATCTTATGTGTCACCATTTATAGTGTACAAGTCCCACGTGAAGCTACTCAAGCATATTTCTGAATAGTTATTTTCTAAGTTGGTATTTATAAAACTCACATCAAGGCCTGCCAAGAACTGATTGGATGTATTTTATCGATTTGTCTAAATGCTTCCATTATTATTCACTTCAGGCAGGTAGCTAATTAGATAATCACTGTAACATAGCAACCTAAGAAGCATATCACCAACATATTACTTCACTTTGTCTCTAAAGAGTTGCAATTATAGCAGTTTCTGAGTCAAAAGGTGGTCTGAAAGAAAACAAAGGGCTGAAAGGGACAAAAGTTGTGTAGTCTAATCTGCACCCAAGGGCTTTGGCGATCATTCTTCTAGCACTAGCTCATGCAAGATTTCACTTTTAAGGCTTGTTCTATTTTACAGAGTCTTTGATCCTAACATTTTAATCACAAAAGCATAGGTTTACTGTGTAATGCTGCCTTTCTGCAGTGATCCACAGTTTAATAAAATGCAGATTGCAACAGACTCTCTTTCAAACATGAATATTTTTACTATGATTAGGTCAGCGCTATTAACCTTGCAATGTCATTGGTCATCTTTTGGTATTTGCCCCAGGAATGCTTTCTAAATTCTTAAAATGGGAAAATGCATAATGAAAGTTGTGCTAACTAAAGAGTTTTGTCTACATTAATGTTTTTTTTTAATTGAGGCAACTTCTTTGATATGGGTTAATGTCCTTTATGTGATTATATTTGCTGAAGGTTTTTCTTGTGTTATTTGAATGAAGTGACACGGAATTAAAAAAATAATACACAAGCAATAGGAAAAGGAAGGGATTACCAAATGAAAGTTTTGAGAACGGTACAAGGAGAAAAGGTGATGGATTATAAAATACATATTGTTTTGGTTTTATATCATATTTTGGCATGAATAGCTGCAGCTGAATTTTTCTGACTCTCTTTCACCAGTTACATTCATTTGGATGTATTTACAAGAGACTGCAGCATTCAGGTCATTTAGGGCTCAGCTGTTACATTTTGCTCAAGTGAACACTGGTGTAATTCTACTCTCAGGGAAAAAGATCCCTTTCATTTGTATTCTCTGTCCCTTTATAGAGAGAATATTTCAAATTCTGTAATGATTAGTTGTGCTGTCTCGTGAAATCTCAAAAAATTCCACAGTAGGAAATCTCTTTGCCAGTTAGGATGTGAATACTGGTAAGTGGCCATGTTACAAAATTTGATGGTTTGACCTATCCAGGTGTGTTATCACTGTCCCTTTCTGGGAGAAAGACAGCATAAAAATTAAATAAATACACTCACCCCTCCACATTTGCAACTTTGATTATTCACAGATTTTATTAATATATTCTCTCTAGGAATATCTAGGTCTTCCAGCACAACTCTGTGGTCAACGTTAACATATAGTCGCACTGAAGGACCTAGAGATTCCTAGAGAGAAAACTCCACTAGGCATTTGTATTTCCTCCAGCACAATTCTGTGGTCAGTGTCTGGCAGATGTTGACACAGAGTTGCACTAGAGAACCTAGACATTCCTAGGGAGGTGTTCTCTCAGGTAAAAACATAGTGTTTTGTTATTTGCGGCTTTTCCACATTCACGGGGGTCCTGTGCCCCTAACCCCAGTGAATGTGGGGGGACAAATATAAATAAATAAATAATCCTGACTCTTGATTTCATCTTCGCTTTCAAGTATAGCACACTATCTAATTTGGTCAGATTGTGTTACTGAGCAACAGTTAGGGTCCAATGCAGATATTTTTAAAATATTCCTATTTTTGCTGACTATGTCAGAGAGGCTTTGTAAATCAGCACTTTCAGCTACCTTTCTGGAGGGACAGTGATTTCTGCCTCTTGCTTTTCCCTATTGTGTGATGCCTCCATGCTCCTTAACTCCTATCTAGCTAAAATGGAGCCAGACAGTAAAGATTTTTGTCAGCTCTTTTGGGAAGAAGCTACTCATCTTCCCATCAGCCTAAATTTCCATGACAGAGGTAATTCCACAGTTTGAGAATCAATATCTGCAACTGCAGTCTCTCACTCAAAGAATGAAAGATGAGGATGATACGCCAAGATTCTGTTTGTCCACATATTTGAATTCCTAGAAATTTCTATACTCAAAAACCTGAGCTGAGAGATTAAGGAAACTCAGCCAGAATGGTTGAGAGGATCTGAATGTGGTTTGCCACACTGTGATTTGGCATTTGGTTTTTATTGCATGTACCTGGATGAATTTGGACTTTCAAAGAGATGAGTTTAATAACTTGGCAGTGGGTGCAAATTGCTTCAAACACTGAATTGCTTCAATATAACCTGGTGACAAGGATAAAACTAGAAGGTTGGTTTTGACTGATGGGAAAGACTGAGATGGAATGTAGTGTAAGAAGCAGTCAATAAGTATAAGGAACATAATGTAGGTTTAGAAAATACAGCCCTACGTAAACAAAGAATAGACATAGTGTTAAGTAAATCTGTTGTGTTTTCCGTTATGTGAAACATCTGAAATAACAGAAATAAAGGGTGGTGAATGGAACTGCATAACTTAACAGAGACTTCCTATTAAAGTGCAGTATCAGATTATTGAGTGGAATCAGTGCTGTTCCCCTGCAGTGTACTATATAGGCATCCTTCTCTCACACAATTGTGTCACTGACAAATTGGTATCACTGGGTGATATCAAACATGATAATGTGGCAGATATTAAAATATCCCTGTCTTCATATGAACTTTGTAGCCATCTTGATTACACAACATAAGTGTCATGAGAAAAAGGACTGCCTAATCAGAAATATTTCACTTTTAAAGTTGAAACTCTCTCTCACTCTCTCTCATGTTCCCCCCAATATTTATTTAAAAACATGACCTCTTTTTCTGGCTAGTCCCTTTAAGCCCATTTCTGTTTTCTTGCCAGACATAAGACAGTTCATCTGTAGTGATATTTAATAATTTTGTTAGGAGCACCATTCACTTCCTTAATTTAACGACAAAGGCCAATTTTCTGTATATGCCCTTTCATAATTGTAACGTCAAACCTTTCTAGAGAGGGCATTTATAAGGTACAATTTTTATCATGGCATTTTACATCAGTAGTGTTACCCTATTTTGTTTGCAGCAATAAGATTTGTTGCCCAAATTAAAACTGGGTGATATCCTGCATTAGCAATCTGCTAACCAAACAGGCAGTGTTGGCAGAATAGGTTTCGTCTCTCTGCAGTAGCCTTTCTACAATCCCTGAAATCTTTTCCAAATGGTTAGAAGACTCTCTGAAGCATATTTATAGGAAGACAGAGGGAGAGAGGAAGGGAGGTCCTGCTGTGAGAGCAAGAGTCTCTCTGTATAATGTTGGATATAACCCTTAACAGCATTGAGTGCTCCAGAGCAAATGTTATTGGCAGAAATGCTTCTCCATACCAAGAACAAAAATAACTCCCTCCCACCCTCTTAAGTTGATCATGTTTATAATAATAAAAATGCCTATAGTTATTTTTAACTAGAATGTGTGTAATCTGATTAAATTAGAGAGACTATATTAACTTAAAAAACACCACCTGCGTAAGATAGGCATTTCATTTGTATCTATTCTTTTTATCCTGGTTCAAAAATTAAATTTTGAAGAGTGGAAAGTATTGGCCACTGAAGTGATCGCATTTTTCAACCTCTCTCTCCACACCAGTTGAGTCCAAATTCATCGTATTAACCTGCCAATGATTAGTGTGCCCCAGTTTCTTTGGACCCATTCCCCATCTGTAGGTGGTTTGACACATTTCTTTAAAATAGCCTTTTTGAACAGCTGGGCCACTCTTTCCCTCCTTGAACAGGCAAGCTTCTGAGTTCATTCCACCAGGTTGTGAGAGAACCTCACTTTCCTTGCTAGCATGACTAGACATCTGTGATCTCTCTGACTTTCAAGCATTAATTCCATATTTAATAACTTAAGCTACATTAGAGCAGTAATCAAACCATTTTATGCTTTATTTTATAGACCCAAATTTTTGCTTCATTTTTCTCTAAAACCTCTAAAACACCTTTTTTGTTCATTCATTTTGCCCCGGGTGGCTCAACAGCTTTTCTCCAAATCCAGGGAGTTTGTTATGACTTGTTTTACAGATATTTGTTAAGTATAAGCTTTACCAGAAGGCAAACAGGAAGAGTTTCTTCTTCCTCAGATTGTCCTCCAAATATACCCTAGATTTTCTTTGCAATGTATTTGTTTTAAGACTCTGCTTGTCTGAGTCTGTTTGTTTTCACTGTATGACTTAGCTGACTCAAATGAAATAAATACAGTACTTACAAAACCATGATATCTGCCAGTTGTCCTTAGATATATAGAACTATCTCCTCTTAGTATTGCCTCGCCATCCTTGGATTATTTATGTTCACAGTTGGACACTGATATGCCATTCATTTAAAGGACACTGTGTAGCCTCTCCCGGCATGTGAAATACTGTGTTCATCTTAGACTTTGTTTATACACAGAAAAATTTGAAACTTGAACTGTGTTATAGTGGATGGGATCCTGTTTTACATTCCACTTTGATGGTTAATGATTTCATTCAGCAAATTAGTTTTGTGATTGAATTTTGGGAGTGTTTATGGCACTTCAGGATTCTTGGGCAAAATTTTATTGATGCTTTATTCTTATGTAATTGCTATTTTGAACAGTATTCCATATTTATAGAAACATAAGAGAAAATGTTGATCATACAATGTGTATGTGGAAGTCAGACTGTAAAAATAAATTGAGCCTCATGGCAACTAATGAAAGAATCATTCCAGTTTTTGTTTAGTAAGTCAGAAGAAGTTCTAACATCTGCAGGTTAGAATTAAGACAGCTAGTAATAAAAAGAAGTTGTGAAAATAAAATTGAAAGGTAAAAAAGACTATATGTTTCTATTTACAATGGTAATAGTAATTTCTGCCACTACACTGAGAGCGTGTTAGAACTTCTACAAACATGGGTCTATAATTTGGGGAATGGCCCAAGGGACCTGAAAATATTTAATTTGGCAAGCATCATGAATTTAAAGTAGTTCATTGAATAAATTGGAACCAATTGCAATGATTAAAATTAATTCAACAAGGAATTCTGTATTATAGAGTGAATTAGGTTTTTTCTTGCATTGAATTGCTGCAGTATTTCACCTAGTAAATTGGAAAGCTGTTTTTTCATTAAAACACATGTCATTATACTGTGTATACTGTACATAGATGTATAATGAGAAAAACTGTGAAAATACCTGCATTTATTTATTAACAAGGAATTTTACTCAGCATTACAAAACTGATGTTGAGGATTTCACTGATGACCACTTTATTTAAATTCAAATTGCTGTTATTTATACTGAAATAAAATGTTAATTGGTAGCACCTACAATCCTTAAAATTTGTTCCACACCAAGTTTCATGCAAACTGGACCAAAACCAGTAATATAGAGAAAAAAGCCAAAGTTTGTTGATTCCTTTTGGTTTTGCAGATGTTCAGGATGTCAATAAAGTCTAAATATCAAGTTTGGTTGAAATCAGATCATAATGTATAACATAACAGGCAAAAATATTTATTATTATTATTATTATTATTATTATTATTATTATTATTATTGATATTTGATTGTTTCTGTGATGCCATGTTCCATGCCAAAGTATTAGGAGATCTTGACAGATTATGTATCTGTCTATTCCCCATACAAAAATGATTCTTTCTTCTGTAGATCAAAGTGGAGACGACATGAGATGCGTGAATTCGTGTATTGTCCTTCTTCTAAATAGCTACTGCCAGGAGACTTGGTTAGTTATGTGCCTTCAGGTTGACTCTGACTTATGGAAACCCTGTCATGGGGTTTTCTTGGCAAGAAGAGGAGGTGTTCCTGTAAGACTGAGAGAGCATGATTTGCACAAGGTTACTCTGTGAGTTTCCATGGCAGAATGGGGATTCAAACCTTGATGAGCCTTAGTACGACACTTAGGTCACTATTTCACTGCCAAGGAGGATGGGTGTTTAATTAGGCCTGGCCCAATGCTTATTTTTATACATATTTTGGTTCTTGTTTCTTCTCCTGATGTAGCACACAAACTCTGAACAGACATCTGCTATCAGTAATACTGGGTACAGTATTTTAGGGCTGTCAGATTGTTCAAGCGCATATTGTCATATTTTGTGCTAGAAGTTTCTGTTTTCAACATATTTGTATACTGCATATGTGAACAGTTTCAGTAAGTGAAGCCATTGCTGCAAGGAATCTAGCACAAATTGTACACCCAGTTTAGTGCCATTTGCTATCATTCTTCTTCCTTGTGTCACACTGACTCACTATTCCCATCACCAAATGTACTTTTACAGATTCTATACAGACTGTAATGGAGTGTTTGCTATGAGTTGGTGATGAACCCAGGCATGGTTCAAAAGCAGTGACTACTTAATCTGCAAATGTCTACTAGCTGTGAAGTGCTGAGCATGAGATTTAGTCCCACTCACAATGCATTTAGCATGAATTCAAGTTTTCAAAGTATATATATATACCGTAGTTTTATCTGCAAAGTCTTGCATTGAAACCGTCTTCCCTTTAGTAATCAGTGCAGCATAATGTACCAATTTAAATAAAGAAAAATGGTACATCAGTTGTATTCATTTACCTGCATATGAATGAATGCTTTTTGTGCTAAAACATACTGGAGCAAAAGAATGTACCTGTTCATTCAATCCTAGTTATTTCTATCCTTTATATGAATGAATCTCAGGGGGAAAAGCATCCCTCAGACCATATATTGCATATACTGGAAGGAATCATAACAGTTAGATAGTAAGACCTCTCCTGCCTGGCACATCTGTCACTGAAGACATACTTGAATTGCAGAGTGAAAATATTTATTTATTTAACACCATTGTTATTGATGTTGTTGTTGGTGGTGTGTGCTTTCAGGTCATTTCTGTGTTATATCAGTGACCCTAAAATGAACCAATCACAGGGTTTTCCTGGCATGAGTTGTTCAGAGGGAGTTTGCTTTTATCTCTCTCTCTCTCTGAGGCTGAGATATGACTTGCCCAATGGATTTCCATGGCTGAGCAGGGATTTGAACTTTTGTCCAATGCTCAAACCACTACACCACACTGGGTTCACCATCAGAAGTAAAAATACAACAAAACAATCTAGAAATTAATTTAGACATTGGTTTTAAAACTCTCCCTCTCGTGTCCTTTGTATTGTGGAGACGTATTCCCCTAAAAAAACAAACCAAAACACCAAAATCACCTCACTTTTTAAAAAGTGCCAAAAACGATGTCCTTTTCCACAGTAAATGAATCAGCCAGAATTTATACACATTTACCTGTTTTGAAATCTTGGTGAGTTGGGGCAGAATTGGAGATACATCACAAAGGATAAAAACTAGAATGGTTCATTGTCCCAGCCACATCTTTTAGCAGTTAGGAAATTAGAGAATGAAGCATGAGGACAAATTTGTAGCACTCAGGAAATAGAGTTGCTTAAGGGACGATATTAGTTGAATTCTAACCTATTCTGTGGTTTGCCTTGAGTCCCTGTTGGGAAATGAGTGGCTATAAAATAGGTAAATGAATAAGATTCTTCTGGCATTGATACCTTCTTATTTCTCAGTAGCCCTGTTTTGGCTACATAGCCATTAGAATCTATACCAGAATTTGCTGTTAGTACATCCTGCCCGCTCCAAACACAGCTTGCCATATGCGGACTTAAGCTTCCATGCATGGTAAGCCTGGGCGTAGCGTTTTAGTGCACAGCTAAAATAAGTGACTTACCGCTGCCAAATTGAGTTCTAATTTGGGATGCATCCTCTATTATCAGAAGCATTTTGCCGCAGATGCTGCCGGCTGGATGCAGCCCGGCTAGCTTCCGGTTAGAATCCAAGCTTGGCTGGCCTTTTTGAAAACTAGGAAGCTCCCATCTTTGCAAATCAGCCAAACTGAGCTTGATTCTAGCCAACGTTACCCGGGAATCACCCAGACACGTTGATGGCAAACACATGTGACAAATCAGGATACATCCCAATTAGAATTGATTTCGCAGTGGTAAGTCGCTTTTTTTAGCTCTGCACCAAACTGCTCTTTGTAGTGCATAAAAGGTCAAAGAGCCACCATAAACAGTTCTATGAAAAAACATAAGCTGTTGTCCATGTTATGTTGTATAGGTATGAAAAATGCAGCTACTTTTTTGAAGGAAAAATTTCTAAAAATGGCCCTAATGATAGTGAGAATATAGCTATAGGCCTATGAATGTCTAGGAAGCTGTGATATAATTCTTGATAGATATAGTACACTTGTGATTGAATTACTTGCAGTTGAAACCTCAAATAGGAATACTGGGAAGCAAGTATTGTTTTTCCTGATGTATAGTTTACTTCTATATTTCTTTACTTGCTCTGACCATATGAAAGCTCCATCTAAGTATGTGACGCAGCATAAATGTAGCAGAATACAGCATGTATTACCAGCATGACGCAGCAGGTGACATTTTGGCTTGCCAACTCAGTACTGCAACCCTCCCTTCTTTGAGACAGTACAAAAATAATGAGATGGTGTGATGTTTGGAGTAGTTCCGCTTATCCTAAATGGACTGAATTCATGCTCAATCAATGAAGCAGACATGTTACCTTGTCTTCTGCTGTCTTTCCATCATATACTGTCATTCCCTTGTGCTAGCATTTCCTGAGCCAGTATCTGATGTATCACGGCTTCAGCTCGTAAATGGCTACTGTATAACATTAAAAGAACTACTCTTATCCTTCATTTTTAAATTTTGGTTCTCAGGCCAGAGTTTGTTCACAATTCTGTGATCATGCTTTGTTTATAATTTCCAATGCTAATGTCAGCCTGGATCTTTACCAATTTGCTAGTTTCTAAATGCACAGAAACTTTCCTTTGAACAAAACAAAAAAGAACAACCAATTGAGAAAAGAAGCAAACTAGAAATTATGATGAGAAGAGAGGGAATTTCTTCATCATATTTTGGAAATAATGAAGTAGCAGATATCTTGAGTTGAAAGCTTCATTATTTTCAAAACAAATGTATCAGAAAATTATCAAAGAAGACTTTGCATGTCTGTCTAAAACAAAATTGAAGAATTACTCTGTTGGAAATTATCCTGTATAGGCTTCTAATGGCTTCTAACAGCCATGTATTTAAAACTCTACGGAAGTAATGTCCCAAACATTCCTTAAATGGGTTGTGTCTTGTCTTGCCAAAGTACTTTAAATGGTGCTGTTCTGTCTGCAGGGTTTTAGCAGCATTCATGCATTCATTTAAGTAAGCACAGAAAAATCATAAGCACTATGCTGAGTTTCATGCAATGCCTGACAGTGAGGTACTTGGTTGCTGTTGCATATTTCTCAACTGTGTGCATGCAAGGCAGGCTAGACTATGTTGACTACCTAAAACATAGTGGACCTATCAGATTGATTTAATAGATCCCACTTATTACCCCATTCCTCCCCACCCTCATGGCATGGCTCCCCATCTCAAGACATACTCAGAAGTGAATGAGACTGGGTTGTTGCTGGCGTACTCACAGTGATTTCAGTAATTTTAAAAGCCATCTGGTGTAATCCTTAACATTGGATCAATTTTTTTCTTATTATTGATCTAGTTATTTTATTTACACATGCCTTTCTCACCAAATTGAGATCCAAAGCAGCTTACAACAAGCATAAAAATATAAAATACAAAATATAACTAAACCAGTCACACTAGTAAAACATAACAAATTAATTTGAAAATACATTGATAAAAGATATAGTACCTAGCCCTTCCCTGAACAACAAATCAATTCCTGCAGGTTTTCAAGAAGAAATGCTTGATCATTGTGGAGGAAAGGATGCTGAAATAGATAGGTGATCTATTCCATTAGATTCTTGTTCTATGCCTTCAAGTCATTCTGGACTTATGGCAACCCTATCATGGGGTTTTCTTGGCAAGCCTTTGCCTTTCTATGAGGCCGGGAGAGTGTAACCTGCTCAAGGTCACCCAGTGGGTTTCCATGGCCATGTGAGGATTCAAGTCCTGGTCTCTAGTCGTAGTCCAGCACTCAAACTACTACACTGTGCTGGATCTCTATTCTATTGAAATAGAAATGTCAAAATATTATTTTTATTTTACACCGCTGTGATCGCTGGAATAGCGGTATAGAAATAAAATTTATTATTATTATTATTATTATTATTATTATTATTATTATTATTATTGGATAGGCCTATTCATTTGTTCTTAACTGTTTACAGTTGACTGTTATGCCACTTCCACAAGTTTGGGAACAGAAGAACGCAGTTGTAAGAACTGTAAGTTGCATGTAGTTAGAAGTACACCCACAGGGGGTTCTGAACCAATTTGCAAAAAGGTGAAAATAAAAAAATATACCAACACATTCATTAAAAACATATTTTAAAAATGTTCAAATATCCATAGTTTTAAAGGTTACCTAAAGGGGAAAAAAAGTGCCCTCCATCCAGCACATTGCATTAATAATAGGAAATTAACTCAACAGTTGAGCTAATTTCAAAGAACACAAGTCAAGTGTTACTCACTTAAATCATCCTTTCTTAGCTAGTCAAAAGATATTTAAGGTACAATTCATAATGTCACCAGAATTTTAGTTACTAAATATAACATCTGTTTTTAAATAAGAGGTAGAAAGCAAACATTGGAGGCTGTTGCTTTATTTTGCGACAGCGGCAAGAATAGTGATAGCAAGGAACTGGAAAAATGAAGATCTTCCAATCTGGGAAGAATGGATATTAAAACTGCAAGAATTAAAGGAAATGGACAGATTAACATTTATGATCAACAATAAATCAAAGGACAAATTGATAGAAGAATGGCTTCCAGTATTACAATACTGGGAAGATATTTTTGGGATTCAAAAAGATACACTGATTTAAGATTCTTTGGGAAACCAACACAAAAGAAGTATGTCATTATGGATTTATTTTATCTTATCGAAAGTATTTCCTATATATCCATTGCATAATTTTAATCATCATCATATTAGATTGAGAAGTAGACAAGAGCCTTTTTTTGTTAGATTTGAAATCTGTATGGAATACTACATGTACAGGGAAGATAATAATGAGGCAAAGCAGAAAATGACTGCATCAAGGTCAATGTATTGGGTATATATCAAGTAATATTGTAGTATTGTGTATTCTAAATTCTGTATTTTACTGGATCACATTAAAATTTATTTTTAAAAAATCATCCTTTCTTAGTAATGTAGAAGATCCTAACAGATCATTCTTGGAGACTTTCTCGTTTAGTAGAATCTGCTGGAGGTTGTGTTTTGTAGACATAGCCTTTAAAATCATATGATCATTTCCACATCAAGGTGAGGCAGCAGAGTATGACTTTGTCAATGTCTGGTATACACTTATTCAGATACTTGCCTACTGAGTATAACATGGACATCTCACCTGTCTATAGATGCTTTGTAGAGAATACACTCTCCCCTTCTTTATTACCTAAGGGATGTGTGTGTGTGTGTGTGTGTGTGTGTGTGTGTGTGTGTGTGTGTAATAAACCTTTATACCATCTCTGTGTTACAATACAAGTCAGATAAAATTACAGAACTATAATTTTCTGTGAGGACAGTTTGGTGATTTTCAGGATATCAAACATTTGATTTTCTTTAACCAAATAATGTATATATTTATTTTTAGTAAACACTATAAAAGAGCTACATGTTGTCCCCCTCCCATTTCAGTATACAAAAAGAAAACCCCACTTTAGTAAGGCGGGGATGGAATGATGCAACTTGTTCTTCTTAGCAATTTAGGTGACTTATTGAGTTTAAATGTCCTAGCAGTGGTAATTCATAGCTGTCAGTGGAGATGTATCTTTCTAAAATAAATTGTTTTCTTTCTGTGTTTCTTTCTTTAGTAGAAACTGAATAACAATGTCAATTATTGGCTTTATCAGTGTGTAGCCCCCAGCGAAAAAGAAAATCACAGGAGCCCTGTACATTTAACTACCAAATTCAATCAGAGATGTTGATAAGAGGATAAACAGAAACCTGAAAAGGGCTGGAGTATGAAATGGATGATATGGAATGATGGGGCAGATGCCTTTCTTTCCAGACAAGCTGATCTAAGAGGAGTGATTTATCTCTTTTTAGTTTGTCTCTTATGGTTCACTAAGTGCTAGTGCATGTAAATGGTTTTATCTTACAACAAAATTGTCACACTGCAGCAGCAAGACTGAAAAATAAGCAGCATTATAAATGTCATGTTGTGTCACAAATTAGATTTAAAATTTCTTCCAGAAATGGTATTTGTAACAGATACTCTGTTGTTGTAAATCCTGGTTAGCTTTTGCAATCATGACAAAATTGAGGTTGTCTTCCCCCACAGGCATCTGATTGTCTCTCTTAGTCTCCCTGGGCCTGTGAACAAAGAAACTGATGCGTTTTCACAGAAATGTCTTCCACCCATCCCTCTAATCATGAGAGGGTTCCACTAGGCATCACAAATGAATGGTCATCCCTGAGCCATAGCCAACTGGTGACTCCCATGGTAAAAGCAACTACGATTTCTGTTCAGATTATTACCCTTAGCAGACCACTCTGTGTAAAGCCAGTGAGGGATAGAATGGAATAGTAGCACTCCATTTTGTTTAGAGAAGATTGATCTCTCATTTGAATGAGCATTTGAAGTGCAAAGGTAGCCCTTTAATGTTAACATTTGTGTGGCAAGGTATGGAAGCCTGCTTTGGGCATATGCAAAACCTGCCAGGTCATTTTATGGAATCAATTTTAATCGGAGAGTGCTAATCTAGAATTACCGTATGTCTTTGTTTTCCCAAACATGTCCTGTTTTTCAAAGATAAAATTTATATAATAGGGATGTTGAAAGTCAGGGTCAACGTAGCAATTGGTGAAGTAGTCAGTTTATAAATGTGTCCTCTTCATTGTTTTTCAAAATTTGGTAGCTCTAGATAATCCAACCTAAGAGAATAATTTCCCCATATGCTCACTTGCTTACCATTCCCAGCTATAGATTATATTTAACTCCCAGAATTTAACTCTCAAAGTCAAAATGTGTGTGTTTCCATAAACGCACACCTTCAAATCACCGGCCAACTTATAGTGACCCCATGAATTTCAAAAGGTTTTCTTAGGAAATGAATACTCAGAGGTGGTTTTGCCAGTTCCTTCCTCTGAACTATAGTTTCCAACACCTGGTATTCATTGGCAGTCTCCCATCCAAGCACTAACCAGTGCTGACCCTGCTTAGCTTCTACGATCTGATGCCTTTAGGTTATTTAGGCACTCAATTTTTTTTGTAGGCACCATTAATTTTTAATAGCAGGTTTATGTGTGTTAAAAACAGTGCTGAGCAAACTTCCAGGTTATGTATGGATACTGTGCTACTACTGTTATATTAAACAGACTGTACAGAGATATACCATACTTTTTAATTTCTCAGGTACTAAAATGTATTTTGCTACTGTTGTAGGCACAAAGGTTCTGTAGGGAACTTATAGGTGAAGGACCATGTTTGACTAAAAACCATTTTCATATTTTTCTCTTATCTTTTTTTAAGGCAAAAGAAAGAAAGAAAGAAAGAAAGAGAAAAAGCTTTCCCCAAATGAGTTTAGAACCAAAATAGATTCAAAATAGATTTTTTAAATACAGTGGTACCTCGGGATACGAAATACCCACGTTACGAAATTTCCGGGATACGAAAAAATCCCATAGGAAATAACTGTTCCGGGTTACGAAGGTTTTTTCGGGTTACGAAAAATTTTTTGGTGCTTTTTGGCGCTATTTCGCACGAAATCGCGGCTTTTCCCCATTAGCGCCTATGGCATTTCGGCTTGCGAATGCTTTTCGGGTTACGAAAGCGGCCGCGGAACGAATTAATTTCGTAACCCGAGGCACCACTGTAGTTTATTCTTGATTGGTATTCCTGCACAACTTTATGGCAGACTTGTTTTGAAGCTGCTTGGTGTTGCTAGTTCAGAAATTCTCTCCAGCAAACTCTGGTACCTTCTAGAAACAACTTAATCTGAAATCATGTGTGACATGGGAGTTGCACAGTGGACTCTGTTCAACTATTTGTGTGACTTCCGGAAGCAGCGGGTGGCATCAGAGCTTTATTTGGTGTGTTGCAACAGCACAGGAGGTGAATTATATTGCTGCCAACAAGTATCCGTATGTTTCTGTTCTTTCAATTTTTTT
The DNA here is from genome assembly GCF_019175285.1 of Sceloporus undulatus. NCBI lineage: Eukaryota > Metazoa > Chordata > Lepidosauria > Squamata > Phrynosomatidae > Sceloporus > Sceloporus undulatus. The sequence goes on along the minus strand of NC_056526.1, from coordinate 80,274,954 downwards.
GGCCACATTAAATGAATAACTTGTTACCTTCACATAGTTGACTATCTTATATACATCAACTGCTAACAATGACAAATAAATTTATTTCAAGTCCAGGTTGTAACACACAAAATGGAGAAATCAAAGGAATGTGGATCCATGAACCCCATACTGTTTTAAGCCACAAAGATGCAAAATTTTCCTGTGAGAATAGAATGGGCTTACCTGATAGTGTACTTGCAAATACAAGAATATAAATTTAAGCTGAAATTCAAAATATGTCCTAGATGGATTCTTATGGAATAACAATAACTTATTTTATTGTTCAAAATACGCTGTGTACTTCCCAGGAAATCTGCTATTTGTATACAGTTTGAAATATAAAAATGGACATAACACCCTCTCAATTTGTTTCCTTTATTTTCTGCAACTTAAGGCACTTCCTTCCATGAAATTGTTTCTCCTGAAATATTTGAAATTAATCACATGGACGATATCTCTCCCTATGTTATCAAAAGATTAATGGAAGATTGTTCTGTCAAATTGTCACCTTCTCAGTTTCACCTTGTTGAGAACTGTCAGCCCTCGTTGACCAATTTTAAAAGCTGGCAGTTGCATCCAATATAACTATCACTTATTTTTCTATTTTTAGAGGCTGCTTCTTCCAGAATTTGACAGGGTTTTTTTCAGACTAATAACAGAATTGTCAAAGAAATCAGCTTTAAAAGACTGCATTTACTGATTCGTTCAGGATTGAAGCTTGGAATATTTGTGGGACCATGTCTGTGAGATCAGAGATAATTTTGAGGGTGATGGATAAAAGTCATACTGCAAAGGCTCTGCTCAGAATTCAGAAGTGTTCTAAAAAGTGGCAAGAGTTTAAAGGCATCCCAGGTGTGCTAGACAAAAACAGGAAAATAGGCTTTGTGAAAGTAAAGAATTGCTTGTTAAATGTACTATGATGGCATAGATATTTTGTGGGTTTTTTATGATGCATTTTACTGTGTGTATTTCTGTGCCTGAGAGAGAAAAACATATCCACCTTCAGATCTAGCTATTCTCATTGGTGTGCGGATTGACCTTTTTTTGTCTACACATAGTTTAATCTTTTCTATGAATCACACTTGTGTTCTATTTGATCCATTGGTTAAAAGGTCATGGAATGTGAAAGAAAGGTTAAAAATAAGATAAGAACGTTCTTTTTATAGGGAATGGGCTTGCAAGGAACTTTCAGGCTCCATTGAAAGTCTAACAATTAGGACAAATAAACCAAAAGTCACGGATTATGAAGAAAAGTAAGAAAGTTCAGCATTAAATCAGATTGCTAAAATCCAATAATCTGAATGCTGGAGTCATTCAGCATGTATTGATGGATTTCTTTCAAGCGCTGTGTGTATATGGGGGGAATTAGAACTGTTAAATGAACAGGAGGAATTTGTAAGTGACACTGATTTATGGCATAGCTAAAATATGCCGCTCCACATCTTTTGAATTTGACTCAACTTTGAAATCTTGAAGTGTCTCATGAATATGCATTGTATTCTCACAGGTTAAAAAAAAGCTATTTCCTTCACACTGTAGGTTGTGTGAAGGAAACAGTCTCATATGGTATTGCTGGAGTACTATAATCTCATATGGCTCATATGGTATTGCTGGAGTACTAAAAAAAACAGGGCAATAAATTTTCAATATTTTAATATCAAATAATAGGTATACTGTGTATATTTACTGTGGTGTCGATGTTAACATCATACCATACAGTATATACATTCATTCGTTCAGTTTTAAGGAGTTCAGAAAGTGCTAGAATTAACTTCTATAGTTGATCAGATTACAGCTCTTACTACATGAACTGCCACTGAACGTCAACTGAGAGAATACTATGTCTTTTGAGTCATTAGGAGAGAAGCATAACTTGTAAAGACAGGCAGAAAACAATATAGCTATCTTAACAATAAAAAGAAATTAATGAGATGAACAGGAAGCGAGAAGTAAATGTAATCCATCTTGCAATGTACTGTCAACACTGATTTACTTACATTAGCAATTTATGTGGCATGGGACGGTGTCCACCTTGCCTTCTTTACAGGGTCATAGTTCAGATCACAGTACAACCTCTTTTAAAAACGAACAAATGCAAAAGCCACTCTTTTGAGCCTCTACCACTCAAAAGAGGTTGTGCAGCTATTCTATTTTCCCTGCTTTTTTGTCATGAAAATAGAGAAAGCAGTAGGAAAATAGGGTTACAAAGGAAGATGATCTACTCAGACCCTGTAAAATTCAGTGTTTAAGGCAAACAGTTGTATCAGAATTACCAAAACTCCAATTCATTAACTATCTCTAAATGGAGTGCATTTTCTGGCTTGCTACATCACCATGTCAACAGTTTGTGGGAATCAGTCCTAAACGTTTCATAAACTTTTCAAGCTTGTAGCTTATAATCATTTCACACAAAATAGCTTTGAATATTAGGGTTAATAGGAGAAATCATTTGATAAACAGCACAACTTATTGTGTTTCATTGAAATGTGAATGTTAAGCACCAAGGTAAATGAAGTGAAATAAAGTAAATGAGGTGAAGTTATGCAACACGTACATTTTGCAATAGCGCTCTCTTGACAATAAGAATTACACTGATTGTATGAAATACAGTCAACCCTCTGCATCCATAGATTCTGCATCCACGGATTCAACCGGCCGCAGCTTTAACATTTTTTTAAAATTCCCAAAAGCAAACCTTGATTTTGCCATTTTATATAAGAGACACTGTTTTACTACCCCACGTATATAACGGGACCTGAGCCTCCATAGATTTTGGTATCCACTGGGTGTGGGGGTCCTGGAGCCAAGCCCCAGCAGATACCAAGGGCCCACTGTAAATTGCTCTTTATCAAATTTCTTATTTCTTTTGTTTTTAAATAGTCAACAAATGGAGATAAACATGTTCAGGTTGCAGAAGACTGTGTTATTTTCGGGGTATACAATATGAAGTAGTGTGGCATAGTGGCTTAAGTTGGACTATGATCATGGAGACCAGAGTTCACTTTCCAGCTAGGCCATGAAACTCCGTGCTTTGCTCTGGTGCCACAACAAACTACAGTTCCTAGAATTCCATAGCATTGAGCCATAGCAGTTAAAGTGGTGTCCAACTGGATTATTTGTGCGGTGTGGATGCAGCCTCAGTGATCTTGGGCATGTCACATGCTCTCAGTCTCAGGGGAAGGCAGTGGCAAGCCTCTGAATAAATCTTGCCAAGAAAACCCCATGGTAGGTTTGCCTTAGGTTTGCCATAAGTCAGAAACGAAGGCACACAACAACAACATTTTTACAGGACATTAAGCATGAGACTATTAAGAAGATGAACAGGAGTTGGCAGGCCATCATTGAGCAGCTGCTGGAACTGAGTCCACCTTTCAGGGAGACTTTTTTAACTCTTGAGTCTCTTGACTCTGCTGCTGTTCTTCCTTACTCTTGCTACCTGGTCATTTGCTTTTCTGAGCATGCAAAGAGAAACCAGAGAGAAGTCTGAGCAGCTTCCTTGCCTTACACACTTTCTCTGGGTGGTTGTACACATATCCAGAAGGAGAGGCCAATTGAGTGAGCAGCAAGAACAGAATCAAACAAATATTGTTACTGAGAGTTAGTATAGGACCAACCTCTTCTATTTTAAAATTTTGTTTGCATTCTTTTTGTAGCCTGTACTGCCTGTACAAAATGTCTTCCCAGCCATCTCATTATCAATTTCTCCAAAACATCCCATCTTTTATCCTGCTTCAGTGGGAGGATGGATGTTCATCGTGTTCTGAAAACATGTCTCTGAGTTCAGGCATACTTTTTCATTCACAATCTAAACTATGAGGCTACGAATGTTAGCAGCTAGATAGCTCTTAAGGGATTTCCTTTTACAAAATCTTTGAAACTTACTTCTTGCTGTAGTGTAATAATTCTTATCAGATTTATGCCGCAACTTCTACAGTGTCATTTTTATTCTTAGAAGTAAAAGCGATAGCTAGTATCTCATTATAAAGATGGAAATACAGGTCTTTGGCATCCCATGTGGCCCTTAACCACATTTTCAAGCAATTTTGGCTGCTTTGGGGGCAGTTTTCAGGCCAAAAATTATTTGAAACCACCCCACCCCACTGTTCAAAATAATGGTGGGAGGAGGGCTTCAGGGGCCACATGTTCCCCAAGGGCCATCCTTTGGCCACCCCACTACATATGATAGTGTGTATTCACATACCCCAGAAATGTTGCCTACTGCTGCATAAGTTGAGGCTCCATTTGTTTTGCTTTAATATCTGCATACAAATTGGACTGGGAAGGGGGAAAAGGGGAGCTGAAAGGGGTGTTTCTTTGATGGGCAGAGAAGGCTTTCAAATCGGACTGGGAAGGGAACACAGATGAGCTTAAAAGGATGTTTCTTTGATGGGCAGGGAACACTTTCAAATCAGACTGGGAAGGGAAAGAAGAGGCGCTAAAAGAGGCATTTCTTGGATGGGCAGAGAAGGCTTTCAGATCAGACTGGGAAGGGGAAGAAGAGGAGAAAAAAAGGGGTGTTTCTTTGATGGGAAGAGATAGCTTTCAAATCGGACTGGGAAGGGGAAGGAGAGAAGCTAAGGGGATGTTTCTTTGATGGGAAGAGAGGTCTTTCAGATCAGACTAGGAAGGGGAAGGAGAGAAGCTAAAAGGGATGTTTTTTGATGGGAAGAGAAGGCTGTCAATTTGGACTGGAAGAGGAAGAAGGGGAGCTAAAGGGGATGTTTATTTGATGGGAAAAGAAGGCTTTGAGATCGGACTGGGAAGGGGAAGAAGGGGAGCTAAAAGGGGTGTTTCTTTGATGAGAAGAGAAGACTTTCAAATCAGACTGAGAAGGGGAAGAAGACAAGCTAAAAGGGCATTTCTTTGATGAGAAGACAAGGTTTCAAATCAGACTGGGATGGGGAAAATAGAACTAAAGGGGGTGTTTCTTTGGTGGGAAGAGAAGACTTTCAAATCGGACTGTGAACCTTTTTTGTATGCATATGCACACACACATACACACTCCTGCCGTGAGGCATGAAAAGTGGGGCATCATGCGGTGCTTGTTTCAGGGCCTGTCTAAGCAGTATTAGTGTATTGACCCATATATAAGTCGACCCAGGATTTTAGGGTCAATTTTGGGGCTTACATTTCTCGATTTCTAGCCTAGTATACTGTATAAGATAATCTGGCCAAAGTTCTCTGTCATTGATGTTTGAAACGATGACTGACTCAAGATTTAAATAAATCTTTATTATACTCTGGAGCTGCCTTGGAACACCATTTTAAATAATTTTCCCCCATACTTGAAAATTACACTTCATTAAGCAAGTTATAGATAGATCAAAACTAAATATTAAGAAAATGAGATATGACACAACAAGGGAGTATCCATAATAGACATTTATGAATAAGGTAATTTTAATATTTTTTCCTCTTTCTTTCACTGTTACCACAGCTATTAATCCCTGGGTGATACTCCCATTTTTACTCATTTTGGTTACTTTATCTATTTGGAATATTTGTTTTTTTATAAGTATATTTATATAGATGTTGCATGGCAAAAGTTTCTGGGCAACTTGCAAACTGTTTTTATGAACATTGGCTTTTTGTCAAATGTGTGCTTCTTAAAATATAAATATAAAATACAAATGATTTATCTTTATTTTACTTACTTTGCATAAATACATTTCAGACCAAATCGTTCTAGAAATAAATCAGAATTACAGGAAGCCCTCGTGCTGATGAAAGGCTTTAGAAGCTATAGCAAAACAAACCTTCATCTACCTATTAAGTCCTGAGATATTTACAAAGTATCTTCTGTGCTAATTATCTTTTTCTCCTTTTCCCTTTAAGGAACTACTCATCTTTTTACAGAATCTGCCCACAATGCATTGGGGAAATGAAGAGATCAGTGTTCTCCTTGCAGAAGCCTACAGACTGAAGTTTGCATTTGCAGATGCTCCCAACCATTACAAGAGATGAAAGAACAAAAAACACGTATACTGCTGTTGTGGCATCATTTTCATTATTCTGCTTTTGTGAGACACTATTATCCACCTGTATTCATATGGAGCGTTTCATTGTAGTTCAGCAAGAAGCTATGTGATCATTGGATTACCAAAGAAATAGGCGACACAGGCTGTTGAGAAGACCATGTTGGCTTTCGAGGCTTTTGTTCAATCCCTATGGAAAAGTTGGAAGCTCACTTTTCTTTTTATCATGCTTCCACTTTCCTTTAGTAATTGACTTATTATGTTAATGAAAAAAGTGCTTTATGTTCATTGGTATCTAATGACTGATTGTCTTGTCTCCATGAGCTAGTTGATTGTGTTCATTACAGTATTTTGATGGAAATATTTCTGGTGTCTGGTGCTTGTGAGCTAATAGGAATAATCAGTCTTGCGTTGAAAATGAGGACAAATGAATTGGGTGGTAAGGTCACATAGGAGTTGTATGGGTTTGTTTTTATTTTAGTTTGAAACACAAACTATTTAAATACCTTTAGTGTTATCTTTGTTTACACAATGAAAACAGGTAACAGATTTCAGTGGAACGCAACATCTAGAACTTGGAAAAGTATGCCACATACATGAACAAAGGAGTTCCCCAGATGTTATACACTGTGATGTGCAAATAGTGTTTAATAAATTATTTCACTTTAGTTTCTGAAATATGCTGGCTATACACTAAGAAATGGATTTCTTCTACTATAATAATGTATTCATAACTTAAAACTATCAAATATTTTCCGTATATAGACTTCTAATCTTTAAGGATTTTTTTTCTGTAATGAGAATCTTAGTTTACAGTAAAGAATATATTTTAACGTGTTGTTGCCTTATCCTGAATTTCTAACATGCTAAGAACATTTTAACAAAATCTCTATCTGATGCATTTTATGCCTGACTCCACCAACCATAGACTGGTTTGATTGTGGAGGAGAGAAGCCACAGAAGGAGCCATCAACCCAGACAGCTATTCCACCTTTTGCATGGATTTTTCATTGTGTTGGGCAGAGTTTGGAAAGCTGGACAGCTGGTGATTGTGCTATTCCAGTCGACCGTGTTCTTAACAAATTAGGTTGGCTGATGGTTTTAACACTTTGGCCATTTACATTTTAAAAAGAAGTGTGCCAGAGGAATTCACCTGCATCAAAGAGACATGCACTTAAAGATTTATGCACAAGTGGATTGAAAAGCTTGTCTCATTCAAAAACATAAATCAGGTGAGCTATTATTGTTTTAACTTAAGTTTCTGCACTTTATAGAAGGCTCTGGCAAACATAAAGAGTTACTAACTTACTGTAAGAGCCCATTTATCCAAATAGGAGACTTGTGGAAGCCAGTGTTGGACAACTTTGGAGTAAATGTGGGGTTTTTGAATGTTCACCACATCAAAGTCCTGTGTGCTTGGTAAACCAGTATGCCACCACTTTCTCTTGTCAGCTGCACTTTTCTCCCATCAGTCCCAACTGGGCATGATGTCCCTAAATGGTTAGGGATGATGGGGATAGTAATTCCATCAACACCTGGAAAGGCAGGGCCCAATCTAGATCTGAACGATGGAAATCAGATGGGATCAGCCCTAAACTGTGCGGACAGAAAATCTTTATTTCAGGAGCCTTCAAATGTGCCTTTTATGTTGTTTTTTTATGCCTTTCAGTTTAGCTGTACTTGTCAACTTGCTGTCTGAGAGAAGTGTAGATGTCTGAATATATGAAAATGTTAGGAAATAGAACTATTTACACTCCCACACCCCTAGATTACTTTGGAGGATTGACTAGATGCATGTTCTTAAGAGGCTATAAAGATATCTTAAGGTTTTTTATTTAAAAATATTGTGACTACATAATTATTTACAAGTGTCTTATTATTTAGCCATGTGTGTTTTGGGGGCACTGGCTGTGAAAGCCAGTTTTGCCCCAGTTTTAGTCCTCATTTTCCAGCACATGGCTCTTGAATAGCTTTATTGAAGTAATAGGTTTGTTCTGAATAAGGGCTTATAAGCCCTTTCACGGGGATGAAAATGACTGAGACTGCAACCACACTGTAGAAATAATCCAGGTTCACACTGCTTTAATTACCATGGCTCAATACTATGTAATCCTGGGAATTGTAGTTTGTTGTGGCAGCAGAGCTCTCTGAGAGAAGGCTAAATGTCTCACAAAACTACAATTACCAGAATTCAATTGAGCAATAGTAGTTAAAGGGGTTAAAGTGGTGTCAACCTGGATTATTTCTATAGTGTGGATGCAGCCCGAGAGGTTCTAAGTCAACAGGAAGGTTGATCTGATGCTGCTGCATTACCTAGGAAATGGTAATGCAGCATTGTTTAAAAGGGAGCAAATGTACTGCTGCTACACCTCTCTTTCCAGAAAATACTGTAGTGTGCATAGGAGTTTGGGTCTAGTGTAATACTAGCAGGAAATACCATAGGTTCTCATTTTGCCACAAAGTTATTGCATACATACGTCTCCCACTTATTTGACAGGTTTCTGTCAAAAAGCAGAAATTGATGGAATGCAGAACCATTATGTGCCATTGTGACTATTACTGTACAGTGCTCCAGTCCCTGACCTGTTAAATAAACAGAGAGAAACCTTTCCCTTGAACCGAAGAGGCAGTATTTTCCTCTCGCCTTCCCTCCTCCAGTCTCTCTAATGGTACAAGCTGCCTACTCACACTCTGCATGAGTGGCTGTCATCTTTGGCAAGAGCGACATCCTCCACCCTTCCCTGGGCAAAGGAGAAGAAAGGGGCCAGAGCGCCCATCAGGCGTTGAAGTCCCTGCCAAACTATAATTCTGATTGATTTTAACTTGGCTGGAGCACCTCTAAGAGAAGTGAGGGTGGTGTTGTAGGCTATTACCCCACATCTTCTCTCTTTAACGTCCCCTGTCTTATGTGTGAGGTCCCCACCTCTGCTCAGTCAACCCTTTTAAATTACTGTATAGCCAAAAACATTAATTCAACACATGGTCAAAAGAGTGGACCATGCATCAAATATACAGGTTCTAGGAATAGTTTACAACAGTTAAAATGGTGGGTGATTGAAAAGTAGGAGACACCTGTAGTAATAAATGTGGAGATGAGATTGAGTTCTGTGGAATTGTTCAATATGTCTATGGACCACAGGGTATATGTCTTCTTCAAATACCAGATAACTGCTAATTTTACATTCTGTATGATTTCTCTGCAATGTTTATCTCTTAAGTTTACAAACTGTCATATTGTGCCTAAAATAATCTTCCATTAGCAGAACTAAGATAGAAATACATAACACCTGTTAATGATGGTAAACATTTTATTAACACTTAAAAAGAAGGGGAAAGTTGTAATATATACAGATCTGGGATTGTTAGAAATTGAATTATGAGAAATGCTCACGTCCAGAGATATCTGGTGTGTGAAATGCAACAAATGTGAATATTTGAATAACAAGAACAAAACGCTTCCTTTATAAGTTCCATTTGTGGGCTGACTCATCACAGCTTCCAAGTTCCATTAGGATTTGAATTGCTTCCCATTAAAAAATTAAAAAGTATATTATGCTGTGGGTTAAAAATGGAAAGGCAAGGAAAAGAGATTAAGCACATCAGACTTTCCTGAATGCAAATGTATTCAGATGTTTTATATAAATGGGGTATTTTGCAGATGACAGAATTTCATGCACATCTTCCCCTATATATGCTTCTCTTAAAAGGGAATTATGCTTAGTTTTTGATAATTTTTTGTATCTCAGGTAAAGTGCCATCCCAACCCAATGTTTCATGGAAGAAATATTTCTGCCATTTTTACACCCCTTTACTACAACAAGAATACTAATAATAAATTAATAATTCCAATACAAAAAATAAATTGGTATCTAATATAGATATTCTTATGTTGATATTTTTCAAGGCATCTCACTAATGTAGCCTGATTTGTAGTTTCATAAGAGTTCATCAGGATGACCTGAAGATGCTGTTGTCATAAATGCAATATTAACTAATCTCTGTAACAAAAAACTGTACAGTGCAAATAACCAATTTATATCTATGGTATATGCTATGAAATGTAAATAATAAACAGTCTATTATAATGTGTAAATATAATACAGAAGAATATTAAATATGCTTCAATCATCTGTACATGTCAAATATATTATAACAAACTAGTTACACTAGTCTTTAATTTCATATGGAAGAATCCCATAGATTTGTATTTAACTTGAGAACTCTACAATAAAATGTAAGTACCTAAGACTGTGTGTTTATGTAATATATATATTTTAAACCTTAACAATATAATGTCTTATTTAATGTAATTCTAAAGTAACAGGATATAACAGAGGAGTCTTTGTGATGGATTAGGCATCTTCTGGACCTCTACAGGCCATAACAGACCCCCACTCCCCTGATTTCTTTTCCATGTGAAAATGGTGAGGCATGTATATGAAGAATCAGAGTTGGTGCCAGAAGGGTGAACCTCCTTTTAAAAAGTCATTAAGGTTGCTGGTTTGGGAAAGAGGAGGAATTTGCACGCAAGCAAATACATAAAACAGATATTCCTTGCAGAATGGTGTTATACAGAGCCAGAGTGGCATAGTGGTTTGAGTGTAGGACTGCAACTCTGGAGACCAGGTTCAGTTCTCTACTCGGCCATGAAACCTGCTTTGTGACCTTGGGCAGGTCACATGCTCTCAGCTTCAGGGGAAGGCAAACCACTGAACAAATCATGCCAAGAAAACCCCATGCCTTAGGATCACCATAAGTCAGAAATGACTTGAAGGCTCACAACAATCACAACATATAAAGCTATAGGTATTGCCATTTTATGTAAGAAACACCATTTTACTATGCCATTGAATATAACAGCATTTGAGCATCCATGGATTTTGGTATCCATGGAGAAGACAAAGATCTGTAAAATCCAGGGAATAAAATTTAAACTTTACGGCTCTTTGTCTCCCAGAGCCCACATGTCCAAAAAGGAGGTCTCTGCCTACATGGATATCCCTTCGTATCGTCTTAACTGAGAACAACAATAACAACATCTTGACAAAACATAGGCCTGTGATTCCAACATAGCCTTTTTCTTTCTTTCTCCTGTATGGTTTTTAACACGTTGGTTGGATGAAGAAGCCAGTGGAGCTTCAAAAGCTTGCATGATGTATTTTGTGCATTTTGGTTGGCCCCAATAAAGCTATTGCTGTTTTGTGGATTTTGGATGCTGTACTTTGCTGTATGGCCAACACAGCCACCCCTGGATGTTTTCTCCTTTGGAATGTGTCAAGTGTAAATCGAGGATGTAAATTTTGTCCTAAATTGAATTGCTAATCCTGGCTAAAGTAACCATTAAATCAATTATTTCATGTCTTGTCAACATTTGGGTAAATCTCATTGGTTCAGTGGCTGTATTGTAGTTAAAACTAGCAATTGGAATTTGGCTCTTATATCTTAATTTTGTGCAGAAGCCTGAAATCTCTAATGGATGTTAAGCAAAAGCTAAGCTTTTCTCAGAGAGAGCAAAGTATCCAAGCTGGCTTCTTTCCTCTTTCTCTACTAAAAGGCCATTTTAAAGAAACCACAATTTTAATCCAGCTTTGTACGGAGCCTTGCAGAGCGGCATCAGAGGAGATATATAGGTTTATCAAATTCTAAGAAGAAAATAATAACATTAATCATTTATATTTGTCTGCTCATGCATATGTTGATTTATTATTTCACTCTGTAAACCTTGTTTATTAGGAATTGATGTAGAGTTAGCAAAAATGTCTCTGTGGAAGGTAATGACAGTAGTCTTTCAATTTCAAATTGTCTCAGACTCATTAACCAGCAGGGTCATATCAAGGAGATCCAAAGGAAACACAGATTTACTGAGGAGGATTGTTATGGAAAAAGTTATTTTTCATATTCTATGACAGTTAAAAGAAATTTCTGAAGTATCTACTCTGACATATTTCATCTAGTTACTTATTTGTTTTGGTAATGTATATTCACTAGGTTCCCCCCCCCCCCCAGGATAGAATAGATGAAAGGTAGAAATCAGAGTTAAAAGAAGAAAATTCAGTGCCATATAGATAGTACTGTACTCAATGATTAGAATTAAAATTACAAACAGTCAATTACATTCTGTGTGGGAAATGATAAGCAGATAGCAATAGGGGTTTTCCTGGAAATTCTCAAACTACATCCAAACTAAACATTCCTACAGTCTTGACTGCATGATTTAGCTTTAACCTTCATGTATGCAAGTGGTTAAAAAACAAAACACAAAACACTTTGCATTGATTGACTTCTTGGGGCTATTTTCTGATCCAAGATTTTTCAAGGTATAAAAATGTTCCATAATCACATAGATGCAGAATCAAGGATATTCCACAACAACCAGAGCCAAAAAACATATGTCACATGAGGCTAATAGAAATGTTGCAAGAGACAGAACGTCTGGCATTCCTTTGTTCTAAGAGATGAGAGTATCCCAGTAAATAATTTGGGCCTTTCCATTATTTCATGCATATAATCCTCCCTAATAGCTGGTAAAGGGAGCACTAGTCAGCATTAGCCACAAATTAGTACTTCAAATCCTCCCGTCTTTCTTTTACTGTGGATGGAGAACTTTTTAAGATTTCAAAATGGGAGAATTGACTGTTTTCTATATTTTAAGCAGAATATGTTTGGGCTATACAATCCATCCTAACCGTGGGCATTTTCCTTGGCTGGATTTGGCACCGTGGGTGTTGAGTTTCACTGTCCTTCAAGCGCTCGCCCTGCCTCTGGGTTTGTCATAGCATCACCATTGTAGAGTTGGTTTGCATATGATGTTTTCATTTGTTGTGTTGTTTGGTTAACTCTTGTTCATTGATAATGGAAAAATTACTCATTTGTATCATATCACCCAGAGCTATGACTCCCAGAATCACCCAGCCAGCATGGCCAAGAGTAACATACCCAAGGTGTCAGAGATGATGTTGAAAGTTTATCTACTCTTAATTTCGCCATTTGCATAAAAATGCGGAGCCCCTGTTAGCCTCGGCTCTTTTGTATGGAGGGTCTTTATAGTTCCAAAAGTGCAAAACTATATTAACATGTGGTTTGACTGGAGTCCACAATAATCCTGGCTGGCACCTCTCCATTTTATTTAAGCTTTGGTCACTGCTTTATTATTTCCTAGGAGCCAGGCAAAATATTCGGTGCCATTTGCTGTGCCATGATCAAAAGGTGAGAGAAGTTGCCAAGGCTTGAAGGAAATTACCCCTTGCGTGGTCCTTAGGGCCACCATCAGGATTCTAGTAATGAGCCTTGTTAACAATAGAGCAGTATTTGATACTTGGCAAAGTTCAGCAATCTCAACAAAGAACCCAAGTTCCCAATTGAGAAGCTCAGGAAAGCCTGCCAAAGCATCATGTGTGCCTGCTACATAGAATAATTAAAATAACTTAATTGGAACAACTTCCACTTGCCGTTTTCTGGCTTCAAGGTTTCATATTAAGAAGTTCCACTAGGCAGAAAAATGGTTCCTGCTGCCATGCAAGCCATTTCTGTTAACTAACTAACCTTGTCAAAGTCACAGAACTTTTAAAGCATAGGATCCTGTCAAAATAAGCTACAGGATTTCTCAAATATTATTTCCGAGTAGCAGCCGCCGATAACTAAATTACGTTTTAATGTTTTCCTCTGGGAAGAGATAGCATGGTATGATGCATTTAATTCAAGACTTTTGCTTCTTGTTCCATTTTCTTCTTTTTCTTTTTTTGGCTTGGTTTGTCCTTCAGTTTGAAGATCTCTCTCTCTATTATATCTCTAAGACAAAATTGACAGGAAGGAATTTTTGCAGTTAACAGAGGAAAAAAATTCTTGGACAAGAAAAAGTGGTGATTGCATGATTGCACTTCTTGGAGCTGCACTGAGAATTTGATTTACTGCTAGTGCCATCTCTTCTGTCTTGCTCCCCAGGACTAGTTTGTTGTTGTTTACTGTCAAGTCAACTTTGACTTATGGTGACCCCATGAATGAAAGAACCCCCTAGAGCACAAGAAATCAATTACCCTGCGCAGGTCTTGATGAAGTCTATCCACTTGTAATGCAGTCTTCCTATTTTCCCACTGCCTTCCACTTTCTTGAGAATTTAGAGCTTTCTGACTCTTTCCACCTCCCACAATAAGATGGTTGCTAAGTTTCTGTCCAGTATTTCACTGAAACCACTAAACCCACAGTATTAAATATTAGCACCCTACCAGCAGGGTCAAGAATAACCAAGGCTGGCCCAAGACATTTTGATGCCTGAAAGTTGGTACCACCATCAACATTAAATAGTATCTGGAAGAGCCTTACTTGGATACTGGTGAGACGACAGTGTTCTCTCATTTTCGCTGGACCTGATGGCACCAGGCCAGCTAAGGGGTTTCAGGTTGGCCCACACAACCCTGTTCTTCAACACCTTGCTGAATTTGCATGTGCTCATGCATGTGATGCCGCAGGTAGCAACTTCACTTCCCAGTGGTAGTGCCCAGACTGAAAATAAGGTGTTGCTGATGAAATCATGGTCAAGGAGAATTTTTATTGAATACCCAAGATATGTAGCATTTTAAAATATATTTTCATTTAATACCCATCCCCAAAAGGAGAGGATTTATACAAGGAAAGCAATAGAGCAACAGAACAGACACTCAAACCAAACATACTAATTGCAAACATACTGCCATTCTGATTATGCAAAGTCATTATCATTATCGTTGCGTGTGCCTTCAAATTGTCTCTGATTTATGGCAACGTTAGGGCAATCCTATCACAGGGTTGTCAAGATTTGCTCGGAAACGGTTTGCCTTTGCCAAAGGCCATTTAAATGGAACATGGTGTAGTTGTTGGAGTGTTGGAGTAGGACTCTGGCGATCAGGGTTCAAATCCCAGGTCATCTATGGAAACCCACTGGGTGACCTTGGGCAAGTCACACACTTTCAGCCTCAGAGGATGGCAATGACAAAACCACTCTAAGGAAACGTGCCAAGAAAACTCTATGATAAGTTCACCGTAGGGTCTCCATAAGTCGGAAACAACTTGCAGACACAAAAAAACAAGCAGGTTGACGACAGTGACAGACTTATCTGAAGACCATCTAGGGTCCCTATTTTAATTTTCCTACCTAACTAATTTCTACTGGTTCCTTAAAGGAAGAATTTACGTCTCTTCTAATGCAGCTCCCCATTCCCTGCTGTCAAACCTTCCATAGACTTGTGGAGAGATCAGTCTAGACCTGTATATCAGCTGTGGTGGTATTTTGTAGCATGTATTTAAAATGCCTGAGGGAAGGCCCAAGAGAATGTTGTGCAGTATGCTCCTATGAAAATATTTAAATATACTTAAATAATAGATTTTCATGAGGCCTTTTGAAAGGGGCATATTTAACTAAGGGTTCGTTGTAGATCGGTTCCAACAGGAGTGGTAAATTTGCTGTTAGTTTTATGGCTGCTCTGACCCCCACATACAACTGAGTTATACAGGATCTCTCCTGGTGCTCTCCTGGTTCTCTGCTTCTTCCTTATAAACTACGATTGATTAGAAGATTGGATAAACCTTTCAGAATAAGAGAATAATTTCTGAAATAAGGTGTAAGGTTTGATCAAAGCAAGGGACAACTGTGGAAGTTATGTTTACTAGGATTTGTTATTTGTTCTCAGTCAAAATGCAAAATGTCAGCACATAGTAGGCCAAGCTTCTATTGTTTTTAAATGGTCTAGGCCAAGCTTCTCTTTAAAAAAAAATGTTGAGAACTTTCATATATATATATATATATATATATATATATGAAAAACACACAAATGAAAAAAGAAAAGGAAAATGACAACAGGAAGAAAATTTACAGTGACTTTCAGCTTTCTTAATTATGGTTATACAGAATATAAAATATACAATTTTAATTCTCCAATTAAAACAATATTCATATACTTCTGCCTGACCAATTCTACTAATACTCAAAACCTACCGTCAACATATTATCCTCATTTTTTTCTGCATAAAGACAACCAAAGGTTTCCATTCCTTCAAAAATGTCTCCAGTGACTTTTCTGTAATCAAAATAGATAATTTGTCCATTTCATCTAGCTCTGTTTCTTGAGCCATTCTTCCTCATTGGAGTATTTTTCCATGTCTGTATGTACAGTATTCTTGCTGCCACGGTCATATATTGTAGCAGTCTACTGTATTCCTTTTCCATCTAGTAATCCATCAGTCCCAACAAAAACAATCCAGGTTTTAATTGAATGCTGTCCTTCAAAATCCTCTGTATCAAACCATGTATTTGGCTCCAGAATTTCTTAACTTTCTCAAAAATCCACCACATATGGAAAAATGTCCCATATGGAAAACTGTTGCTCACACTTCCTGCGAAGATTATTTACCCTTTTATGCATTTTAGACATTTTTTCTGCAGTCACTTACCAACAAATTATAAAAGTTAATTTTATTTACATTTATTTGCATCTTCCATAGAGAGAGCCTGTAATGTGGAAGTCCCCTGTGATGAAGGACAAAGTCAAGTCTGGATAAGCAACAGTCCCTTTAACAAACCACAATATTAAATGATAGCATCATTTCTTCATTCCTTCATACTTGCCATATTTCATGTAGCAATATAAATCACAAATGATTAACTCCTTATGCTCTCTATATATGATAAACCCATCCATCCAACCACAACTCTTCTCCCATCTTGTGTCCTGCTTCCCCTTAAAATTCAACTTATTCTCCTCCTTTCCCAACAATGTCCAGCTCTGTTTCTGATTTACAGCTTTCTCTTACCAGCTCTTTCCTCCTCACTTTTGCTGCTAATTCGCTTTTTCACATCTTTCTAGAAATTACATTCTTTCTGTATTCTTGATAGTAATTCATTTTTAATATATAGCTAAAGGTCGTTTTAAATGGCACATCCTATCTATATCTTACACCATTTAATTTCAACTTGCTTGTTAAGAATTTCAGATCTCTGTACTTTTTCACAATGGGCTGGTGATAAATTTGTCAGCACTATACTTTTTAATACAGGTGTATCCCCCAGATAATTGCATCAATCAGTCCATCATATCTGATTTCTAAAAAAATTAACTGAAATTTCCATTCCCCTTTTTTTCTTTCACTTTCTCTCTTTTCAGTACAGTAGATAAATTCTAACTACAGAAGTAAGAAAAAATATATAAATTAGAAACAACAAATTCCACACAATAAATGGTTCCTTTCAAATAAATAAATATTTTTAAATCATGCTCATTCGGCATGATTAGATATTCCATAATCCAATAGTTTTCTCTTAGTAATATGTTCTCTAAATCATTTGGCTATATGCAAATTAAATCACTGTTTTTGACACTTTTCCTTTTGGATTGCTCCCTCTGTTTGAACTTTATATTGTTTACTTTCATTTATGTTTTCCCACATAGCTGAGTTCTTTGAATTTTCACCATATCTCACAATACCTTTCTTGTCTAACATGTTTTCTGCTCTCTGACAGTTTTTCAAGCTTCCTAATGCCTTTTAGAAAGCATTCTTAACATCTGTGCAACAACAGAATCAGATCAGCTTTCTGTCCTTTCTGTTTTCCATAGAGCCATTTCTATTCTAGAGAAATGTTTTTATGTACTCTAAAGACTATTTTATGTAATTTGCAGAATTGGGAATTCTAGAATGTTGCATCCTAAGTCCAATGTTTTTCCTCCTCAGATTCATTAAACTATTACATATATGCTATCTCCCCATTTTACCTAATTCTGGAATGCCTCACCCCACTGCATTTAATATTTTCTTCAGATTCATAAAACTATAACATATATGATATCTCCTTATTTGTTTTGTTATTCTCATTAATTTGCCATATTTTATATTTTCAACCATTGGGTCATCCTAATATCTGTATTAGTCTGTAATCTGGAATATCAGTATGCAAAGGGATCTGGTAGCACCTTTGAGACCAACTGTGTGAAAGAAGTTGTAGCATAAGCTTTCGTAGGCTTGCTTACATCTGAGGAAGTAGAGCCAAGTCTACAAAAGCTTATGCTGCAACTTCTTTCTCACAGTTAGCTTCAAAGATGCTACAAGATGCGTGTACATACTAACTAATCAGTTCATCATAATCCTCTTCTTGCATCCACTTCTAGCTCCAAATTTGTTAACAGTGGGTCATAAGGTTTTTGCCTCACTATTCTCTAGTAGAAAACACAGATAGATTGACAGACACCACTATTGACCCACAGACAGGGTTAGGTTGCCATTTTCATCTATGAAACGTTGGAGGATATATAGTTAATGCTTGGTTAAGACAGGGGGTGGGCAACTACAGTGAATCTATGGATTATTTTCTAGGTCTGGGACCCTCTTGAGAGTCACATATGCTTCTAAGAATACCCCAAAAACTTAAAACAGGTGACTTTAAAAAATGACTTATTATTATTATTATTATTACCCCGCTCTTCAGCCAAAAGGCTATCAGAGCGGCGTACAGTTTAGTATTTGATATTTAAACAGTGCCAGTAGGCCCTGAATTGTTTCCTCCAGAACTTTCCAAGAGAGGGAAGTCATTCTCTTTGAAGGCCAGAGAAAGGGAAATTCCGGGTGTCTGGGGGAGATGAGGGCTGCAAAAAGACTCTTTGGGGGCTGCATGCAGTCCTAGGGCTTTGTCCACCTATGGTTTAGACTAATAAGGGAAGAAGTAAGAGAAATATCTAGGGTAGGTGTTAGAAACCTCATCCTTAAGGATCCCAGACTGGCTGTCGGGGATTCCCTGTATGGCCACATCCCTTCCTATGACATCAGCATTTGGTAGCTTCCCAGCTTTTATATCCCCCCTCCAATTCTAAAACATGGAAATGCATCTCTAGCATTAAGAGCTTTAAAATATCCTTGTATTTTTGGTCTCTGGCCCTGCCCACATATGCCCCAACTATCCCAATGTGACACGGACTGTCCTGATTAATCTGCTGCTGTCCCACTTTTTCAACTGTTTTGCCACAGATTCAGATGCATGTCCCAGATTCTCTTTCCTTCTTTCACTTTGTTCCATTGTTCTGGCTTCAGTTACTTTAGAGTTCAATGTGCAAAATAGTTTGCTATCACTTAACTCAGCGAGAAGAAAGGGCAGAATCATGCCTTTCCCAGTAGACTCAGGCAAAAGCAAAGTGCTTCAGCCTCTTTTAGCTTGTCTGTTCTTCTTCAGTGATAACTTTTGCCATCTGGACCACACTCTGATTTTGCTTGGCCACATGTGTCCTGGTTTTTTGTTTGTTTGCTTCTTTGTTTTTGTCTGTGAAATGTTGGAGAGTATGTGCCCATCACTGGAATAAAGGCACTAAGATTGTATCTGAAGCTGAATTTGGCCTCCAGCTGAAACAGTCTTCCCCAGTCTTACTTTAGGGCAGGCATGGATATTGTGCGTCCTTGAAACCTTTCAAACCTCATTGTTTTAAAAAGGTTGGCTTGATTTTTGGACACTTGTTGCTCCCAAGCTAGAAAGAAATGTGTCAAAACATGTAAAATTCCCCCTTACTCCCTACACCTTAGAACACCATTCCACTCCTCAAAATGTCAATTTACTTTTGCAGACCCTCTCAAAATGGCAAAAGGAAGTATCAGACTATTGCCAGTTTGAAAGGTACTGCAGAGGAAAATGGAGATATTTGGGCTTGCTGTTTAAGCAGTTGTGGCTTGTGGTCTAGGAAAAATTCAGTCTCCAGCCCCATGCAGTTGCCCTCACCCTTCTTTATGGTAACCTATTGCATCTTAGCAGGCAGGACAAAGCAGAAGGTGAGTCGACCACTATGTTGGCCTTTTTATAAGAGAGTTAAGAAAAGAAACCCAAATTAAAATGAACCCAGACTTAAATGAACTCTGTTTCAACATTTCATTTGAGTTTATTTATATCACTTTCTCATATCCATCCAGGCTCTACTTCCACCTAGATTGGTGCCTCCATGTTTCCCACACTTCAGAGTACTTTGTATTTTGATGTTCTGCCTCAAACTTTTTCCCCTATCCCATTGGGAAATGAATAGTTTAAAATGTATTTAAATAAATGGCTCCTTAGGTGCTGCTTTGCTACAATATTAATTTTTAATTTAACCCACTATATTATCTTGCAAATGTTTTGTTTCGCTTCAGGGTATATTAAAATAAATCTGTCTATCCAGCAATCTGCTCCTACAAAGTTCTTGAGTTTTTCAGATTAATTTTTGAAGTTTCTTCTAATGTCAAAACATTGGTCTGACTTTTTCATAGGTCAAATAAGGCGCACAGTTTGCCATCTCTTCCTCTTCCACTGTTATGACTTCTGAATTTATAGCCACTCCTTCCTCTCCAACCTTCTTGTTGTTGACAAGCTTGCACCTTAATAAAATTTAAGCACAACCTAAGAAAACTACAGTTTAGAGCTTTGGCTTATGAAGGGCCCCTAATATAAAAAGCTTGCTAATTTTCACATTTTAGATAATTGTTATGGAATTGTTAGAATATTCTCTTTTGGTGGTGGAGGGTACTAATGCCAGCTTGACCTCACTTAGAGCTTTAACATGTCTTAATCTGTCTATTGGTGCTGATATCTTCCATCACAGGGGAGCTGTGAATCTGCATTGGGTTTCAACTTTGAAGGAACTATCCAAGGTTCTGAACCCTGTTTGGCAAAATATATTCAGTACCGTAGATTCACTCCTTTCAAGTTGAGACTAAAGCCCAGAGTGGATCCACCACGATAACAGCAACATGGCAGCCATCAGCTGCCACAGTGTTAGCCTTCACCAACCATTGCTAGACTGACTCAAACCCTCCTGCCATGGACCATGAGATCTTCTGAAGTAAACTTTGCTATCTAAGCTGCAAATTCAAAATGAGGACAAAATACACACAATTGCATCTAAAATTACAAAGGCCAGCTGTTCCAATGTTACTTGCATTCTTGTGGATCTCATTGCCCTATAGCTGTGCTCAATGCATAAGCATTCATCTGGAGTGGTGTGTTGATGATGTGTGTGCATGAGCACATGTGTGCACCTTCAAATCTCTTGTTCACTTATGGTGACCCCATGAATTTAACAGGTTTTTCTTAGGCAAATAATATGCCGAGGTGCTTTTGCTGGTTCCTTTCTCTGAAATATAGCCTACAGCACCTGGTATTCATTGGCAGTCTCCCATCCAAGTACTAACCAAAACTGTTCCTGCTTAGCTTCCAAGATCAGATGGGATCGTGTGCCTTTAGGGTAGCCACTGGAGGTACTTGCTGCTTAGTAAGGAAGCTGTGGCAGAGACAGCTCTTCCAGGGAAGGCATTCAGGGGCATCCTCTTGTGTAGGCGGTGTGAGCCAAGCAGTTTTGAATAAAGCTTAAAAAATGCTTTTGTTAAATTTAGATAGAACTGCGTGCAGCTTGTTACCATTTTGAATCACAGCTGTCTTCTTTCTACTTGCTTTTTGTTTTGTATCTGCATGCCAACAGTTTGCCAACTCCCCCGTTTCACAATTGCTTCCTTTCAAACAGAACAAAGCAAATTCAGCTTTCTTTTGAGAACAAAACTTGTTAAATTATCTGATGGGGCAAAGATTTTCAGACTCTTTAGAGAGGAGATGTGTCATCTGAAAGCTATGGCCTTGGTTTTTTATTATAAAGGATATTGCCCCTCTGTGTCCTCTATTCCCTTTCTTTAGTGGCATATAAGAGAGATGACCTCTAATGAAGGCTTTGGAGCTCACCAGACAAAAGCAGCTGAGGCAGCAATATGGGGATATTCAGTTGGCTGACTAATGAAAATATGTTATGCAAACCAGTGGAACCAACTGTTAAGAATTTGCCTGTCCTGACTCTTGTGACTAGAACTACAGGCTTGCCTAGCCTTGAACCAACCGTGTTGGAAAAGTTATTTTTAAATTACATTTTTGTGGGTTCTTTGGGCTATGTGGCCATGTTGTAGAAGAATATAAACTCTTCTAGGAATAAACTCTTCTAGAACATGGCCACATAGCCCCCCCAAAACACAAAAAAGTATGGATGCCAGCCATGAAAGCCTTCGACTGCACATTGCTTATAAATTGTTGTTCTGTGTAAATTGCAACTTCCAGAATCATCCGCATGCCAAGTTAGGCCAGATTCTGGCTAGGGGATTCTGGGATCTGTCATCCAAAAATAGCATTTCCAAGTTTTGTGTGGAACTGGGTTCAAAAGCTGCTGCATCATGTAAATTAATCTCCATTTGAACTAATACAAGTATCATGAAATATTTCATTTTCTGTCTGCCTTAAGAGACAATTGGCCATGGCTATTTTTTTACCAGTATGCTGTGACCTATGACACTGAATACAAACCAACTTTAGCCTGAATCAATCACCCTCTTAAGTAAAAGATTGTACTTTCTGGCTTCTCCCATGTCATTTACCAATATCTTTTTCTTTCTCCCTCTTTCTCTTTCTTTCTGCATCAGGCCTGAGGCAATGTTCTATGAACTTCAAAAGAAAGCTTGCTCTGAAGTGATTATTTTTAACTTGGTACTAATAAAATTTTAATAGGTGTTTCTCTCTCCAATTTTGGAAACCCCCTCTCCCCCCCGAAGCAATATCAAAGTCTGCATTTTGGGTTTTGTCATTGTGTGCTTTCATGTCGACACCAACTTTTGGTAACCGTACCATAGAGTTTTTTCACCCAGATTTATTCAGGGGGAGTTTGCCATTGCCTTTCTCTTAGGCTAAGAGAATTATCCAAGTTCAAGAAAACGTTTCCATGGCTCACTGGGACCCTGGTCTCCTGCTCTCAGTCCCATTCTCAGACTACCTGACCACATTGGCTATCTATTTCTTGAGTACCTAAAAGTAAACTAGAGCTGCAGCATCTCTAACTCATGAGTATAATAAAACTTGTGAAGTTATCTGATCCAGACTGTGGCATGCTGAGAGGCCATGCCTCTTTGCTAGTACAGCCTTTGTCCTCATCATAGCACACTGGACAGAAGGTTTTAAACCAAAATGCCAAAATGGAGATAAAGAATGGATTTTGTCACCACTATGCCTACTGAGCATACTAGAGTGGTGATGAAGATCACAATCCCTTTCTTCTCTCTGTTCCTTAGGGGACTGGTATAGATCCTGCAAGGAGTGGAGACCTTGCATTTTTCATCCTCATTGTAGACTGCTAACTGTGGAGGTTCATACTGTACAGTCACCTTCCATATCCACAGATTTTTTATCTACAGATTCAAGCATCTATGGTTTGAAAATATTTACACACACACACACAAACACACACAAATTCCAAACACCAAACCCTGATTTTGCCATTTTATGTAAGAAACACCATTTTACTATTTAATGGGACTTGTGCATCCATGAATTTTGGAACCTATTGGGGAGGATCACTGTACCACTCAATGTGCCATGATGGGGATAAAAATGGCCACTCCTATATGATATATATACGTCAATGGAGATTGTAAGGGGGGCTGGAAGGTGGTGGTGATGATGGTGTGTGTGTGTGTGTGTGTGTGTGTGTGTGTGTGTGTTTTTGCCCTTACAGACAAGAAATTTCTCTCCAGCTTTTGGGATATTTGCAGCCAATAGAAAGCATAAAGAAAGAGTGGATTGCCCTATGGACTTGGAAAGAGGCATGTAATGAGGAAGGAAAATGGCCATCCTCTTTGAACACTGTTAATTCCATGATTTAGTAATTATGTTTCTAACTACAAAACATGAATTGAGTAGTATGGAGGATAAGGAGATTGCAGAGAAACTAAATGAATTGGTTTAATCTGTCTTTGCTGCAGAAGATACAGGGCAGATGTGTGAACCTGAACCAATATTTTCAGAAAGCATGTCTGAGGAGCTGAGGCAAATTCTGGTGATAAGTAATGAAGTGCTAGAGTATAGTGACTAATTACAAAGAAATCAACGCGTTCTAATAGTATCCACCCGAGAGTACTTTAAAAACTTAAATGTGAAATTGTTAATCTTTAATAAAAAGGATATAATTGGCCAGATGTTCACTGAGGAGACTTAAGGTTATGAGTGTCCCCATTATGGCTACAGGAGATTTGGACTCAATGATTTGTTTAGTCTCTACAACTTTGATTGCAGGACAGATTGCATATGCACAGTCAATGTCAGTTTTGGTATTTCTATTGACCTGACTCAGTACGACTGCTTTTCATTTCCCCCCTTCCTAATATGGTCTCAATTGTGTAGTTATTCCTCTAGTAATTGCAAATGACTTTCCTATCAGAGGAGTAGGAAATCTTTTCCAAGTTTGGGTCCAAAATCTAGGAGCCATCCAAGGTTCTTTAGATTGCTCAACACCTTGGATGTTCCATTAAAGACTGGTCTGAAACCTGACATGGAAATCATAATCTATCACTGGTTTATGGTCCTTCAGAAGGAAAGCAGAGCAGTTGGCTAGGATCCTCCTCAATGAACCTGCAATTATTAATGTTCCTTTTCCCTCCTTGGACTGTTCTTATAGATTGCAAGCTATTCCAACAGGGCCTTATCAGCTTTGCCTTTTAGTACAACAAATAGTTCGATTTTAAGCACCTAACTGTATTATTTTCTTCAGGATGTCACTGCCACTTTTGCAGATCAACTTCTGGGACATTAAGATATGGCTATCTTTCTTTTTATAGATTCCTGAGAAGTAGGGGACTTAAAGTAAGGTAATGATTTATGAGAAGTTAAAAAAAAACTAAGGGAATAACTCTTATGGTAAAAAAAGGGCCTCTCAGTGGTGATTTTCAAATCAAAGAGGTACGCACTTTGCAAAAGGATTTTAAAACAGTTCTGTGCCAAAAATAATGGTAGGAGCAAATACAATGAGAATTGGAAGTAGATCAAGAGGGGGAAAATTGCTTTTATTCACTAACTGAACAATTTCAGTCAGATCTTGAACAAAATAGGAGAAAAGGAAAGGTGAGGAGGGGAGGTAGGGAGAATGAGGACAAAGGGGAAGAGAGCTGTGAGGTGAATCCTGAACAGATCTGCTAGAGCAAGGAGCAGTGTTAGAAATGGTAATGTAGGGAGGTTACACAGTTTAGTCTGCTGCTAGCGGTTATGAAGGTTTGAATCCAACACAATCAGAACTGTAGCTATGATGGAGATGGGAGAATGAGGGCATTGTACCCCATAAGAATCCTGCTCCCCCAGTGACATTTCCCCTTAGCTCCCAAATTTCTAGCTTTGCAGAGAGTGAGAAACTGAAACTTATTCACACCTACAACTCTTATAATTGCTGTGTTCACATTCCCTTTTCTTTGGATGCCTAAACTACAGTATTTCTAAATGCTGAACTCAGTTTTTAAGTTACTGCAATGAAATTTGGAGGCTGAAGATAATTTTCATTGTAGGGGGACAATTCCCTTGATAAGACTGCCTTCATTTTGCACACACACACACCCATCGCTCTGTGTGTATGTTTGTATTTGTGTGTATTTGCCTTCAAGTCAACCCCATGATTTCTTAGGCAAAGAATTCGCAGAGGTGGTTTTGTCAGTTTCTTCCTCTGAAATATAGCCTGCAGCACCCGGTACTCATTGGAAGTCTCCCATCCAAGTCATAATCAGGGGTGACCCTGCTTAGCTTCCAAGGTTAGATGTGATCAGTGCCTTTCGGGCATTTAGGGATATAGCTGCACCCCTAATAGTGGTACTGAAGTGAGATGGAACTTTCTTCTCCTTTCCTTGCATCCCTTGCAAGTGTTTTGTGGAAAGGTGAGATTGCAATCCTCCTGTTTCCAGGGGTTTCCACTATTCCACTAGGCAATGTTCAACCCCAAGTGCTGCCCCTTGTTTTTAATACCTGGATGAAAATTCCAAAAAGAGATAGGGAAAATCCACGTGTAGCCTCTCCATCACTGGAAAATGGAGTACCGAAACAATAAACAGAAAGTAGAAATGCTTCCAGAGATGACATGTAGGATGTGCATATCTTGCTGTTTGTAGAGCCCTAGTTTGAAGGGCTGTTAACCTGCAATTCTCCATCAGAAGGTCTCCTCTATTTGAAGGATTATCCACTCCAAGATAAAGAACCACAAGAAAGGACTACAGGGGATTTATAGTTGCTTATCAACAACTAGTCTAGACAGCAGTCTAAAAAGATACTCAGATCACTTTGCCACAGTCCTCCCCACTATGAGGCGCCACACTGTGTTTCTGTTTAAATTATCAGAATTCTTTCCAGAGTTTCATTTGTATATATAACAAGGTGTTTACAGATTTTGTCCTATGAACATAAGAATCTGACAAAAGGCCTGTCCAGTCCAATATTTTGGTTATATAGTGACCAATCACTTTCACATAGGAAGCCTGTCAGAAGGACATTAATGCAACCTCACCCTCACCTTGTGTTCTTTAGCAACTAATATAGAGTGACATCCTTCCCAACAAATGCCATTCCAACTAGTCTCCATTGATGGCCCCATTTGACATATCCAGACTCCTTTCAAAGCCACACAAGTTGGTAACCATAACTGCATCCTGTGGCAGCGAACTACACAGTTTAACTATATGCTGTGTGGGAAAAATACTTTCTCTGAAGTAGTCCAGTCATCTTCTTTTCTTATCCTCTTCTTCTGTGTCCTTTTTTGTTGTTTTGTTTTCCTCTTGGGCTGAATATTGTTTCTAAGTCTTGATCCATAGCACCTGTTCTTAATCCATAAATTTGAGTATGTTAACAGAGACAACCTGCTCCAACTGAGCATAACATTTCCTGTTTATTGGATGATGTGGACTCTAGTTCATGAAGGTTATGACAGAGTACATTTATTAGTCCTAAAGACTTTTCATACTCTATTAACTTTTATGGTTTTGTGACCTCAGTGGATAAACTTTTTTGTGCTGCATTTACAAACTTGGCAAATTTGTGTGCAGAAATCTATTATCCAGACTGGAATTCTTTTGTTGTTATTTCTTTTAGTTTGCTGCCACATGGAGTGATTGGAATAAATGTGAGATTCTGAAATAACTGTCTCATTTTCTGTAGCTGCATCTACACTTTAGAATTAATGCAGTTTGACTTTAAATGTCATGGCTCCATTCTATGAAATCCTGGGATTTGTAGTTTGTTGGGGCCCCAGAGCTCTTTGACAGAGAAGGCTAAGTCTCTCACAAAACTACAATTGCCAGAATTCCACAGCATTGAGCCATGACAGTTAAAGCATCTGAAGGATCTTCTAGAAATGGAGACTTTAGGCAGGCAGAAAAGTGCCACATTACTTCTGAAATCTGCTTCGTGCAGCAATTAATTCAAGCCAAAATGAACCCTGGATAAAGACCCTTTGTATGAGAGGAAGCAAATTATTAATTTGCTTCAGAGAAGGGAGGCATATATTGGTACTTAATTGTTACCATTTGCATGTTTCTTTCCTTATTTCTTTTTTAAACTCTGTGATATTGGAGCCCATCTTTTCTTCTGCAATTTTCCTGTCAAATTTTGCTTCAACAAAGAGATTCCATATAACTGACCTCTGAGAAGAGAACCAACAAATTTATTAGCATAAAAAACTTCTCTCCAATGCCGATCGCCATAGAAAAATAATTGCTTCCCCAGTTGGCACCTTTGCAGTTTGGCCCTGTCACTATCAATATGGACTAGAAGTCATCATTTTCCTTTGGGCAAGTGTATGATGAGGAAGATGGTGTTCGGTTTGTATGAACCCATCTAATGATTTTGTTTACTCTTTAGCAGGCTCATTTCCAAACAATGACTGATCTCCTTTCCTTTGAAATTATGGTTCAGTAATGATTTTTGAAGCTCAGGGGCAGAAAATGCCCTTCAATGGCATCCCTAATGTTTATATGCCATTTTAGTTCCGCTTTATGTGGTTTACAATTGGAGGTAGAGTTGTCAGTTAATGGATCTTATCAAAAGGTAGGGAACAGACTACATTTTGAAAATGGGCGTGTTAAAGAGAGGGAGAAAAATAAACTGCTCTAAGCTTTTAGAAATGTGTAGAAATTCAGATGATGTTGTCTTAGTATGATGATTCTGAGCATATAATAATAATAATACATTTTATTAATTTTATTAATTATTTTATTTTATTTCCCTTGACCCTCATGAACAGGAACTATATAGGCGTAGTAACTTTGCCCCTTCATTTCTAGTATTTCACAGATCTCTGTGCTTCCTATTCTGCTTGCCTTCACACTCCTCTCCAGTAATATGATACCATATCCTTCGGAAATGTCTGTGAATATCGTAAGTATGCAGCAGAACTGAGCACACAGATTTTTCTAAATTGGCTTTGTAGTGGGGAGTCACTAGATTTCTCTCCAGGTAGCAAACCTCTAGGTAGATAACTCTTTCCGTTTTTAATTCTGCTTCCTTAAAACCAGTGGTGCTGAGAAACCAGAAAAGGAGAGAATGGGGAAAGCTCCAAGCTGACTAACAAAAGACAGTAGTTTAAGGGCTGCTTCCCCCCCTCTTTTTTTTGTTAGTAAGTTTCTTCATTTGTGCAATTCAGAAGTGGCACTTGACTAGAGATGAGCATTCCCCAATGAATGTTCTTTTCCTAACAAAGAAAATAGTTTTTAAACTGGATTAAAACCATTTAAAAATCTTCTTTGGAAGTTTTTAAACAGAGGCTGGATGGCCATCTGTTGAGAGTGCTTTGATTGTGTATTCATGCATCACAACGGGTTGGAACGGGTTCCTTGGGGTCTCTTCCAACTCTGTAATTCTATAATTCTAAACCATGTGTCTTTCCTCACAAATTAATAATTCTGTTAAAGAAACAGATAAATGCATAAATGAATCTTTCTGACTTGTATACAGTTATTTCAGTATAACATTTTACATGGAATTACAGTGGCTCTCCATATTCACAGATTCTACCATCCATGGATTCCATCATCCACAGATTGAATATACTGTGTATATATATATATATATATATATATATATATATATATATAAAACCAACCCCAAAGACAAACCTTGATTTTGCCATTTTACATAAGGGATACCATTTTACTATACCATTGTATATAGTGGGACTTGAGAACATTCATGGATTTTGGTATCCATGGGAGGAAGGGGTCCTTGAATCAAAACTCAGCAGATACCAAAGGTCCATGCTATGCATTCGATGATACATGGGGCAGATTCCAGTTACTTTCCCTCCACTGACAGAAGTCTTTTGATCAACAAGTAGAGAATGGGGCAACTTTCCAGCATTTTCCTCTCCTCCCTATAGGCCCCATGTCCCCCAGATCTACTTGTGGAACCAACTGGGAGTGGCACAGGAGCAGTAAAGAGGTGAAGTATCATTTAAAGGGGGGGGGAGTCTTCTTGCACTGTATTTTTTACCTGAAATATCTGCATTGCAGGGCATTTTTCCCCCAGTTGAAATATTCATCTCAATTTTGAATGTTCATATTTTTTTGGAGAGGGATGAAAGGAGATAGATGTTCTTCATGTGCTCAGATGCTCGATTCTCATGACTTTGTGTATTCAGCCTTGGGGAGTCTTGACACACATTATCAGGGTTTCAGGGCCTTTAAAATAAGTTTGTCTCATGGTAGTGGTGGTGATGTTAATGTTGATAATGATATTGATTTACTGCAAATTGACTTCACCACTTCCAGATTTGTTTTTCCTGTGCTTTTTAGGAGGAGGGATGCAACAAAAATCCCCCCAACCTAATCGTTCTTGGTATAGATTTTTCCAAATGTTGTATAACATTTGCTGGTTTGGTCAGTTACAAGATGTTCCTCTCTGTATTAGCTTACCAGTCAGTCCCATTGAGATCAATGGGTCTTGTTCCCAGGTAAGTGTAAGTAGGATTTGCAGCCTTAGACTAATGTTGAAGCAGCTGCACTTTCTTTCTTACCAGCATAAAAATAATATCTAAGCATTTCTCTCTTTCAGCAGCACAGACTACTTGCTGTTATTCCTTTACAGCCATAATAGAATTTTTCTCATCCTCATTCTCACTGTGAGGGTTTTTATATGCACGAATACCCTGAGGCTCTTGCAGCAATACACAAGAGAGCTACTTTTCCCTCCAATTTATTTCTATGAGTCTTGACAGCTTTCATTTACAAAAGTAGATGGTGTTTTAAACATTACCCGTCCTGCTCTTCTCATACCATCCGTACCTCTAGAGTAGGTTTCAGTAATTCCATTCCATTGACTGGCAGCAAAGGCATTAGAAACTTCAGGCACCATATGTTGCTTTATATCAAAACCTTGTTTATCAGAGAAACATCCAGAGAGACCAGCTGGAGACAACTAACCTTATAAACCAAATTGGTTTATTCCAACCAGCATCGGTCAGTTTCTCCAGGTTTTCCTCCACCTCCTCCAGATGTATTTGTTGCATTCTGAACATAAAGTCACTCAGCCTTTATTGTGGCAAGTAACTGCTTTTTGAACTAGTATGAAGAGGTATATTTCTGTGTGCTGTTTTGTGCCAACTGTGGTGTTTCAGTTAGGGATTTTTGAGGAATTCAGTTTTGATAAATTCCAAGACCTCCAGGAGTTGTCTGCAAATTGGAACTAATATGTAGACTGGAATTTATCCTACAGATTTCACACTTCTCTGAATTTTGCAATAAAGTTCCTGGCTCAAAACCTTCCAGAAATGTGTTTAATGTGCATATTTTAGAATAAAATGCATTTAGAGATGTAGAAATTTCAGTGATAGACTTAGCAACATTTGCATGCCAGGATGGCTAATCTGCATGTTATTCTCAAAGAGCTCAGGCTCAATAAATATTTATGATGATTTCCTGTTCATTTGGGGTTTCCCCTACACCTGTTCTCTTCTTCTGTCATTCTTACCTAAACCATTTGCTTCTTCCTTCTCTCTCCTTCATTAAGATATGAAGTTTAATTATGAAAAAGTATTTGTAAATAAAGTAACTTTTATATATTTGACAAAGACAATTACAGTGGTACCCCGGGATACGAATTGATCGCGTTACGAAATTTCCGGGATACGAAAAAGTTCCATTGGAAAAAACTGTTCCGGGATACGAAGGTTTTTTCAGGTTACGAATTTTTTTTCAGCGCGAAATTCAAACGCGCGGCTTGCCAGCGCTAACGGAAAGCCCTTTTCGGCTTGCGAAATGCATCGGGTTACGAACGGCGCGGCGGAACGAATTAATTTCGTAACCCGAGGGAGCACTGTAGTTTCTTTTTCTTTCTCTGTCAGACCAGCTAGATGAATGGGTTGGGAAGTAGTTGTTGTTCACCTTCTGCTTTGCCAATTTAATTGATCTGTTTAGGAGAGATGCTCGCACATTCTCCAACATTTGGGAAGTGGCACAGGGACTCTATAAAAACAAGTATTGTGGGGGGGGTATGGCTGGTGTCACTGTAAGTGATCTGCAAAACTCACTATGTGGCCACCATCTGGTTTGGGGTAGAAAGGAGCACTGGCAGTCCCTCCTGTAATGGCAAATCACCAGCTTCTTCTTCTCAGAGATCTATGTGGCCTGGTGCACCACTGGGGAAAAACAGGGAATTACCAGCCAATTAATTTAAACTAGCTTTGGATTCATTGACACATGGATACCAACTGGATTAGCCCATATGAAGGCTTTAGTCCAGTCAGGTGAGTGTTTTTAAATTTACCATTTCTCTCAAAAGTTCAGCAGTTCTCCTTGTAGTATCATCCCATCCTCTAGTTTGTCAGTGTACTGTGGCACTTTTGTAGCATTTGGTTGCTTTGAAAAATTATATATGCTTCTCTGTCATTGTCACAACTTCTGGGGATGGTTAACATGGGTCCTGAATCTGGGACCTCTATTACCAGTCTGTCTCAGGTATTGATAATGATGGGGGTCCCCTTAAGGGACTTGGAGGCAGAATTGGTCTTTCCCAGACAGGGACAGAGGCCTTTCTTGCACCCTGAGCTGTGCTTGCCAGGAGTTAGACCCTCCTCCTTTTAAATTAGGTATGGAATAGTATGGGCTCAGAAGGAAATTGAATGGTAAATTCCTCCTTGTGAATTTTGTATTTTATGTTTAATTATTAATTATTTTGTATCTGCATTCTATTTTTATTTAGGGTTTGCCTATAATTGCTGCTGAGCAAGAAGACTTCTGGAAGCAAGACCTGCTTTGGGGGGAAAATGAAATTTTGGGAGGCCGCATATATGCTGGATTATGTATAAAAGATGCAGTATTGTTGCTAGGTATTATGGCTTTTGAAATGTGTATATAAATCTGGACATGATGTAAACCTTTGTAATAATGACCCAGTACATACCTGATTGAAAGTCCGGAGCAGCGGCTGCGTTTTTTCCTGCTGCTGTGCAGCTTCCCTCCACAGGAAAAAGAACTCGCAAAAAGTGGGTTCTTTCTCTGCCACGGCAGTTATGTCCGAGTGTGCCAATCGTGTCCTCGTGATGTAACTGGCGTGACACGACATGCAGATGCAATGCGTCCATTACGTCACAATGGCAGCGCCTATGTACACAGGGTGCCGCCATTATAATGCCCCCACCACGTAGTAGGGTTGCGGGGCGTGCGGTTGCTCCGGCCCTGGAAAGCCCTACAACGTGTCCAGGTTCTCCTATGTTTCCAACATTGAATTAGGAGTTTATCACACAGGGCACTTACCACTGCCCAAACACTGCCCAAGTGTTTCCCAAATGTTTCAGAAGCACCAGATGTGGGATCATCTGTCGCGCTTCTGAAACATCATAGAGGCTCCCCGCTTGCCTTCCATCATGGTAGCAAATGTGAGGAAGCCTGGGAAAAGCCATTTTTATTAACAAAAGATCCTGTTAATAAAAAAATGGCTTTTCTGAGGCTTCCCCATGAATACTTCTGCGATGAAAGGAAAGCGGGAAGCCTCTATGATGTTTCAGAAGTGCGATGGACGATCCCACCTCCAGCGCTTCTGAAACTTTTGGGCAGCGTTTGGGCAGCGGTAAGTGCCCTGTGTGATAAACTCCTTATAAGTGGTCCCATAGAACCCAAGGAAACAGAACAGTGGCAAGAGAATGCAGTCAAAATCTGCTTGGCTCCTGTGCCTGACCATTTTTTTTTGGCAGCTTTTATGCCTGTACTATAGCTCTTTCTCTTCTGCTGCCATGGCCTACACTAACGTAATGACACCATCATAGTACAACCACAGAAACCTGTCCATTGATATTTACAGAAGAACACACTGAGAACAAATGGATTTATAATTGTGAATTTTGAAAGAAAGGACATTCAGTGATAGGCATTTGAACATGAATCTTCATGTTAATTTTTTTTAAATGGCAGATTAATATTGACACAGGACAATGGGCTACTTAATGAATACAAGCAAAGTCGACATGGATTGGAAGTAGACAGATCCATCCATCCTGACTGATATGCTGAATGAAGCATCATTATCTGCTGATGCTCATCCTTCCCGAATGTTCTAATCAATTTCTATACTATTAAAAAGAAATCAAGATGTATCAATTTTAAAAGGATTGAGAGACAATGTATTAGGAAATGTGCATTGAAAGAAAAATAAATATATTTAAATTCACATGTATTTTGGTTTAATTAGGGTTTAATCAAGCATTGCAGAACAGACTTCTGAAGTAAAGCATTTAAAGGCAATACTTAACAAAATGGAACTGATTTGGCTACCATTTGTTTCAGCTAAGGAAGACATTCTTCTCCATATTTCAGGAGGAGGAACATTTTCACATCATTTACTACTAGCCTATGGAGTTCATTGTCAGGGGAAATTGTAAAGGCTGCTGCTTCTTTGTAACAACATCCACCCACCCATTGATTTCCTCCTCCTTCCCCACGTTCTCCCTCTCTTTTAAAAGCAAATGTTTATGCTTTGTCATCTAATGCTCAAATGCAACTTTTGTTCTCTCTTTGGTCCCTTTTAACAAAAATGACAAAGAATACTTTTAGGGAACAGGAAGCAAAGGGGAAGAAATATAAGCCTTCCCTCTGCTCCTTTCCACACAATGAAAGCCCAGTAGCCATGTTAACCTTCATTTTTATTGATTTTTACTTATTTGTTTAAAACGGTGTATCTTGACATTTCTGGCCCAAATTGCACCCATGGTGACTCACAACATAATAAAAATTCACAGACAACCGTAAAATAAATAAAAACCAATAACATAAATACAAGTACAGTAAAAGTTGAAAGAAGTGGAGAGCTAGCTTCGCCCTGATACCTCTGGTTTCCTCACAAATTCTTTGAAAAACGACAGCTGAAGCTTTACTGAGCAAAAGTGCCATAAGCAGTGTGTGTCTGTGTGTGGAGAGGTTATGATTATCAATAGCTACTAGCCATGCTGGATATATATAATGTCTAGTATCAGAGGCGCTGAGTCCCTGAATATCGGTACTGTAGAACAAAACCAGAAGGATGCTGGTACGCATGTTTATACATATCCAACCTTTCTTCCAGTGCAGGACTCAAGGCAACTTACAACACAAAATGAAACATACTGATATCTCTTTTTCCCCGGTAGCCTCCTTTGACGGTTTCATGGCTCTTGCATTTACACTTGCATTTACTATTGGTATATCCAAATGAGGTCCTGCCACATTTCCCACATGTGCACTTCAGTCTCTTAGTATCTCCTTCATTAGCTGTTTCTCAGCTTGGAGACTTTGATTTAACTCTAGAGCTTTTTATTTGATGGCAGATTTACATATTCAAATCTTTGTTTTCTCAGGCAGTTGGAGGAGGAGGCGGCACCAAGAGTGGGAAATTTTCTTTGCCTGTTAACTGGTCCAGTCCACAGCTTCAAATCTCCCATGTCTAAGAATATATTTTGTTCAACTTTTCTCGCATGGGTGGGACTCCCATAGCTGGTATGACATGATTAAAAACAAATACAATTAAAACACAGTATTGTGGTGTTAATTAAACAACTGGCATTGAAAACAATTTAACTACATAGGAGGCAAAAGCAAAAATATTAAAACACACTCGACTAAGGATGCATCTCCTCTGCTGGAATAATCCACCTTGACACCACTTTAACCACCATCACTCAGGGCTATGGAATCCAGGAGACTGTAGTTTATTGTGGCACCAGAATTCTCTAACAGAGAAGGTTAAATGTCTCACAAAACTACAGTTCCCAGAATTTCCTAACATTAAGCCAAGGCAGTTAAAGTGGTGTCAAAGTTAACTATTTCTGCAATCAATTGCCAAGAGCCTACTTGAACAGACACTTGGCTTGCTGGGGAACAAGAACAAAGAATGAGCATGCCTAACCTCCCTTGGAAAGTGGTCCACAGCCTGGGACCAGCTGCCAAGAAGATCCTCTTTCATAAGTTTGCCAAATGTGCCTCAGGGGATGGTATGATTGGAAAAAGGGCTTCCCTGAAGATCCCAGAGCCAGGGTAGCCTCATTTTTTGGAGGGGAACACTGTTCTTCAGATTGTTGTCATTGTGTTTCTTCATGCAACTGCCCTGGGAGCTATGCTTTGTGCCTAGGGACTTCTGTGACTGCCAGGTCATTCACAGGTTTCCCTCATGAATGAATAGGGACATGTCAGGGAAAGGGCAGGTATGGGTTGGAAGCATTGTTGTGCGATGAGTATCTCAAGAGCAGCTTCCTTCCTGGTGTTCTCATGGTGTCCTAAATCAGATACACTTAAACTGCCAGGTTTTCATTTTATGTAATCCTGGGATTTGTATCTTGATGAATCCTGTACTATAGAGAGCTCACTGGCGGACTCAAGCTGTTGGATTCAAGCTTTATCCATACAGCTGTTACAAGGACAGACTGGTGGGGAATGTGTATTTTTAATCTCAGCTCCTTAAAGGAAAGGTGGCATACAATAAGAAGAGGTGGAAGTATAAATGAATACACCCTCTTTGTTACTATCTAACTGCTTCCTTATCTTTCATTCATTAGGCAGGGTGCGCTTGAAGAGGGTACATGGGCTCCAGTACTAAGAGAATGAGAAGGGTTGTTGTTGTTTAGGAATGCCTTCACTTGCATACACTATGTGGGAAAAGACTAGGTCAGCTGTGGTAAGGATTAAAAGTACATGAAAAAAGCATTTTCTTAATGATGAATCTTTGTTGGGTCCTTGATCATTAGCCATTTTTTTTTTTTTGCTCTACATAAATGGTGTGCTTAGGAGGAGAAAAAACTGACCCATAATAGAAAATTTGCCATGAAGGATGCTATTAAAATAATTGCACATCTTTTAATGGTGTGAAACAGAAGTTGCTTACAGTGTGCATTATATCCATTTATATCCACTATGTTTCCATAGTAATTTCTTACTGGGGGGACTTCAGAAATAAGTTGCTAAGTAATTTGGGGGGCAATTTCATATATATAAGTGCTATGCTTACACTCTCAAAGAACAAGGAGAGATGGCAAGAACAAATGAGTGGTTTAACTTAGAACACTAATCCATATCATAGAATTACATCTCATAATAAATGTAATTTACAGAAAGAACAGCTCCCTCTTATGTCAAAGTGCTTCTCAGCTCCTCATACACTGAGTTCTAATAAAATGGAAGGTCTTCTGGGCAGCGAGATCGCTAGTTTGCACCAAAGCTTATTGACATATAAATAGATGGAACTGCTTGTGTGCATGGGATATATTTATTGATTTAGAATATTTTGGGTTCCTCCCATCCACTCATGGAACATTTATGATGAAATACAAATTCAAGAAATATATTTTAGAGTTAAGCAGCAGGAGAACTAGGGATTAAGGGAGTAGTGGTGGAAGTAGAATAGCATGAACTATTAAAAGATTTATGGTGGAACAGTTTTGCTTTCACCAGTCTCCAGTGAAATTACAAATCTCAGGGTTCTGTACACTAGAACCATAGCAGCTGAAATGGAATCGGAGTTATGCAATTGTGTAGCCTGAAAGAGATGTGTGTCACTGTTGATATACAGAACCTTTGTCCCAGGGGTGGCCAACGTTGTGAGGTCAGGGACAGAGATTCAATCACCCAAAACACATTAGGGGCTGCACTGCTCTTGGTGTTGCTCTTGGTGTTGCAGAAAGATGCCACAGGACGCTGCCAGGGCATACAGCCATCCCTATGGGATTGGGACACAAAGCATCTCATGTGGTTTCCAGACTGATGTGCTCTTACATGAAGACTTTGGGATTATTCATTAAATTTCTTATACTGTTCATAAATGTTATGATTCTTTCTTTCTTTCTTTCTTTCTTTCTTTCTTTCTTTCTACATGGCTGTACTGCTTTTCCTTCCTGAAATCTCAAAGCCCTAGAAGTCTAGAATGTTGCGATATTAAAACCCACAAAATACGAGAAAGTTAAGCAACACAGCAATGAAACAATAATAAGTCATTAAATATCTTTTCAAGGTGCACCCAATACTGTCATTTGGAGTTCTCTGCTTTAAATAAGCATCTTTTCCAAAAGGTATAGCCCTAGGCAGTGGTTTCACCAGGGAGGTGCAGGGGGTATAGACTGCACCAGGTGACACCCTAAGTGGAGTGACACCACTGCTCCTCACACATCTGTATTTCTGCAGAAATGGGCTGTGGCAGTCACCTGATTCTCTTTAAAATGTTTTAAGAGCTGGTGTAAGTGGGGTTAAGTTTAGTGGGAGGAGAAACGAGAGGCCTCATGTTTTTTTTAAAATAAATTTTGAAATTTCAAAATTCTAATTTTTAGAAACATTTTAAAAAATAAAAAAATATTTTAAATTTTATTAAAACATCACATTTTACCAAATCTTCACTTTAAGCAAGTAAAACTATATATATGTAAACACATTTAGGTTGTGTTTATGATATTGTAATTTAATGGTATGACTTTAATTTTGCTTGTTGTTCATGTCACTATTGCCATTACATTCAGTGATATATGGGAATTATGATTTATTAGTAACAGTAGTGCAAAGAACATTACTAAGGATTTTGTAGTGTGTGATATGGGAAGAGGTCAATGGGGAGGTGACACCATGAGTTACCGCATTGGGTGGCACCAACCCTAATGATGCCACTACCTAGAGGTACAGACCAATTTGGTAGCCTCCTGGACTTCATCTCCCATGATCACTCATCATTGGCAATGTTAGCTAGACTTATGGGAGCTGTAGTCCAAGACACTGTATTGGGATCTAAACTGTGATTCAGACAGAGGAAGAAATGGGTGAAATCTTACATCATATTTCCAAACAAGACCGTCACATGTATAGGTCAAAAGTCTGTTGCAATTACCAGGAGACACACCAGAAATATTGGAAATCAAGAGAGCTGATATGACCTTATACTACCTGTTTATGAACTGAGCAGCAAAAATAAAATTAATTTCCCTTCCTTTTAAGGACTAGCAATACCATCTGAGCAAGTTGGATTTTAACTGAAATTGAAATATGGACAGAAATTGTTTTTTCGATCTGGTTATTGCATTACTCATCTTCCTCAACATTGTTTGCTAAAGAAAAATAAGATCAATGAAGTGGTATGTATGTTCTGGAGTGGACAAAGCATGAAAATTCATATATGACAAATGAGAAATGAGGAAAGTTTTAGAGGCTGTTTATCCATTGCCACCAGTCATATCACATTTATTTCATTGCCACTTCAGTGATAAATATTATGTTTCATGAAGATAGCTAGTGACCTTGTCAGTATTACTGTGGGTTATATATTTATACTGAAATTATTCACAAACTATTTGGTATCTTCAAGTGCTGCAGATGCCTCTCATTTGAAAGTTGCCATTTGGTAACTCTCCCCTTCTTCTCCACATGACCTGTGTTTAAAAAGGCAGGACAAAATAATAGATGAACATAGCATACCCTTTCATCTGTCTGCAGTTGTTGGATTGTTCGTGTTACCCTTGCAAGGATGTGCAAAACACATAGAAATCTGTCTGCATGTGTGTGTATATGTGTGCATACCCATTGGGATAAGGTGGAAGAGGTAGGATTCCTAACTAGGACGCTTGTCCTGTGATCTCATATATTTGTTCCACTATAATTGGTGGTGCTGGGGAAGTTGCTTTTTGGATGATGGCCCCCAGGATCACTTGTCAGCCAGATAGAGGGACCTTCTGGAAATTGTTATAAAATAAAATAAAAAGCAATGTTCTCAATCTCCGGGATATCTGAAATTTCCCTGTGTTTCGACTATAAATGAATGAGGCTTCTAGTGTCCTGTCATCCCTCTCTTTTCTAGGATGATTTGCCTAAATACTTCAGACATCACAGACTGAACAAAGATGCTGTTACAGACAGGAGAGTGGCCGCCTCCTTGTAATCTATGAACCACAGTGGACTCTTTCCCTACACTTTATGGAAGGGCTGACCTTGTGTGGAAGACTTTGCTTAAGTCCCTATTCTCTCTGATGGTCATTGGCTTCAAACCAATTTTAGCTGATGGTAAACTGCAATCTTTTAAAGCAAAATAGCAAAGCAGTTTCTTACCGACAAGTCTACTTGATTTGCCAAATTAATGTTTTAGATCACCATGCAGTGGTAGATATAATTAAATGTCAGAGGGAGAGGGAGAGAGGACTAAATGCATGAATAAAATATCTTTTTATTTTATCATTACATTTTTATAATAAAATTTACTTGTCATCTTAATGTAATAATGTAGCTAACAAGATAATTTATTTCTGAATATAATTGAGATGTACAGAATGAGGAAGCAAGGCCCTCTGAGATGTCAGATTCACTCTGTTGGAGAAAGCTTATCTGTGGAGGCCGGTAAAAATTTAAAAATAAACCCACTGGGGAAAAAAGTTGAGGTTGAACTGAAATGATGGGGAGAAAAGAAAAGAAAAGAGGGTGGGAGAGCCCAGTTTGCATTAGGCAAATTTCAAGTCAACTTGGAGTCTGAATCCAAATTTTTATTTGGATTAGCTTTCTGCATCCCTTGGAGAACCAGCATGGTTTGAGTTTTCAACTGGGACTCCAGAGACCAAGGTTTGAATTCCCATTGGGTCATGAAAACCCACTGGGTAACCTTGGGCAAGTCACACCCTCTCAGCCTCAGATGAAGGTAGATGCAAACTTCCTCTGAACAAATCATGCTAAGAAAACTCCATGATAGGTTCACCTTATGGTTGCCATAAGTTGGAAACAACTTGAAGGTATACTACAGCAACAAGCCATTTCTTGACAAGACTTGGGGATCAACCACATGTCACTTGCTGTTGACAGACTTTGCTGGAATCTATGGGTGGAAGAGTCCCTCATAGTGAGATGAATTCTCTCAGGTTCCAAACAGTTGAAAAAGGGGCTTTTGTGCTAGGTGCCTTTTAAAATTTTTGGTATTTTTTTTTCAAACAAAGGAAACTTTAGGCAACTTTTAAAAAAAAATCCTTGGCATTCCTAACTGATACTCACAGGCTAACTACTCCCTCCAAAGGGATCACATCTGCCATTTTTCAGAAGTTTAGGTACATTGGTACTGGTGGAATAGCACTCGTTGAGGAGTTTTCAAAGAAGGATGTTCATATCTCTCAGTGTTTGAGAACAATTGTTATAAAAACAACGCATCACAGAGGATAGCATACCTAAGAAATCTGCACTACTTGAAAAGGGTTGGTACAGTACGTGTGTGTACGTATGTGTGTATGAGACAGAGAGAGAGAGAGATTCACTCCTCCATCATCCCCTTTGCTGTGTTATTTTGTAATTTGTACAAAACACCACAAATCATAGTGGTGTCCATAGACAAGAAACCTGTACAACTTGAATGGAAGATTGCAGTCTTACAGGCAGCTTATACACAAAAAATAAATGAAATAAAGTTTGTTTTTATGTGCCTTCAGATCATTTCTGATTTATGGTGATCCTAAGGCAAATATGTCATTGGGCTGTTTTGGCCAGATTTGTTCAGAGAGGGTTTTGCCTTTTTGCCTTCCTTTGAAGCTATGGGTGTGTGACTTGCCCAAGATCACCCAGTGGGTTTCCATGGCTGAGCAGGGAATCAAACCTTGATCTCCAGAATTGTAGTCCAAGGCTGAAACCACTACACTACATTGGTTCTAACGCTCTGCATCTATCGTGTCTGTGAACTCTTGTCCAGCTGAGCTGTTCAGGGTGGTAAGGAATTTAACACAACTGCCTCCCACCCAGAACCCTTTATTAGATTCAACTATAGCTTGCTGTGACGTTTTTAATGATTATTTCACAGATAAAATCTCTTGGATAAGAGCTGATTTAGATGATAAGTCAGAAGTAATTAGAGATGCCTCCGCCATTATTGTCAGACTGGATCAGTTTGCGTCAGTAAGTACTGAGGATGTGGACAAGCTCTTTAGTAGTCTGAAAAAAAAAAAACGACTTGCCCTCTCGATCCTTGCTCATCCTGGCTGCTTGTCCGGGGGTCATTGATTATATTTTTCAGCATCAGTCAAGCTGATGCTGAAAAAATAATCAGTGCATCCTTCAGGGAGGGTACCCTGCCTTCTTGTCTTTAGAGGAAGTGGTCAGACCACTCTTTAAAAAAGCCTTGCCTGGACCCCCTAGATAGAAATAACTATAGACCAGTCTCGTTGTTGCCATTCTTGAGCAAGGTGATCGAGGGGGTGATCGCCAATCGATTACAGGCAGTCTTGGATGAAACTGATTATCTGGACCCATTTCAAACCGGCTTCAGGGCAGGATACAGAGTTGAGACAGCCATGGTCACCTTAGTCGATGATCTCCGTCTGAGCATTGACAGGGGAAATGTGACCCTGTTGGTGCTCTTGGACCTCTCAGCGGCCTTTGATACCATAGACCATGGCATCCTTCTGGAATGCCTGAAAGAATTGGGTATCGGAGGCACTGTTCTACAGTGGTTATGGTCCTACCTCTCAGCTTCCAGATGGTGGCGCTGTGAGACAGTTGCTCTTCTAAAAGAGAGCTAAAATTTGGTGTCCCCCAGGGCTCCATCCTGTCTCCCATGCTGTTTAACATTTACATGAAGCCACTGGGCGAGATCATCCAAAGACATGGGGCAGGGTGTTACCAGTATGCTGATGACTCCCAAATATATTTCTCTATGTCTTGGACTGATGCAGTGTCTAAGGATGGCATCTCCCCTCTGAATGGCTGTCTTGGGGCGGTAATGGACTAGCTGAGGGAAAACCGACTCAAGCTGAATCCAGGTAAGATGGAGATACTTGCAATAGGGACCCCCAATCTGGGAATGGAGTTATGCCAGCCAGTTCTGGATGGGGTCACACTTCCCCTGAAAGACTCTATCTGCAGCTTGGGGGTGCTCCTTGACTCATCTCTTCACCTGACAGCTCAGGTGGATGCGACAGTCAGGAGCACTTGTTATCAGCTTCGGCTGATGCGCCAGCTGTGCCTCTTCCTGGAATTGGGAGACGTTGAAACAGTAGTACATGCGCTGGTCACCTCTTGATTGGACTTCTGTAATGCGCTCTACATGGGGCTACCCTCATGCCAAGTTTGGAAACTTCAACTTATACAAAATATGGCAGCCAAGTTAATTACAGGTACTTTTTGTAATGATCACATAATAACGGTTTTGAAATCGCTTCACTGGCTGCCAATTAGTTTCCGGCAAGGTACAAGGTGTTGGTGATTACCTTTAAAGCCCTCCGTGGCTTGGGTCCAGAATACTTAAGGGAATGCCTTCTTCCATACTGTCCGTCCCACACACTAAGGTCCTTGCAGAAGAATCTACTTCATCCCAAAAAATCTGAACTAACCTCAGTTACCCAGAGGGCCTTCTCCACTGGTTCTCCGAAGCTACCGAATGACCTGCCAGAGGAGATCCACCACATTTCTACTCTTACAGCCTTTAAGAAGGCTCTTAAGATGGATCTGGCAGGCCTTCCCTTCCTAGTTCCTCTCCCGGTTTACTGTGACTTACGTCGCTCTGTCCACCAATTTTTCTCTTAAATTTAATGAGAAGAATTAAATTAAAATAAAATTCTTGCCTCAAGAAGAAGAACCCTCCCTCCATATGAACAGTCATCATCAGACCTGGGAGGGAGTGAAAAAGACAGACCCAGTTCCATCAGGTCTAGTTGTGAATTCTGTGACTTATGTCATTCTCTTTAATCTTATTTTATTTTATTTTATTCTATTCGCTGTATATTTATTGCTGTAACCCGCCCGGATTCCTTGTGACTGGGCGGGCTATAAATAAATTATTATTATTATTATTATTATTATTATTATTATTATTATTATTATTATTACCATTATTATTCCCCCCAAGTGGGCGGGTAGAATTCACACTGGTTACTCTTGTCTAGTCTGTATATGGAAACAAACTTGTGGAGACTGAAGCTTATGGAAAAGATGGGGCTGGGGGATTAATTGATAGAAGAGGGATATTTTTAAAATCATGCCTATTTTATTTTTCATTCAGATTTGCTCTACTCTGAAGACTGGAGCTGAGACTTCTGTTCAAATCAAAACAAGTAGCTCTCTGTTGCTGTAGCTGCACTATACAGTAGCATGTAGCTATGGCGTATGTTGTGTACCTCATGCAATTACACCACACCAACATTCCCGTAACATAAATTAAGACTCGAAGTGCAGGCTGCACATCAATTATTTTTAATGCGGCACTGTCTCTCATGAACAATTGGTATACTATGGTGTATTATTTAGAGTGCACAACAGTGTACCTGTAAATTCTATTTTGTTTGTTCCTTGCAGCTGCCAGATGGTATGGAACTCTATACACCATCTCTCAGCGTTGTTGAATTTTAAGCAGGCAAATATAATGTTATACAGTGTTTTCTCTGTTGCTCTTCTTCTTCCCCAGGTGTTAACCTTGTTAGATCATCACATGAATTAGTAATTTGTACTCCCCTTG
The DNA here is from genome assembly GCF_019175285.1 of Sceloporus undulatus. Classification (NCBI taxonomy): domain Eukaryota; kingdom Metazoa; phylum Chordata; class Lepidosauria; order Squamata; family Phrynosomatidae; genus Sceloporus; species Sceloporus undulatus. The sequence continues at coordinate 80,231,250 of NC_056526.1, read as the reverse complement.
TCCCGTTTTGCATCCTTACTGCTTACATCCCTTGCAACCATGTTAAAATGCCTCTGTCTGAAAATGATTAAGATTAGAATCTGACATGCTTCCCTAGAATACCTGCTTATAGATACAGGGATTTGGATAGCAATGTGGGTGCAGATTTTGCAATAGGGCATGCTCTACCAATAAAACCTCTGATCTATAAATACTGCATCTGATCAGTGACTTAACTCATTTGGAGTTATGATGAATATTTAGGCAAAACATAAATCAATTTTTGCTACTGTCATTTATTTATGGTGTTTCAATGCCTTCCTCCATTAAAAGTGGACTGAATCCAGCATTGATCCCACACAGGATTGGGTTCTATGGAATGGAAAGAATATTGAGAAATATTTGGGGAAATGGTCAGAAAACATGTTTTCTGAATGTTGAGAAACCATGATAAGAAGAATCTGGATTGGTGAGAATCTCTGAAGTTCAGGACAAATTCAGCACAAAATTTGCTCATTGTTTTGGCCACAAAATAATTTTTTTGTGCTCAGGAAATAGCATTTTCTGTACAGAATATAATATTTCTATATCAATAGAAATTTCTATATTTCTATATTAATATTTCTGTACAGAATATAATATTTCTATATAAAAATATTTTTTTTTCTGGACAGAAAATTCTGTTTCCTGCTTCCTTTCAAGGAATGGGAGCATGAGAGATATGTCGGTGGTCTCATTTGGGATTTTTTATGTGACCACTAATTGGGTTCTTCAGTTTCCTTTCTTGAGTTTGTTCTGTAATAGAATAATCCTGGATAAAGTCTTGCCTTGTTGATTTTTTAAAAAAAACTTCACATAGTGGGTACTGTAGTTGTATTTCCATGAATTTAGAATAGAATGGACATAACTTTTCAAAGAACAGGAAAACCATCTACTAGACACATTTCTCTTCCCTGATGAAAAAGAAGACTTATACTATGAACAAAAGGGAAGTAAACCATGTTTGCATTTAGTTTCTGGAATCCTTAATTTAAGAACAAGTTACCATATAAGAATATAGGTGGGAATGTGTTAAGAATGACTAAAGAGTTCATTTAGTTGCATTCAGTAAAGGAGGTCTTTATTCATTCTTATTACCTGCAAGATTAAATACCACAACCCCTTTTTGTTCTCATGGACACAAATTATTCAGTCTGCAATACTTTATTTCAATATATTCCAATATGGACTCTTAGAGGTGAATGTTGTTCTACTGTTCATAATTTTTGTTATGTAATACAACTCCTCCAATCTCCTATTACGAGTAGAGTTTTCCTGTCAGACACATAAAAACCAGTCAATGGAACAAACTGAACACATGCACTCTTAACTATAACCACGTAACAATTCAGGGTCAATGCATAGAGCAGTATTTTCTTTGCAAAACAGCAAAATCCACATGATAGGATGGTGTTATGAAAATGCAATTGTGTACAGAACATTATTTTTCTCTTCTACTAAAACATCCATATGTAGGGTTTTGTGAAAAAATCATATGCACTTACAGGCATTTGAGCATGCAAACCATGCCTATTTTCGAAAATGTTTTAAGAAAGATAATTTAAATCATTTTAATGATGTGCTTAAAATTTATTAACATTTTTTCCAGTTCATGGCAATACTGTGCTTGCCCTGTAACTTCTATTCCAAAGAAAGCTGGTTACAAAAAAGTGTGCATGTTCCATGAATGAACACCATTTGAAATATAAATGATCTTAGCTATAATGGTGTTCTTGAGATATCATTAGTGAAGAAATGGTCGTTACTACCTCCAGGTAAGTAATTTGGCCTTGTAGTGGATTATAATCAATCATGTTTAAAAGGTGGGTTAGATGTTCAGAGTAATGCTGATGGCTACTTATTGTAGGCTGGGATCCAGGTTGGTAGACTGGAGATTACTTTAGGTTGGAATCCAAAAAGCTTCACTGTCGACATGTCCAAGAGTTTGGACTTTTTAACTGGAATGTTTGAACCATAATTTTACTTTGAATTATGTACTCTCATGTCCCAGTGGAAACACCTTTCAAGGTGGCGATAGTCCAGTTTCAAATTTGTCCCAAGACAGAGAATGTAGAGAATGGAATAATATTTGGAAAATCATGAATAGTAGCCAGATGTAATGTTTTGTAGTAAGAATAATCTTTTGATACATTTCATCAGAATAGTTAGGGTGGAGCGTTCTTTTTCTTTGTCACAGAGCAGAATGCTGACATGTATTTATAGTTAGATATCTTTCTTCTCAAAACCATTGCCACCAGTGCCACCGCTATCAAGAGGAGAAGTGAGAAAAACTCTCCTCAGCAGCTCATCTAGGAACAATTTCCAGTTACCTTATTTGCTCTCATAACTGAGGCCTAATCTGCACTGCAGAAATAATGCAGTTTGACACTGCTTTAACGGCCACGGCCTATGAATTTGTAGTTTTGATAAGGTATTTAGCCTTCTCTGTCAGAAAGCTCTGGTGCCATCATATTAAATAAAAATCCCAGGATTCCATAGCATTGAGCCATGGCAATTAAAGTGATGTCAAATTACAGTATTTCAGCAGTGCAGATCAGTCCAAAGTTTGCTTACTTTCCTTCTCTACAGTGTTTCCCACGTGCATTGTCTAAAAAATGTACTTAATTTTCAAACGAAACACCCCAAAACTGTATTGAATGAAATCAGGACCCTGAACCAACTGGAAGCAGCATCAGATTCCTGTTCTAACTTAATTGTTTGTAATGTTCCTCATAATTGGCAATGGCAGAAAAAGCAGTAAGTCATATTTCAAACAAGGCATATGGGGAGCTGGTGCCTCCTTCTTAGGCTGAATTGTGTTTCTGAAAATTTTCCAGCTTGATCATAAGGTACATGCTCCTTATATACGTTAAAGGTAAATTGAGGGGTTTGCTACCCTACCGCAACATTTCAGTGATAAAGTGCCTAATTTGGCAACCAGAATAAAGTGGCACCCTTTCAAGGATGCTTTTGTTGTAGATTCCTGAGGTGGGTTGGGTTAGATGGTCTTTGAGGCAACTTCCAACTCTTTGATTTTGCAGTGGGTTCTGAAGGGAGAAACAGCAATTTCTTCAAATCTGAAGTTCTAGCCTTTGTTAACATGCCCTTGAATTTTCCCCCCTTGCTGTCAAAAAATCATCTCCATCACCTCAACCCCATGAAAGGAGAAGTGATTTTGCCCCTTCTTTTGCTGACCACCTCAGTGTTATTCTCTTTAAACCTGTTTGAGAAGCCAGTCTTCAGTGTACCAGAGGAAGGCACTGCAGAGTGAACCTCCTGGTAGAGATTTCTCCTTGCCAAACTCTGTATTTATATGGATATATATCTGAGAGAGAAAAGCTGCCTGGATGAAGGCAAACAGTGCCTGGAAATATAGCAGATAGATGCCAGGTGAGTAACATCAAATGAAGCTTATTGATTTTCGCTGAGCATTGATGGTGTGCATCCGAGAGAGAGGAAGCTTCATTTAAACACTTTGGCACTGCAGTAATTAACGGAGGCCTGGAACAGTTTACAAAATGAGCCATACATAACTGCCTGGAGGTAGGGGGACAGTGGCTCTCCTACTCAAAGGTGACGTGGAACTGATCATATTATTTAGGGTAAAGTAAGTCCAAGAGGAATAAAAATGAAACAAAGGACACCACTCTTGCCCTATAACAAAGCAGCAGTTTCCTGTTTTGATGAATACAAACATGGCTCTGCAGATATTTTTCCAGCCCTTCTGTAAAGGGTAGATCAATTTTTCTCCCCCTCTTCTGATACAAAGCATGGTTCTTCACAGTGTGACTTGGTGCCTAGACATTTAGAGGCTTGTTATTTATCATGCTTGTCCTTTTTCATTTGTGTGTGTGTGTGTGTGTGTGTGTGGAGGAAGCAAACAAAATTATCACAGTAGTATTTCTCCATCACCGTGGAAAGATAAATAAATCCATAAAGCAGGACATAAGGGATTGGCTGGCTTTATTTATACAATGTGTACAAACGTATGAGCCACCATGGGCTTTTTAATGGCACTATCGTTTACATTTGAGAGAGGCTTGGCGGGAGGAGAAATCTCCATCCCTGCATTCCCTATAGTGGTGGCATTAAAACAGCAGCTACATCATTTCATTCCTCTTGGCAGGTTTCGCCTGTGAAACAGGGACAAGGCTGAATGACACTGACTTCACTAAAATGCTTGTGTACTTGGAGACTTTTCTCAGTAGATGGTGCTCTTTCCTCAAAGTCTGTGTTTGAGTCAATTCCCCAGCATGGGGCTAGGGAAGGATGATCTGCAGGAGATGCTGGCTCCTGGAGGGGGAAAATTATAAACAATGCTTCAACTACATGTCCTTCATTATTAAAAAAGCCATAGTGCTGCTCATTCTTTTCCCTGTGTCACTTATTTAGGATTCTTACAACACTCCTCATGCCTAGATGACAGAGGTTATCGGAAAGAACCTTTATGTTTTCCTATTTGTTTTACAATAATCTGCTTTTTAGGTTCATCTTGCTTGTTGGCCAGGAACTGTGAGAAGCACGGCTGAAATATAGCTTGCCGTATCTATATCAGTTTATGCTATAAGAACATATCAGCTTTACTCTATCAGTTCATGGTTTCTTTCCCTTATGAATCCAATAATTTCTGAACTGAGAGGTGCTGTGATGTCTGTCAGCCTTTCCCCTTGGAGAACCTTACTGCCAATTGTTATTTGGGAAGAGGGAGCTGCTTCTGAACCATTTAGGTGTGACTTATAGATACCGTATGTTCACTTACAGATTAAAGATGAAAAGCTATGAAGGTCATTCAGAGGACATGGCCATACTAGCCATACTGACTGATGCTCACACTCAAATTCTTAGTTGCTATGCAGAGTTCTTTATGGATGTAGAAGCTTGTATAGGAAGGTCTCTTAACATCTTAAGAGCATTTCCTTCATCTGTAGACTGCCTCTTCATTTCATGCAAATATATACTTGGAATGCTATTCCTTCTACAAATTTTAGAAGGGTACATAATTTGAGTGTAATGGTTAGATTGGTGGACAAGGAATCTGGAAGTTCAGGGTTTGAATCTCTGCTCAGCCAGAGAAACCCATTAGGTGGCCTTAGGCAAATCACACTTGTTCATACTCAGAGGAAAGCAATGACAAAGCCTCTTTGAATAAATCTTGCTCCCAAAATCCTGTGACCATATGTCAGAAAGCACACCATCACTACCACCACCACTAATACAATGGATCCTTTCCCTCCTGCGAATGTTTTGCTTCTCTAAGGAGCTGGACAGATGGGGGGAAAGGGGCAGAGGCCACTTCTTTATCCTCCACATCATTGCTGTTGCGACTGCACAGCACCAGCAATGATGTGCTCAAAAAAGGAGCCGCTGTCAAGGCACCATTAGTGCCCTGGAGTGGCACAGTGATGTCTCCTGTGCATTGCACTGTTTAGAGGTGGCACGTGAGGCACATCATTGGTGCACATGCCGTCTAAATACCCATGCACCCAAAATGGCACCAGGATGCTCTGTGCTCCCCAGCCCTAATTTTGGCCCCAGGCCACCGCAAAGCGGCGGTCTGTACTGAGCCTAAGTATTTAAATAATTACTGACAGTCTCACTCGGGTGTACTGAATATTCTTTCTTTTTGTCCTTTAGGAGAGTATTAATTTAAATAGAAAACTATTTATTTGAATTTAGCAGGGAAATCCACTGCTTAAACATTCATTTCCCAATCTTATTGGATACTATTGTTTCTCCTAGAGGTTGAATTGCATCATTCCCTCCCCCTGGGAATATTCATAGGATGTGCCTGACAAAACCATTTCAGAGTATTCCTTGCCTAAGAAAACCCTATGAAATTTATGGGGTTGCCATATGTCGACAGGAGACTTGAAGACATATTCACATACATTGATAGGTTATGCTTCATAGAAAATGGCCACACATTGGCTACTCAGCCACGTAAATTTATTCTTTCAAATTTAGCTGTGTGATGACTTTACCAAGAGTATCATGGGGCAGTTAAAAGGAGTAAATGAATTTATTTTATGTGAATGTGAAATGTCAAAAATCATTGAAAAGAAGGCAGAATAGGTTTTGGCAAGTTTCTAATATGCACTTATCTCCACACAGATTAGCAGAATCAACAAAATGGTCAAGAAATAATTAATTAGTGAAGAAAAAAGGTTGACTGCATTTGGAGAGACCAACAGAAGGCACTCAATACTTCCACATTTGAAATACACTTTCAAGAGTAATAGTTTGTTAGACAAAATGCATTGAAAAATGTAATATTTCCAATCCCTGCAGTTATATGGCAAATGTATGCTTGTATGGCCTCTTTCTAAGATTAAAAAATGATGTTGGTCTGTGTTCAAAAGCAAATTTTGCCCAGTTTATTTGCATAACGTTGACCTGAAAAGTGCAGAACACTTACATCTTTCACAGTTTGGCTTAAAATATGGTTACTCAAACACTACTTCCCATTTTGGATAGCTTTACTAGGCAATTCCAACAGCTGAGATTTATTTTCCACAATTTAATTTTAATTGAATGTGCTGCTACAGATACTTCACACAAAAGAGCACACTGGCTGCTTCTGTTTTGTGTCACGTTTCTTGGGTAAGCATATCTTTGAGACTCCCTGAATGTCACCAGCCCAATCTTTCTTTCTTTCTCAATTAGTGGCTCTTTGAGTATTGTCACACTGACTGAGCTCCCTGCCCAAAGGAATTTGCTGTCCTACTGATGTCAGTTTAGGAGATGTCAGTTCATTCCTACTGCCTTGTATTCACCACAGAGATGCAGTACTTGCCAGAGGAGTCAACAGCATTGCCAAAGCCAAAGATGGAAGCTTGTAAAAGGTGAAACAGAAATACACACACACACACACACACACACACACACACACACACACACACACACA